>NC_091850.1:53993175-54296205 GCF_037783145.1 Equus przewalskii | reverse complement strand
GAAGGTAGACCGGAATCTCTCCTCCAAATTCAAATTTCTAAGAGGACAGCATCACCAGCCCAGCCCTGAAGGACCCAATACCCACCCCAAAAGACTGCTGTGGGAGCAGAAAACACTCCAGATGTCTACCCAGTGTGGCACGCCTGGACAGGATCCAGGATCACGAAGGTGTTCTTTTCCATTTGCAACCTCTCTGGGCACCGAAATGTCATCTGAAACTGCGAGCTGAAGTCAACTCAGCTCAGCCTGTTTCTTTTTTGACATCTAAAAGGGGATACTTAACTCTGGCATTCCCAAAGACAATAAAAACAGTCTTTGGAAACGACTGAATTTCCACTATGGAAGGACTATACACCATTTGCTGATCAGATAAAGCGTGATTAAATATAGCAGATTAGTTTTGGTGTTAACTTTCTAAACATTTTATCAAGAAACATTGATTCAACGCTCAGCCTAGTGTAGTCAAGGCTGCTTTTGAGTGAAAACTGCAGGTCCCTGCTCCGCTCCACCTGGCTGCGCTGCTCGGCGCTCTGCAGGGTTGGCATCCTGGTGGTAGAGGTTTCTGAGGTCCTGCAACTGCTCCAAAGGGAAGATGAATTAAGCAATGTCTACATCAACTCAAGCCTTAATTTCCTTTCTCTAATTACATATTTTCTGTAAAATGTTTGCTAAAATTGTAGGAAGGGTGTCTCTCTATACGATCTGTACTTTTTTTTCTCTTTTTATAAAGAGTGCTTCGTCTGTCAGCAACAAGTAACAAATTTGTATGACAAATGATGGCAATCATGGCCAAGTATGCAAAGTGTAACTTGTGTTTAATGTAACATACCTTTAGGATCTTCTTTGTTGAAGATCCCCACAGATAAAGCACATTGGGAAAAGATAGGCGACATAACCCACGTGTCCTTGTGGATTATAAAGAAATCACTTAAGGAAGACTAATCGCCAAGCAAATCCATGTGAGATTCTGGTTATTGGCAGATGTAACAACTTTGCAATTGTCTGACTTTTGAACCAGGTCTATTTGATAATAATTCCAACTTCTGTGATTAGTAATGTTAGTAAGTAATTGGCTCAAGGATTTGCAATTGCTAATGATTGGAAAGGATTCTGTGCGATGCTTTCTGCCATCTCAAATAATCCTCGTGGATTTTCCTGTGAAGATGGCTTCATCCACCTGATTGACAGAAGGGCCAGGAGCTGAGACGGATGAAGTCGCTGTGAGACGCAAGCAGTGGAGACAGAACCCATTGGAAGAGGGGGAGTAGGTATGCAAAAATTTTCCCCCAGAGGGGTGAGGATGGTCTCTCACCTTCCACATCCAGGTGCCAGCTTCCATCTTTACTTAGCACTGCGATGAAGGAATCTATATTTGCCTAACAGTCCTACAGAAACAGAAATTCAGGAAATAGTGTCTGTAATCCCTAAACCACATCAAGAAATGCAGAGAAGAACATGTTTAATCGCTGGGCTAGACAGAGCAAGGGACCAAAACACCAGAGTTTTATAATCACCAGGAGCAATTCAACTTCCATATGTGTCATTGCTCTGTGAAGTGCCTTCTTGAAGCCATGTGCTCCAAAATATATTTGACCCAGTGTTAGAAACCAGAAGATCAGGAATATCACAAATGAAAGAGCTAAATCCAGCAGCTTCAATCTGACTGTGGAATCAGCCTAAGTCACATTTTACTTACTTCATCTAATTACACATTTGTGGTAAGATCTTTAAGATAAATTTAGATTTTTAGCAAGAGGGTGCAGCCATTCTATAAGAATCATAACTCTGTATTCAACCGTGTTAGATCCCATGTGTCTAATTTGTACAGCTGAACGTCCAATAAATAAAACATTCAAAAATATTTTGTAGAAAATTTGCCCTTCACTGTATTGATTTCTATCAAAGCTTTCGAAAAGTTTGCAGGCTTGACCTTTTCTTCTTTAAAGACAAAATACTCTCCAAAAGTGACAACATTAAGTTTTACCATGTAGAAAACCCTTTTGGTAAGGTATGTGTCATCAGGAAATAATGGATGATGGCATCCACCTCAGAAAGCAGAAGGCAGCCTGCTGTCCCAGGCAGCCATCAATGATCCTGTGGCTGGCAAGTATGCATTTTGTGTCCCTAAAGGGGAGTCATGTGGTCCCATTCCCATGATGACCATGTGGCTCCACTTCCCAGTTCCTGGAAATCGCCGTGTCCCCTGCTGCAATACATGCCCCCAAGTTTTGCCAATTTTTACTGAAATTTTTCCAGGGCATTCCTTTGTTAGGAGGGTCATTGGTTTTCAGGCTTAATCATCATTACAACAACCTTAAAAATGCTAAGCAGAAAGGCAGAGTAAAGGTGAGAGACATTGGAATGACTATGGTTTGTGATTGTCAGTTAAGTCATGTAGAGAGGGAGAAACACCTCACCCCGATTACTATTTATATTGTGGATTATTTGAGCATTAGGGTCAGGACTAAGAAGACGTAAGATAGGAACTAAACTGGGACACAATAATTAAGGGGTGTGAAAAAATTCAATATTCAAGATAAATAATATCTTAATGCAAGTTTTAAAGAATCAAAACTATTGCAAAATATTCATGATGAATAAAATTTAAAATTGTAAATAAAGAAAGGCTCAGTATTGCACTGTTCCCTTTTATAGCCGGCTTCAGTATGGCTTGGGTTAGCATGGCTCTGCAAAACAGGATGATTGGTATGTTCTCTGGGACAAAGTCTTCCCAGTTGGGATTGTCTGGGGTAGAGACACTGTCTACCTCCAGTCATGGTGGAGACAAGAGAGCAGACGAAGGCAAGGAGAAGAAAATGTCTTGAGTACCTGCTCTGTGCCAGATATTATGAAGGACACATTCATATATATGTATATTCATTTATACACACATATTTACATACATACATGTATATGCATATGTATTACCATATCAGTTATGTTATCATTTTTAAAATTTCTGATACAGTTCTATAAGGCAAATGTTAGTTTATACAAATTTATATGCAATTTCTTTCAAATATCTCATTTGTTCCCCCATCCTAGGCTTCACAGCTCATAGAAATCTTCCTCATTATGTCCCAACCACCATGCTATGACTCATGATGGCAATTCTCAGTCCCGAGACCCTGAGAAGGTGGCGCAGAGTGTAACATGCACGTGCACCCACCCAGCCTGTGCACAGACCCACAGGAAGCTGGACCCGTGAGGTCCTCAAGCTCAAGGTATTTTCTAGGCAGAAGTACCTGGGAATGTGATTTCCAGAAATCGGAAGATCTAAGGTGAATCTTTGAATGACACAACAAGTATGGGGAGCTTCTTCCAAGCGACAAACTTGAAATTTCTGAATGAGAGGCAATATCATGTCTCCACAGAGCAAGAAAGGAAGGGACTGGACCCAAGGAGGAGGTGGTCATAGTGAGGAACCAGCACCCTGGGTCACTTTGCAGGAGCGGGCAGAGAATGAGCCATGAGGAAAGAGGAAGTGAGGTTTTAACACAGGAGGGAACTCTGATTTATGAACAATCACTGGGATCCAGATGAATGGTTTGCAGGAAGCTTTACTGCACTTGTTCAGTAAAAAGAGCAGATTGCCTAGAAATGGGGCAGATGAGCTCTGTATGTCAAAAAAGGTACGTAACTGCACGGACATTCCTCAAATCCATGGTGAAGCCCCACTCCTGAGGACTTGCTTAAGATAAAAGGTGAGAGAGAGAGAAACCACATTGCGGTTGAGGAATACAACACACCACACCTACAAAGCAGAAGAAATGAGCAGTGCACATTTGAGGTGCAGACCACAGGAATGACAGAGCAAAGCAGCACGGTTCTGATGGGAGAGTCCAATTTCAAGGAGTCTGCTGGAAGTCTCCTTCTGTGAAAATGCTGTACCTGAGAAGTTCCAAACTCGTTCTGCTGACAAGTTTATCTCCCAGAAAGTAGAGAGAGAATCAAAGGCAACTGGTACTCAGGAATTAATGCTGAGCTCCAGCAACTGGCTGTGGCTTGAAGTGGAAGAGGCAGAAGTCTTGAGGAGAAGCTGCTACGTCGCGGTGGAGTTGACCATGATCTGCGAGGAGAGCCCTGGCAGCACAAGCTGCAATCACGCCAGGGGTAATTCTGAAATTCTCAGAGGAGGACACACCGGTTTAAAGGCTTTCAAAGGGAAATTCTGATATATGACGTGACTACTTCTGAGAGGGAGAGGAGAGGAGAGAGAGGGGGAAAGAGAGAGGACAGCGAGCATACAGAATGGATTCTTTGATCAACTCATATTTCCTAATAATGTGTGCAAAAGATTAAAAGAAGAGTTTGTATGTAAAGAGCAATCATAAAATTAAGATCATGCCCTTTAAGAATTTGACAGGAAAGCTAATACTTAGAATGACCTTCAGCTTTCAAAATTGATAAAGACAAGCATTAGCTTCTCAGCCCATGTTTTAAATCAGAAAAATAAAAATAAGAAAGATCTAGACACATTGCTAGGAATAGAGGTCCTGAAAACAGAACATTCCCAAACCACTTTCTTCATAGTGACCTGGTGGGGATACGTCCTTCAAATATGTGTTGGAGGAAATTAACCTCTTGAAACTCAATAATAAAAAGACAATCCAATAAAATTAGGCAAAAGGTTATATTGAATCCTTTACATAAGAATATATATATAAATGGTCAAGGAGCATATGGAAAACTGCTTAACCCCGTTTAATCATCAGGGAAAGGCAAATTAACACCACAAAGAGCTACCACTACACCTGTCAGAATGGCTAAAATTAAAAAGATGATAACATCAAATGTTGCTGAGGAGGTGGAGCAAATGAAACTCATGTATGTTGCTGACTAGGATGTAAAAAAGTACAGCCACTTTGTAAAATGTTTGACAGTTTCTTATAAAATTAAACATACAGTTATCCTATGGGTCAGCAATTTTAATCTTAGGCATTTACTCAAGAGAAATGAAAAATGTCCACAAAAGATATGCACAAGAATGTTCATGGCAGTTGTATATAGCAAAAAAACTAGAAACAGTCAAGGTGTTCATCAGCAGGTGAATAGATAAATGTGGAATATCAAACAACGAAATATTACGGAGCAATGAAAAAGAATGAGCTTCTGATCCATGAAATCAATGCATCACAATCATTAGGCTGAGTGAAAAAGACTTCACACAAAGAGTATACAGTGTATGACTCTATGTATATAAAGTTCTAAATCAGGGAAATCTAAATTTAATCAACGGTCAAATAAAAAAAAAAGAAGAGAAGTTGTCCTGGAGAATGTGGGGTAAGGGCTGACTGTTAAAGAATCTGAGCTGCACCTCTGAGATTGTGTAATGCTCTGTATCCTTATAGGGTTTTGGTAACACAGGTGTATGCATTTACCAAACTCAGTGAGTAAACACTTAAGATCTGATTTATGCGTTTCATTGTATGTGAATTTTACATCTGAACAAAAACCTATAAATGAAGATTAAACTCTGAGTACTGAATCCTGCAATTTACTGTGAAATGCATCAGAAAAAAGGAATGATTGATGAATGGATGGATAGATATGTGCAAATCAAGCATAGTAAAGTATTACTGGCAGAATATAGATGGTGGACACATTGTTATCAAAATTTTCCATCTTTGTTGTATATTGGAGATTCTAATAAAATGTTGGGGAGTATTTGTATGAAGGAATGAAGCTAAATATAGACTAGGAGCTTATAAAATTAGTCTGAGGTGCTCTAAGCGGGTGCAAAGGTTTCTAGCCTAGATGTATCATATCACATGATCTGAGAATTACGGATGAAGCCACTTGTCAAGATGAAGGAATGGCAGAGATTCAAATATAGTTTTGATTGTCAAATAGAATATGAACGTTTTACCAAAACTGTAGACTACTTAACCTGGCATTTATCCTAAGTTATGATAGTGTATAACTCAATATTGTCTTAATTAGTGTTCATTTGCTAATTCTTGGGAGTTTTATAATTTAGGATACTTTTCCCTGAAAGATACCATTTTCTTTCTATAATGGAATTAGTTTTCATTCATTAATTCATTTATTGATTCAATAATTATGTACTAAATATCTACCATGTGTCAGGCAGTATGGGAACTAAGTGGAGAAGAAGAAAGACACGATCCCTTCCTTCCAGAAGTTATAGTCAAAGGGAAGAGAAGCAGAATACAGGAGCCATGGAAGGCTGCAGCCATGGTGTATTTGGGCTGTAGCATGTGCTGGATGGTCCCTCATGGTATCTTGCTGTGGACATGGTAACATAGGCAGTGGCATGCAGGACCAGCTTGATCCTGAGGCGGAACAATCTCCTTCCTCAAGTGTCTTTTCCAGTCCCATCTCAGCTTCAGGGAGGCACATGTCAGCATTGACCTTCATAAAGGCACAGCCCACAGGCCCATCTTGAGCTAAGGTGCAGGCAACGAGAATCCAAAAGAACCTGCACAGGGTGGAAGGATGAGTCAAGCGTTGCCAAGTAGGAAGCAGTTTTGGGTAAGTCTGTGTCCTGACCTGATGTGCCTGGACCCCTGAGCAGGTTCTAAGGTGACGCTGTGCTCAGAAACATCACAGTGAAACTCAACTCGAGATTTCAGTTCACGTGTAACATGATCCTGAGAACTGGAAAATAGCAACAGAAGCCTTAGATTTGGTCTATGAGGAGCCCAAGATCCAAAAGAAGTGTCAGCTTTTAGCAGCTCCATGATGAGAGCCTTTCTGTTACTGCACTTTTCACGTGTGACTCTCCCACAACCACCATCAATGGACTCCCTTGGGAGTTAGTAAGCATGAAAACAATTCAAAAAATAAGGTTCAGTAAATTTGCAGGTCATTATCATTTTTAATAGTTAATTTTATATATTTCTACAAAATTTTATAAAGTTTATACACAACAGAACATTATAAGTAGTAATGAACACCTTGATTAGAAAATCCAAAAAGACTATTTTTATAGATTTGTGGTGTCTTCATCAATCAGCAACCAGGAAGGAAGATGCAATGCTCGGTGGGGGAGCAGAGGCCTGACAGCACGTTGTCCTGGATTTGAATTCTTGTCACTTCTCTATGGCTCCTTCATCTTTTTTGAAAATGGAGACAGTGGCAATGCCACTCTGTGAGGTTGTAGCCGAGATTAAAAGAGGTGATGTAAGCAAATGCTTAAATAAGTTCGTGTAATACAGGAAATAAACATCGTTGGTCATTGTATTGCTGTGGATTTGAGGCACTTTAATCGAAATGGTGAGTCAACAAATTGATGGTTAAGAAGAAATAGAGAGGTTTATCTCAATGAGTGCAACCAATCTTATATGAAGAGACCTTTCAGCATATGAGGCCTTGAGGTGGAGAAGGAAGTGGCACCTTCTTTCTCAGCTTTAGTCTCCAGCCTGTCCCCAGCACCTGTAGGAGTCACTGCCTTAGGTCTTACCACCTAGTTGGGACAGAAGAAGGAATTCTGCCTGCAGGTCTTCTGGATTACATCAATCAAAGTGAGGTGATGAATATATGGCTCATAGTGGATTGGCCACGTTAAGACAAATGTTGAGTATAGCATTTCTGTTTTTTAAAATGTCTGATTGTTATATTCTCTCTTCTTTGAAAACGAATACTTGCATTTGTTCTCTACACAACAGAAATAATTCTCAAGTTGTTAACTCAAGAAAAATGGGTCATTTTCCATTATTTCAAATGACACATGTACTTCATTTAATTGTGGCTGTGACCACTTAGAAAGAAAAATTCTCACCCAAATGATGCAAATTTTTGAATTGTTGTTTCGTTAAATAGAATCTTTATTCAATTGATAGGCTTTGCCCCAGGCTTAAAAGTGGGGTCCCTCAACTTGTCGCACCACCATTTCTTTTTGAGAATATTCTCAAGATGGCCTAACAAGACACCGGAGCCCTGAGTAGATAGCCCTGTTCCCAGACAGAGGAGTCTGAAGAAGCAGTTTTCAATGGGGTGACACTTTGAAGGGTTGGAGGGGTCCAACCCTGATTTTTTTACCAAGGGAGAATTGGAAATGTCCGGAGACATTTTGGTTGTCCCAAATGGGGAGGGAGAGAAGTTCTATTGGCATCTAGTGGGTAGAATCTAGAGATGCCTCTAAATGTGGGGCAACTATCCACAACCAAGAGTTCTCTGGCCCTAAATGTCAACAGTGCCAAGGCTGAGAACCCCTGGTTTGAAGAAAGACTGCTCAGGTATTTGAGGGGGTGGCTGGTGATTTCAGACCAAATCTCTAGCGTGGATTGTCTTCCCTGCTATTAATGGAGGGTTGTGAAAGTGGGACAAAGGTGGGATCTCTGTTGCCTTATTTTTCCCCTCCTAGCTCAATGTACATATCTTTCTCTTGACAAAGTGTTTCACAAATTTAGTGAAAATTCCCATTTCCTTTGCTCTGTGGTAGATAAATGCCAGCTCGTACTTTTTAGTGATTAAAATAACTTTGTAACTGTAATGACAAGGAAAATGCAGTATTCCCATGTTCTGTGTAAAGCGTTTGGTTTTGAAACACGCACGATGCTTTTGCGTGTGAACAGCTACGCGCTCCTCTTCAACATTAGCGCTGACCCTGGCTCTTTCTTTGCCATCCCTCTGAGTGGTCTTCCTTTTGGACCAACTCAAAGAATTATTTTTTACTCTGGGGTCTTGGCGAAAGCCTTTGCTTTGTTAAATTCTGTGTATTTTGCCCCCCCATTCAATTGTGTTGTGATTATTTTCACGTTTATTCCTGCGTATCCTTCAGAATCTGTGTATTTTTTAGAATAATTCCACTATTAACGTTACTTTTGGAAAAAAAGGAGAAGTAGATCCTTAAATGGCAGAGATAAATTAAATATAATGTATAATATATTTTACGCATATACGTACACAAACATCCACACACGACACACACGTATCCTTAAGCCTGTAACTTACAAATTTAAAAACAGGTTTTCTTCCTATTTTGAAGATGCATCACCAGAAGAAATAACTCAGCAGTCTAGCTGGAGTTCAAAGTATTTGAGGAAACGCTTTCAGGGGTCTCAAATCAGTGGCAAGAATTTGTGATGGAACAGTCCAGAGCCGCTGGGGTCAGCTACCAGGAGAAAGACGAACAAATAATCTCTGTCAGGGTGAAAGCATAATTTATGTTTTATCAAGAAAGCCAAGAGGAAAGTGATGGAGCCTGTCCTCCACGTGCACTTTGAGGTCCTTTGTCGCCTATGGTTGCTGTGTGAGAATTCATTCAGACTCGCCCCCTTCACCCACGGGCACGCGTCTCGTCCCTCGCAGTGGGAGCTGAGCCTGGGAGAGGCACAGGCTGGCTGCCCTGCTTCCGCTCAGCTCCGCATGTTAAAAGATTCCTTAGAAGCATCAAACATAAGAGCTGGAAGATGCCAGCTCCCCGGGATTATAGATGAGAAATTTGACGTGCAGAGAGATAAAGTGAATTGCCTAAGGACCTACTGCTAGGTAGTGACAGAACTAAGTTTTAAACCAGAATGGTTAGGTTTCAGTCCAGTGTTCTTTTCACCAGAACTGCCAGGGAAGAAAAGATATTTTTCTCTGGTAATTTACAATTTCCTGGTAAATTACATTGTTATTGCCTCTCTTCCCACTTTTCAGTCTTCAAAAACCAGTCTAAGCCTCACCACACACATGGAGAATTTTCTAACCACTCTGGCGTACGTATCTCTCTTCTCTGAATTCCTGTTAACATCATTTACTTGCTTAGCTGATCACACACATCTATTTTATGTGTCTTCCCAAAGATATCCTTGTGAAAACAGACCATTTCTTAAGTTCTAACTTCACTATAATTTCTAGATGCATCAATGACAAAAAAATATCAATAGTACATAAATAATTCTTATATAAGACGTCCACTTAAAATCTTAATTGACAGCATCCTGAATTTTCGGTTATTCACTGATTTAAAGCAGGAATTTACTATCGAGGTTTGTGACCATAACTTAGGTTTTACTGAAAAATTCTAGTGATAGTTAATAAATCTGTATAGCTCTTTCTAATTCATGTACCAATGTTTTACCCTCTCCCAACTCTTCTTCAGAATAGCCCTTTCTCTCTTAAGAAGATCTCCTTTTTCATAGTAAATTCTATTTCTTGTTGATATTTTGTGTCATTTTGTACACGTAATGAACTTTCCTTTTCAAAAGAGAGGTATTATTATAGAAATTTAATACTGGCAAGACACTAAACTTTTTCTGCACTCATTATATATATAAATACAAGATTTTTATGAGGTTGCTTTATTTATTTTGAGAAAATATCTCCTAGGTTTAAATTTATTCTTAATGAATCTACCACTGAAATGATTCTATGCGTCCACGGGTGCCTAATGGAACACTGTGCAGCCTTCAATCACATAACAACTCCATTGACTCAGTTATAAAAACCCTACATAGATTTGAGGCCCAAATGGCAACAATTGGAATGAATTTTAGTCAAATAAAGATTTTAGAATTAAGCACAGAGACTATTAATATCTTGGCTTTATAGATTAATAAATGAAGTAAGCAATATTTTTATAAAGACTACTAGAAAATCAGTCAGCAATATAACAAAATAATAACTGTGCATTCCAGCTAACAAATGCAAAGAGAGCAAGGATCCCCTCAGAAAAATCTTTACAAAATTTAAGATGTAGTATTAATAAAGCATTGAAAATAAAATGAGCATCATTACTGTACGTGCTTGACTCTAAAACATCATTAATTCATTCTATTGATTGAACACCAATGTTTCAGGATGAATAAAAATTGCTACTATATTAGATACATACACAGATAAAGCACAGTCTGAACTCAGAACCATTACAATGTGTTAAACAAACCAACAAACGAAAGATTGGAAATGTCAGGTACAAAGGACACAGGAAGTTGTGTACAAACATATTTTGCTGAATGCTCTTGGCACACTTACATATATGGATTTATATAAAAGTAACATTGACTGTGTAGACAGAGAATATGCTTGAGTGAGAGGACAGGCCCATTAGGGAGAGAGATAAAGCTGCTACATCATGAGAGTGACAACGAAGCCTGTTTTATAAAAACTATCTCAATTTATTTCTCCCCAAACCCTTTGAGACACTGAGACACGGAAGTGCCCAAGATTACACAATTCATAAGGGGCGGGGGGGTTGAACGCTAGCTCCTTGTTCAGAGAGCCCCATAGTGACTCCATATCCATGAAGAAGCTAAGAACCTATGTTATTTTGTGTTTTTTCCCTTTTTTGCCAATTTATCTGAAGACATCAACTATTTGATAAATACAGAATATGACTATATTTGTCATTGTACCTTTGTAAGTGTTAGTATTGGAGTTTATTTTTCCATTTTTGCTTTTAATCTGTATGCAAGCCTTTCATTTTCACAGAAGTGACACACCACAAGTATACAGGCAGTTATTGGAACTGAAACTTCTGAGCTGGAAACCTGGTCTACGTGGACCACATAGTTTAACAGGAGTCCATCTCCATTAGAGCAGGTGAGAGACCCTCCAGAAAACAATGGGCACAACTGGATCCTTGGCCCCACTGCTGCAGCTGTGCAATTGTAGGCACCATCTCACGGTGTGGTAGCAGACGTGTCATCCCTGTCATATGTGGGCTGGTCCTTCCACCGTTTAGTTTAGCCACAAATATCCCTTAAAGACATTTGAAATATACATAAAATGTCAGCATATATGATTTCATGGATCGGATTATTGAGGGCAGAACACACAGAAAATCTTGGAAGTCTGAGTGACTCTCTTGGAATATTTATACTGATTAAACACACCAGATAACTTAAAAATTCTTTCTCTATTTCATATTTTTATATGCAACCTGATTTCTTGAGATGCATAAAAGTCTACCTATTGAGACAATGATTTTGTGAGTCGAAAAGTATATTCAATGATAAACATTTGCAGTAGCTTAGTCAATAGTCTGTTGAAAGTTAAAAGATGAATGGTATTTTTTAGAAAGAATTGGCTTCAACTTAGGAATGTAACTTTGTCAAATAAGCAGTTAATATGATTATTTGACAAAGTTTTGGGAAATCATATGCAATTTTATATGGTGCACTTCTCTTGTACCAGACAGGACAACATGTACTTTAATGAGAAAAGAAGAGCTTTGGCATGGAAACCAATTTAAAAGAAAGGAAAGCTTTCAAGACCCAAAATGTTTAGTCTAGATGCTAATGTTTAGGCTCTGCAGTGCCCAAGAAAATGTGACTCCTCCAAGTCAATAAATCTTGGTAATGGCCTTCCACCAGTCAACAGGGCACACAATGTAAGAATTTTTTTAATTTATGGGGAAGAATAATTGTCCTTTTAAATTTGCACACAATGGCATGGCAAGGATGCCAACATGATGAAGAGGGAAATCCACTGTGGTGCAGGCATGTGTGGGTTCAGGCTCTCCTTGCCCATGGATCACGGGGAACAGGTCCCCAGTGGGCCACCAATGAGAGGGAGAGTGCAGCCTATTTTGCTAAGCAGCTCAGTGCCACGGTCACATCTCCTTTCCTCCATCTCCCTGGTTCCATGACCCTGGAATATGTGTCTCACTGGTTCCTAGGGAAGAGAAATCAATTCTCAGAGAGGGATGGAATGTCAGAAGTCACCAACTCCTCTCAAGACTGTCACTTGCTTGTTCTGTAATGAACACGTCTACAAAAGACTGTTTATAAATACAGCCTCGGGTAATACACTGATCCAAAACATTTCCTTTTCTGAAACAAAGTTTGATACATGGGCTTCACACTGCTATTTGTGTTTCCTTTTCAACAAAGTAAATAAGGATGTGTTCTAATCTTTAATCAGACTTGTCTTTTCCTCTACCTTGAGATAAAGACTTCAATGTTAAATTCACACCAAAAGGCAGCCATATTCTAGAGGTGAAGGAAATGGTAAGCTCTGAGTGAGTTAATGATTCAATAGATACTTATCAAATGCCAACTGTGAGCCACATATGGGGCTGCTGCCCATAACCAATTCCTTCTCTCCAGCTGGCACCTGAAGGCAATTATGACACAACGTGGTAAACCCAATGATACAGACATGGCTTTGGAGAAACCCAACAGGGGCACGTTGGGGCATGAACTCTGGAGACAAATGCATGACATCGAACTGAGGCTCTGCCACCTGTTATCCATGTGACTCTTGCCAAGTAACTTAGTCTCTTATCTTCAGTTTTCTTATATATATATATTGGGCATAAGAATAGAGCATTTGTGGGCCTTCACCAGGAGGAGGACACATGCATGTAGGCCTTCCTAACACAGCTCCTGCATCAGATATTTATCAACCTCCTGATCTGGGTGAAGAAAGGGAGGAAGGGAAAGGATGATTCCTAAAGAAGCTGAAGACTGAGCTGTGTCCTAAAAGGTAAGCAGGAGTGAGTTTGTGCAGGCCTGGGGTGAAGGGCAGGAACGGGTGTGAAGAGATGTTCTAGTAAACTTTGGGATGACGGGACATTGGTGGTCCATTGTGGCAGGCACAACATGAGGAGTGGGCACGGCAGCTGAGGCAGAGGAGTGGGCAAGAGCTATCTGAAGGCCTTACCTGCCCCATCCACATGGACTCTCCCACTATGGCCTGGAGCTCCAAATGCTGACAGACAAGACAGTCCCCTTTGTAACATCAGTAACTTCAAGTCGTTTAAGGTGATAGTTTTACTTCTGGGGTCTGTTAAATGAGAACAAAGGCTGACAGTAAACGACCACTATGAACCCAATAATACTTTAAATTAGGTTGTTAATTAACTAGTTACCAAAGCATCTCCACATAATATTCATGCTGCATCATTTATGAAGGGTGAAAGTTGCCCCCTGGGCTGTGTGTCTGTTAGAATAACGTGAAGTTTCCAACGGGGCCTGCTTGGAGATAGGAAAGTGAGGAAGGATTTTAAGCAGAGGTGCAGGACATGGCAGGTCTCCTGTTTTAGATGGATTGCTCTGGCTGCTGTGTGAGCAAATCTGAAGATAGAGAACTTGAGTTAGGAGCCAACTGGGAGGCCATTCGGCAATCCAGCTGAGGGTCGAGGAATGCCTGCAGAACGTCACGATGGCAGTGCTTGCAGGGTAGAAGTATGCGGAACATGTTTAGGAGTGAGACTTGATATCTTCAGCCTCACCATGTCACCCTCCTACCTGAAATCTTCAACGTACACAGGTTGTTTAGAGAACAGTATCCCCACTCCTGGGCGTGGCAGGCATCCATTCAGATGCCATCGCCTCGGGAAGATTTTCCAGGGTCCACAACTATCAGTCACTCCTCCCCCAGCCTGAGTCCCTCTCATTTTCCTTCAGGCCCCTTTTCTGTATCCGGGATACTATATCCATGGAACTTGTTGGCATTGTTATTCTTCTGTCTTACCCACTTCAGTGCCCCACCAGAAGGCAGGTTTGTCTGTCTCATTCACAGCACTTATGAGTTAAATTGTGTCCCCCCAGAAAATTCATAAGTTGAGTCCCTAAGCCCCAGCACCTCAGATGGTGACTGGGTTTGGAGACAGGGTCTCCACAGAGGTAATTAAGGTAAAATGAGGTCATTGGGCGGGTCCTGATCTCATAGGCCTGGTCTCTTTGTAAGAAGAAGAGATGACGACACAGACACAGAGGGAGAAGACCACGTGAGGACACAGGAGAACACAGTCCTCTGCAATCCAAGGAGGGAGGCCTCCAGAGAAAGCAACCCTGTCGACAACTTGATCTTGGACGTGCAGCCTCCAGGACTGTGAGCAAATATGTTCTGTTGTTTAAGCTGCCCATCTGAGGTGGTTTGTTATGGCTGCCCCAGCAAACTCATACAGCTGCCTGTTGGCAGTTCCTAGAGTGGTGGCCAGTAGATTCTGAGTAAGCACTTATTGGATGAATGAATGGACGAATGCAGACCCACATACCAGGTCCCAGCAACTCTCCTGTCCTCACCTGCCTTCTGTGCTCCTCCTCAAATTCATCAGGTTCTCGAGTGTCTGTTTTTCCTTCATTTGCCTTCTTTGAACCATCTAAGTCAGCTATCAACACTACTCTCTGTCTTAGGCAGGCTTAGACCCCACGATTGAAGTGAAGCCATTGCCTGACAAGGTGCTCCCGGAGGGACAGTGAGGGACCAGGGGATGGAGGGGAAGGAGCCAGCCAGGTGTGCTTCCAGGTGGAGTCCCGGCCCAGCTGGGCCCTCAGAGAGCCCTGGAGGCGAAGCGCACCACGGAAGCAGAGTTTTGGGGGTCGGCAGCAGGCAGCCATTGCGCACAGGCAGCTGGTAGAGCGGGGGCCTGGAAACTCCCAAATGCCTGTCACTTCTGGTTTTCTGGGTGGATGGGGCCCCTCTGATGAAGTTGGCAGGTGCTATCCATTAGCAGAAAGGCACACAGAGGCCAGAGGATGAGCAGCACGGAGCTAGTGAAAGGGTCCCTGGGGATCCGGACAGGCCGTCCTGTGTGTCCACTGGAGTCCTGTCCTCCCAGAGCCCTCCCCCATCCCCAGAGGGGGCTGGACAGCCTGCTCTCTGCTCCAGGGCCAACAGCACATGCCTGGGCTTTAAACAAATCCTCCTGGGACATGTGGGTGTCTCCTTCACTGGAGAGCAGATTCCCCGAGGTAGGGTCCATACATGGTTTATTCCACTGTTCCCAGCACACACACCATGCCTGGAGCATGGCGGTCCAATGGCAAATATTTAATTGAACTGAACAAACTCTGATTGTTGATTGATTGACACTGTCATCTTGCCTGTCTATTGCAATCCCGGGATTTCCCACCACCCTATGCATCACTTCGTTTCCTATAACTTCTTGGTACATACACAATTAGAGAGTCCCGTAGCAAATGTCATCAGGAATATTCCAGAAACATAGGCAAAACTTGGCTTATATTCATAAGGAAACTTGTGAGAGTAAAAAGATGATGGAGGAAAAAGCATCACTTAATACCTTTAATATAAACAAAAATTTTGGAATGCTTGCTTATAGAATAAACTTGTAATTATCATAACTCACTACCGTGGAGTCAACATCTCAGCTTAACAAAGATCTGAAATCTACAACTATAGAGAACAGCTTGAAATGTATGGAAAGCAATCCAGAGTCTGATTCCTGTGAAAAGACAGAGCTTTTTCATTTTTGTTTTGTTTTGTCATATTGACTCCACGAGGTAGAAATGGGACACACACTAGGAGACTCTAAATCTATGATCTGCCCCATGGTAAAGGAACTCAAGAAAAAACCTCCCTTGGGTTATAGCATAGTTATTACGCCCATCTACCGTGAAAGTGGCCAAGATTGGTCCACGTTCCAACTGAGCGTTCTGAATTGCAAAAAGGAAAACTTTAAAGTGAGACATCTTAAGAAGCTAATAAAACAAATTTTAATGAGGGGCTTATGTGCTTTTATAAAAAGTGACACAGCTGTCAAATGCACACACACATGTACACACAAATATATACTTTTCTATGTCCTTTCTCACTTTTTACTAGTCAATTTTAATGCATCTCATTTCCAGATATCTCAAACTTACATCTATTTTCTACCACCTACGCTTCATTCCTTTTCTTCCTCAGAGTCAACACTATCTTTCAAAATCACTTCCAACTGGCTACATGAAGAACATCTGAAATGTCTCAGGAGGTTTCTGCTTAAATTAAGTGTTATCCTATACATTGTGAAAAGATGGTGGCAGTGTCTCAAGTGTATTGGGCACGCAAAATTGGGGGCTATTGTGATGTTTGTGTTAAAAATATTGAAGGGTGCACACAATGCACATAAGATGGAGTACAGAAAGCAAACAGACAGAAAATGCCTATTATTGCTAAACTCAAAGAAAGGAACCGCATTTAATGACCTCCAAGTAATCAAAGAGGAAATTATTTTAAATACTTAAATGCCACTACTTACTTGTTAAAATAGGAATCTATACATATACACACATATAAATTATTGATCAAGCTACAGATTCTGATTCACCTCTATTTTGCTGGTTTTAGTGTAAATTGTGACAACCCTTGGCTGATACTTCATCCTCACTCACCCCTTTCCAGCAGCCCCCCAATTCCTTTGGCAGAATGGCCTTCCTTAATGTTGAATAGTGTTAGTGGATGAATAATTGTGAGTGCTTGTCTCACTGTGGTGGGCGAAGGAGCTGGGTTTCTCTCCCCCTCCTTCTCCAAAAGCATGTCACCAAAATCTGGTCTCCTGCCCACTTGTTGAAACACTATCAGGCGAGGCCAATGCAGAGTTAATGGTTAGAGACTATGTGCTGGGGGAGTAGCAACAGACTGGGCTCGTTCTCTAGTGAGACGTCTGCTTCTCTGTCTTCTGGAGCATCCTGTGTGTCCTCTCAGCCCCCAGCCCCCAGCATCCATCCCATAAATGTCCTCTGCTTAAATCACCCAGGGCAAATTTTTGTTGCTTTCAGTCAAGAAATCCAGCCAATAGATGTAGCTGAAAAGCTGTAAAAACATTGTCACTTCGAAATGACATATTCCTGGAAATTTTCTGTAAATAAGTTATTTCTTTGTCTTAAAACATGTCTCTCCTCCCTCTCTGTCTCCTCCTCCTCTTCCTCACCTCCTCCTCCAGGATCTCCCTTCTCACCAAGTCCTGGAAACCAGGAACTGAATGGCCCATTAGCGATCTTATGACAGGCATTTACCTCATTAGAATTAGTAAGCACATTCAGAACCTTTATTTTCCAGGATAAAAGGATGGGTCTGTGCAGGCAGCTCTCCTTTGAGGACTTTTGGTCCACCCATCATTCACTTTTTCCCATATTACTTTGTGTACTATCCTTGCAGTCCAGTCATTTCTGCTTTTAGCCAGAACTCTCTCCGACCAGGTGACAAACCCATCATTCTCTGTTCTCACACATCAGGACTGTGGTTACAAGTTACAGAAACACACTCTAGTTTAGCTTAAGAGAAAAGCGATCGTGGGGAGCACATTTACAATCTCTAATAACTAGGAAATCCAAGGCTGGAATGGCCTTGGGTGGCAGCTTCATGTCAGGGTCCCAACAGTATCGTCTGGACCTCATCCTCTCCCTGTGCCACGCCCAGCTGTGCCCTCCATGCCTGCGCCCTCAGGCAGCAACTCTGCTCATGGCTCTGCTAAGAGACTCCAAGGGTCCGGCTTTGGGCAGCTGCACTGTCGCCATCTCAGAGGAAAAGCATTATGAGCGGGAGAGGAAACTGCAATAACGAAGACAGTCAACTCAAAGTGGGCAGTTAACACTTTACACAGTAGATAGGAGGAATTTATTTTCCTTTTCTTCTTAAATTTTATTTAAGTATTGTAAAATAATTTCACTTTGTTAAAAAAAAATTCAGTTTGTATTTGACAGTTTACACCAGTGAATTGTGGACATACTTCCTTCTGTTGTTTGTGTACGGTTTTGGTCCAATTTTGTGAAAATATTCTAGACCAGAGCAATATTAGAAGCAGTGAGCTTGTTTCTTGTGTTGTGTTTTGTTTTGTCTATGTGAAGACAAAGAATCCTGGGTTGTACTACAACCAAGTATTTTTTTTTTTCAATCCTTAGGATTTCAAGATTCTCGAGAAAAAGTTATCTTTTCATTAAATAACACATTTTCCCCTGCAGAAAGAAAAAATAAAGTGGCATCCTGAAACAGTTTGGACTGTGTACTTATTCTTTCTGCCCCTACGGGGACAAAGACTCTTTTCAACAGGGAATCACTGTTGTGCGATGCTTCAAGGCCCTCCGGCCTGGCCGTGGTCCTCTAAATGATGCCATAAGTCTGGATGGGCCCGTTTGTGCCGGCAACTGGCATCGGATTGATGGGAATCCAAACGGGGGAGTGCGGGGACCCAGCGGGAAGGTCTGAGTGCGGCCACCGCACCGCTGTGATTCTGAGCAGGGCTCAGGGTCCAGGCACAGGCGAGCTCACAATGCAATGCTAAAAGGTGTGACCTGTATGGCCTCAGATTTTGAAAAATGTCAGAAGTCTGTGTACAAGCAGTGAACTTCTCCTAATATCACGGATTTCTGCAGCCTAACAAGTCCCAGCGGCAGGGAGAGAAGACCAGAGGCTGCAGCCGGAGCATCTGCTCGGCAGAGGGTCCCCCAGAGAGCGCCAGCCCAGCTGTGCCACCTTTCTGCAGTGAGGGCTGAGGTCAAGCTTGTAATTACCATCTGCCCCTTTGAAAGGAACTGCAGTTTTGTGGTGGATGTTGTTATTGAGCTGAAAAAAACAGAAAACCTAGGCGCTTACTTAATTGGAAGTACTATATTTCATGCACTTCTGATGGTTATGCTAAAACATTTGTGTAGAGCTCCAAGAACTGGCTCCCTGTTGGGTGCTGTGGGTCTGCAGATGCTCGGGGATAAGTTTCAAGGCAAGCACTCATTCCTCAGTGGGTGTGTCTTTCTATGTTTTGTGAGGCACAACCATGCCAGACCCAATAGGTTTAACAGGATAAATATTGTTACAGCTTAGTGAGTCCTTCATAATAGAAGGAACGCAATCTGCAAGGGTATTTTGGAAGAGCAAAGAAATGCTTTTTCTACCTAAACTAATAACTCAGACACAATGATGCCAACATGCCATAAGCAAAATAATCGCACTCATTCTGCTGACAGAGGGGCCGCCTTGCTTTCTTGCATTGAATTGGAGATGCTCAGCATCCGAGAAATCCCTTCTGTGCTCTGGTCAACCCTGAGAAGGGGCTGTAGGAGATGGACGCCCCAGGCAGGGGCTCCTGATTCCTGGGGAACCTCCTACGGGCGCTGCACTGCTGCACCCTACCAGGCTCTCATTTGTACTGCAGAGATTCCTTCCCTAACTCAAAGACTTTTACTCCATAAATCAATATCTCAATCCTCTCTGTCCAATTTCCAAGGTAAAAGGAAGTAGGAAAAAGGGCAGGGGATTTATTTATGCTTGGTATCCAGCATTGGATGTCTAGTGATGTTCAGTGTTCTTTGAGAATTCTTTCCTCATCACTAGAGTCAAGAAAATGTTCATCCTTTTGTCTCCTATGGCAAAAACTTGTATGGATCTTTATCATAATAGTCAATACTTTGCAGTATAATTGTGTGTATATGTCTGTCTTTCTAAGAAGCTAATTGGCTGCCAGAGAGCAGAGATTATGTTTTGTTTGGCTACATATAAAATTAAACCTCAGAAAATTCCTAAAATATGAGAGGTCAATATATATTTGTAGGATGTTGGGCCATTAATTTTCTTATTCCACCAAATTAAGTTGATGCCTAATAACCACAATACATTTAAACATTATTATTTCTGAACAATTACACACCATTTTCTTTCTATAAATTACTCATCTCCAAATGTATTGGACACGAATGTCCTCTCAAGATCTCTGGATGAAAAAGCAAAGTTCCAGACACATCTTCTCTTGACACCATGACCAGTTTGCCATCAGTGTTCCGTGGCTATTTTTGGTAGGCAGCAAAAGATTTTGAATTCAAGGCAATTAAACCTATTCAACTGTTTTCTTAGCTTTAACAAGTAAGAAATCACCTCCCATGGTTAATACAAACATATTATGGATTATTAAAGTCAATGGGTCAACAGTCGTTCTAAACATTACCCTTCCAGTCAGGGTGGGTCTGGTGCTCCTGGTCAGACATCCTTGTCCATCTCCTCCCTTGTGCACACCTGCCAGAGTCTCTGGACTCTGTACCATGGGACAGAAGATCTTGGCCGCGGTGTGTGCACAGGTTCACTTTTTTTTTGAGGAAGATTATCCCTGAGCTAACATCTGCCACCAAACCTCCTCTTTTTCCCGAGGAAGACTGGCCCTGAGCTATCATCCTTGCCCATCCTCCTCTACTTTATATGTGGGACACCTGCCACAGCATGGCTTGCCAAGCTGTGCCACGTCCGCACCCGGGATCCAAACTGGTGAACCCTGGGCCACCAAAGAGGAACGTGCTCACTTAAGTGCCGCACCACCAGGCCAACCCCCACCCCCACACCCCACAGGATCATTTTAATTAGACCTGTAAATTGATTTCCAAAGCGGCTGTTTTTCTAAGCCTTTCTCCTTCCTTCTTCCTCTCCCCGTCCCATTCCCCTCCTCCTCCCCCTCCTCCTTTTCTTCTTCCCTCTTTTTCCTTCTTCTTTACCCTGTTAAGCCCACCTTTTATATACTGTTTTGTAAAGCAGCATTCAAAATGCATGGCAGTTTGTTTCAGATTTTTAACCACCACTAAATGATAAGTACATTGCTTTAAAGTTTCCTCTGGGCCAATGACAGCACTGGGTCACTGAGAGTCACTCTCTCATTTAATAGTTGTTACTCTCCTCTAAGGTGGGTACCATTGTTATCCCCACTTTTCAGAAGAAGACTGAGAACGGAGAGGTTAAATAACATGCTCAGGGACACACAGCACTGAGGTGGTAGAGCTCTGCACAGCACATTCCACCTGGGGGATTCTGAAATTGGTTCTAAGCAAAGGAATCTCTTCTTTCTTGTTATAGGCCAAGTTAGCCTATTTTGTGCTGTTCAAGGAGCATCAGGTGACAGACAACAGGCATGGATGACAGGAAGGTATGGCAGGGCATAATGCATGAAAAATTAAGGGAATTTCTTTCCCGAACTTTTGAACACTTATCAGTTCCATAGGGGAGAGGTCACTGCCAGCTAACATCCTACTAGTATCTTTGATAGGGCAGAAGCAAACATGTTTCACACCAACTATGCCAACTGTGAGCCTTATTGCTAAAGAGGACAATTCTACGCTCCCTTTCATGATGAAGTTTGATGATCTTGAGCCTTCCACTTCTGCCCATGTTAGAGGCTTTTGCACATTTTGAGGCCATGTGACTTTAGAAATAGAGAAAAGGTCCCCAGAAATAATGGATTTAGGTCACCATTGAAATGGGTGTGTAACAAGCCAACCAGAATCAGTGCATGAGAAGGGAGGCATGCACTTCATTTCTATAGGTTGGAGGCTGCTTCTGTGATCTGGCATCTCGTGGTCAGGCATCGACTTTTACCTGTTAGGAGATATGTCTTTATTGCCCTGTCTAGGATGCTGGACTGGATATATGAAGCTTTCCACAATAAGGAATATTCAATTTGAGTAATATCATGAGTAAAGTTTAGTTGAAAAGTTTATATAATGTCAAAATTTTTCTAAATTTAACCCCATTGAAAACATTTGCCAGTGCTTCATATTTTTCACAGTTCATTCTTCTGGTTCCATAATTAATAGCATTTGTGTGTGCTTCTGTGCATGTGTGTGTGATGTGAAGATTTAGATATCCTTAACTGGGTCCAAATTGCATAAAATCTTAATTCTAAGTCTTCTGTGTATAACTACTTTTCCTTGTTTCAAGCCTCTTAACCTAGTGACTCGTATTTCCTAAACTTTGGATTTGAGACCTGGTAAAAGAAAGCTATTTCATTTTAAGTGGTTGTTTTGGAAGATTTCTACTTAGATCCTCTTACCAGACTCAATTTGGACAAACGCTTCTTTTCTATTTCTTTCTACGCCAAAGGCTTCTCCCTTTGTAGGTTGCTTTCAGTTTTTTAATTACCTTCATGTGCATTATTTCATTTTCTTTCTTATTCAGAGAATATTTTAAAGTACAGAAAACGGTTGAAAGGATAATATAACAAGTAGGCTTGTTCTCCCCACTCAAAATTAATGACCTTGTATCATGTATTTTTCTGAGTCTTTCAAGAAAAAAAAAGAGGCCTTAAAAGATAGAAACTAAGAAAAAACAGTTCCTCACTTTTTACAAAGAGGGATGGGAGGAGGAACGGGAGGAGAGTGGCGAGAATTAAATAAAGGATGGAAGGAAACTGCCCTGTTGATAGACTGGTAGGGACTACTAAATTCTCTTGTGTCTTTTAGTCTTAATTTGGGCATTGTCATTCTTATTTAACTTTTAAACCAGGCCACTGGCAGCCTGGGCCAATGGGAGTCACAGCGGTGGTGGTGGCTTTGGGGCAGAGCTCAGTCTTCTGCTCCTGGCCCAGTCTCCAGCCCTCTCTCCTGCCAAAGACCACGAAGATCACAAGTCGGCAATTCCGAAGAGAATTACCCCAAACATTTAACTCTGGTTTTTCTTGCCCTCACTTTATCCCCCAGCAGTCAGTTGCCTTAATGGCATGCAAACACATGAATGTGCCAGAGCGATCAGGTGGCCTTGTTTCCCGGGATGCCTTTGGACCAGCATCTGGGAAAGAACAGTCGAGTACACAGGGAAAATTACTCCTGAAAATCTGGAAGTTGGTGGAAGCACTTAGTGACATCCGTGGGTGTCAGGGCGGGGAAGCAGCCCTCAGCTGAGAGCTGTGACGTCCTGTTCTCTACAACGTGATGCTCATTTTCCCACTGAGCTTAAAAAAGAAAAGGAATGAAGAGAAAAGTGCATAACCTGCTTGGAAAGACAGCTCCTCCTGCTGAAAATGTGTTGCAGACCCGGTCAGTCAGGTTGATTTAACTGGAGGGCAGGTTATTGTTGACAGTAAAAGAGGGTGACAGATTTGTAAATCAGAGACCAGGTTAAAATGCTCTTGTCTCCTCCACGGGCTGACTTTGGGAGAGCCTCAGAGCAGAGATCACAATGGCCCCACGAAGGGCAAGGCAGGAAACAGGAGGGTGTCTCGGACAGGACAGATCTGCTTTGAATAGTGGGCACCACTTAGCCGTGTCCCCTTACGGGGTCTAAATTGCAAACATCCGTCTCCCACCTCTCAGAGGGCCCACACTTACTCTAAGCAAAAGGAAAAAAAGAGAAAGATGACTGCAGACAGAAAATGCATTGCTAAATCCTCCAAAACCCCTGGATTCTCCAAGAAAGCTCCCCAAGGGGAAGCTGCTCAGGAGGGTGTCCTGTGTACCAGGCTCTCATTTGCATGTGGCATGCTGACCTTTTATCTGGGTGATTACTGACTTCTGTGGTTCATCTAAACACTGAAAATGTTAGGACTGACGATTTTCTCCATTTCCTTAAAAATCCCAGTGAGTAATTGAAATCGGCCCTCCTGTTTTTTAACTTTCTGCGGGGAGCGAGGCCCAGCGGCCCATCTGTTGTGGAAATTTTTGAAAGACACAGAAGGTACGTTATTCTTAGCCAAAAGGATTTCTCTTGGTTTTTGAAATTGTTCTCAGTCTTTCATCCTTCCTTCCCTTGGCCTCCCCAGTCCCCATGTTGTGACCATATGCCCACGATACTCACATAACGTGTTTTCTCTCTGCTTTACATCTGGGCCAATGAAACCCTTCAGCAAGTCATCACTTCCTTCCTAATGAGAGTCCTTCCTCCTTCATATAACGAAATAAAAGTGAGATTGGTAGGCGGCTGCTTCAATTATCCCACTGTCAGTATCTACATGGAAATAGATGGGGAGATCACCTAGGTATTACAGGCATAAACATCTCTGTTGTTTTGAGGAATTTGGCCAACCCCAACCAACCCGAGACTAGCCATCTTTGAAGATTGGCCTTTACATCCACAGTTCTCCGTAATAATTATGAGATTGCCTATGAGATGACTCCCCAGTCTGCCTGAAAGTGTCTCTTCTTTCATTCATCAACTTCATTGTCTATCTTTTAAATTTCATTCTGAATTTTGTTAAGGCTTTTTATGTGTGATAAGTTCATTCGATGACATGTATAATATTTTGCAGATTCTTATAATAAGTTTTGTATAACCAAAATATTTCAGAAAGCTTTCGTATATGTAAAATAATACAAATTACAGTTATTTATGTATTTAGTTTTTTATTTTTCATTTTTTTTGATGAGGAAGATTGGCCCTGATCTAACATCTGTTGCTAATCCTCCTCTTTTTTTGCTTGAAGAACATTATCCCTGAGCTAATATCTGTGCCAATCTTCCTCCATCTTTTGTATGTGGGATGCTGCCACACCATGGCCTGATGAGGAGTGTGTAGGTTAACACTCAGAATCCAAACCCATGAACCCCTCACTGCTGAAGCGGAGCACGCAAATTTAACCACCGTGCCACTAGGCTGGACCCATATTACATTTATTTATAATTTAAATGTTTTGATGGACAAAATATTTTATAAGCATTAATAAACATAATTAAAAGTCTCTTGCTTGTTATTTGCAAGAAACTTTGGTGGTGTTATTTATATTATTATAATTGTTGTAGAGTATTCCATATGTAAATATAACACTCATTCTTTAACCATATTGCCATTGAACGCTGTAAAAAGTTTTCTGTTAGTGATGAGAATTTTAAATGCTAAAATTCTACTTTATACATAACGCCTTCCTGACTCAAATAGTAGTAACATGAGTGCAAATAGTTCTAATGATGCTTATGATCGTGGCACTAGATCGACAGAAAAAACTGGGAAGCTTTGATGAGCCAAAGCCATTCATGACTTGTCTGTTGCTCCAGAACTGGACAGGGTGCGCCATCCCTCGCAGCAAGTGGAGTCTGAAGAAGTTGCTGATGTTCTCCATGTTGTGTCCTCCTTCTCATTTCAATCCAATAAGTGTGCATGGAGTTCCTCCCCGCTGTCAGGTACAGTGTGGAAGACCCATAACTCAGAGACCAAGGGCACGGCTCCTCCTCCGGGCAAGTCTTCCCGTGTGTGTTTCTCGTCTGTGCGTCCTCCTTTCATGCCTCCTTTTCAAAGCACCGCCACTTATTCCTGCCTGCTTCTTGTTCCTCATGTCTCATTTTCCCAGGACACCATGGGCATCTTTCAACCGTACTGGGATGGCTCATTTTAAAGAGCACTTCGTAGGTCAGTGACTGCACCAGACAAGGATGGCAGAAAGCAGCAACAATCAATGTCTGTGATCAAAACCAAAGTCTAACGGAGTTGAAGTGTGTCTCTGAGATTTCTTTAGTGTGAATTTCCCATGGATGAAAATCCTTCACTCGGTTGTGTGTAAGCAGGGAGTTGTTGCAGCCAAAACATTTCAGAGCAGATGAGAAACTACTGGTAAAGCCGATGCGGTTGCAATGCAGAGATGCAATTAGCTCTGCCTCAGAGGATCACTAGCTACTTTCCCGTTAGTTACTGAATAATATCATTCTTTCACTAAACCAGCACGTTTTGGATTTTTTTTTCTTTTTATTTTTGTGCTAATTTTTCATACACAATTAGAAACTGTGGCTGTAGGCTCTCAGTCTCCACAATTTCTCAGCCTCCACTCTGCAGCTGGAGCCCCTGAATCCTCAGCAACCATGGTTTGGGGATGGTCAAGGTGCTTCTACGAGATATTCTCACTTCCTTCAGCCCTGAAGGCCTCTCCTAAGCCTGTATCTTCCCCCATTACCGGAATTCTGAGTTGGCAATTGCTAGAGAATAGGAGTGGTTTTGTATGTTACCAGAAGAAATAATAAACATATCCAAAACCTAATCCACTTTTGCTCTTGAATGACCTGTTTTGACTTCCAAATTGCCAGCACTGACCAACTTTTAGTCATTTTATTGTTGTCGTTTTTAGCTTAGTCAGCTTGTGGGTCTGACTCTATTTACTGATTTTAGTTTCCTTGGAGATGTGACAACACCTACACCAACAACAGTGATGACAACAGCACACAGTGGGGAACCAGGAGTTCCGCAGCCCCCTGCCTAAAGCTCGCATCACTCTCGGCAGACGGGCATCGTCACCATCCCCAGCTTAGAGGTCAGTGGTAAAAACTTAGTGTCACCTCACCTCATTAGACACATCCAAACTCCGTTGAAGCTTGAGAATGGGGCTCAAAAGAAAAAGCATTATTATTTGTCACCACTTTGGCTAATACATTTTAAGTGACTAATTCTCTGTGGTCCTTCTAGGTTTGCTGGTGACAGTGTGACCTTCAGTAGGGTTGGCCATCCATCATGCTTTGAACTTTTCACTCTGTTCTATGCTCATTTCATCTTTGCAAAGAAATCTTTGTCCACAGCCCTGTTTACGACTCACTAGGGAGCCTCTATCTGTGTACCTCCATAGCTCACATGAGACCAGGTACAGGAGGATAGAGCATCAGTTCAGCACCTCAAAATCAAGTGCATACCATCATCGAGAAAACTCATCCATCATTTTGTCCATCATCTGATTGGGCAATAAGAAGTGTCTATTTTCACTATTTTTGTGTGTGTGTGTGTGAGGAAGATTCACCGTGAGCTAACATCCGTTTCCAATACTCCTCTTTTTTTTCGCTTGAGGAAGATTGGCCCTGAGCTCACAGCTGTGCCAGTCTTCCTCTATTTTGTATGTGGGATGCCTCCACAGCATGGCTGATATGTGGTGTGTGGGTCTGTACCAAGAATCCAAACCTGTGAACCCCTTGGCCTCCAAAGAGTGTCTGGTGGAACTCAAACAACTCAGCCATGGGGCTGGCCCCTTCACAATCTTTTGAATAGAAACAAATTACTATATTCGTAATAGTGAGTTTCTAATGGGAATCTGAGAAATTTCCTTAACATTATATAGATTTTAGATTTGTCAACATCAATAAAGTAGAGTGAAATTCGACCTGAAAATTTTATCTGGTACAACAGAAAGCATGGCTTGTAAACATTGGCCACTGCCTATTCTAAGTTTCTCAGCAGAGAAGATCATCATCCAGGATTTTGCTGGAATCTGAGTAAATTCTCACATCTTCATTATGCTTTCTAGGAGCAGAAATAAAAGGATCTTGTAATAGAAAAGGCAATAAACAAAAATCTTTACCAAATGCCAGAGTAAAATGAATTTTCTAATCAATCACTATTCTTTAAAAAATGAATTACTGATTTGGATCTGGAGATCTGACTGTAAAGGGCAAGTGTTCAAATACTCAGCCCAAATTGTGGTGTTGGGGCTGAGTGCTCTCTAGAAAGGAAAGTGATGCTCAGTTGATAATTCCATCTTGTTTGTTTCACTTTATAAGTGGAATGAAGTTGCTCTGTATTTCATTTCTTTTTCTTCAACTAAATGAAAAAATGCAGATAGAAAATGTACCTAGAAGAACACAAACAATTGTGTTAAAGATGGTTATCACAGGGTGGTGAAATGATGTGTAATTTCTAATTCTTTGTTAAATATTTCTAGATGTAAATAAAATTACACGTAACAGATAAAAATTGCAGATGTAGGTGCTATAACACTTACATTATACGTTAATTGATTAATTCTTATTGCCAGTATCTTGGGAGATTAGATTTAGCTATTTTCACCAAAGTTCAGTACTGTACGACCACATAAAATATCTATGGATGAGTGATTTTCAATTGACTCATGAATATCCCAGTTTCACGCATTAACAAAGAAGCAAGGGACACATTTTCACACAGAATCTGGAGATAACAGAAATGACAAACCTAAGAAAATCAAGGATAATGCATTTGAGAAAGTTCTTCTGAAGATAGTATCTTCTCTGAATCTCAAGTAAATAGTAGCTTTGGATATGTTTTTATATATATGTATACATAAACTAAGAGTGTAGTATGCTGGAGCACATCGAGGGGGCTGACTGAGCCTGACCCAGGTCTTGCAGAGTGAGAACAACGCATTCAGAGAGCAGGAACAGCCAGTTCTGGAGTTCTGGGTAGGGATGAGCTTGGCAAGAATGTGGTGCCCAAACCCAAGGTGGCCCAGAGTAGTGAGGGAGGGGAGAGCAGAAGGAAATTAGGTCAGAGAGGTGAGCAGGGCCAAGCCAACTGGAGCTTTCTTTGAGACAATAGAAGTTTTTATTTTAACCTAAAAAATGACTGGAGGGAGAGGAGACAAATTCTCCTAATACAAGACAATTCTCCATCATTTGTTCAGATGCTCCACTCTAAGGCAGAGCACAGATCCCCACTCCCCACGTATGGGCTGTCCTTAGAGACTCATTTCCAAACAGTATAGCATGGAAAGAGAAAACTTTGCAGAAACTTGACAATGTGACCTCAACCAAGTGATCAAGGTCAATGGCAATACTGATGAGTCACCTTGAGAGCCTGGATCTTTGATGTGATGTGATGAGAAAGGCACTTCACATAACTCTGTGATCTGAGGTCCAGAACTCCAGCCTCATCATGAGAAAGACATCACACAAATCCCAACTGAAAGAGATTCTGTAAAACACCTGACCAGTCCTCCTCAAAACTCCCACAGTCATCACATCATGGGAAATCTGAGAACTGTCCCAGCCAAGAGGAGACCGAGGAGACATGATGCCTAAGTGAAATGCTGTGTCCCAGATGGGATCCTGGGACAGAAAAGGATGTTGGGTAAGAATTGAGGAAACCTGAAGTATAGCGTTCATTTAATATTATTGTACCAATATTGTTTTACTAGTTATGAAATCCATGATACTGATGAAAGATGTTAACAATAGAGAAAACAGTGCAGGGAATTTGGAAACTGTACCATCTTTGCAACTTTACTGAACATCTAAAACTACTATAAAAATAAGAATTTATTTTAAAAAAAATGATGGGTAGCGAGTGGGGAATTTCAGGAACGGGAGGAAGGGGAGGGATCCGCCGTGTGTTCGGAGATAGAGGACGTCCAGGAGGCTTTGCTGTTGGGGGAGAGGTGTGAGGACGACTCATCTTTTGCTGAGAACCTAGCGTTTTCAGGGCCTGCAACAGGAATTAAAGCGAAAACCCATGCACTATATATATAAATATTTAAAAGTTAATAAATCTAGTTAACAGATTATTTAAAAATATGTGTTTCACCTTTCAATCTTACCAGACATATCTTCATTAGGACCAGCAAAACCAGGTTGCAATGCAGAATTCTGGGAGTCCGGGGATGGGCCCTCGTCTGGCCTGCCTCACTTCTCTTCCCACCACTGGGGGAAGCAGGCTCAGCGAGGACCTCATGCACACAAGTGTGGTCATCCTTGCCATGTGTCCAAGCTCCAGCCCCACCCCATCACAAGCGTTTGCCCCTCAGCCAGCCCTCTTGTCTAAGGGTGCACGCCTTGACTGCAGGATCCACTCGGAGGTGGACCAGGAAAGAATTTCATGCAGGTTTCAGAAACAGATCAGGGTCATTTGGGAGGAAATTCTGGGATCTTGGGTGTGGGAGCAGCATCTAGAAGAGGCATCCTAACCTCATGGGTAGGGACAGAGCCGGATGAAGAGCGTCATTTGAAATGTGGAAGGGTCTCTTTCTGACAGCAGTGCTAAGTTAGAATTGAGGGCAGAGGGCAGGGCACTTCCTCTTAGAGAAGCGGGAGAGCAGAGTGGAGGGGACCGGAGAACAGCGGGCGAGAGTTTCCTCTGTCGCGGTTAGATCTGAGAAACCAAAACTTTTCCTGTTCTTCTGTGCTTTGGGACACAATATTTTATCTTTATTGTTTCAGGCTCCTTGTCTATTCCATAAACATAATAAGATTTCCTTTTCTCACATGATTAAATTGTGAAATTCAAATCATCAACACCTGCAATTCTTTGGGGAGAAAGCAGACATTTTCAGGCAATAGGAAGACATTTACGATGATCTCCTTCTGTAGTCAAAAGGTACGCACCTCCGGTTGTAAGATATATAAGTTGTGGGATATATTGTACAGCATGATGGCTATAATTAGCTATATGACTATAGTTATGGTATATTTGAAAGTTGCTAAGAATAGATCCTGAAAGTTCTCATTGCAAGGAAAGAAAAAGTATTTTTCTTTATTTTTGTATCTGTGTGAGATGATGGATGTTGACTATGTGTAATCATTTCAGGACATATATAAGGCAATGATTATACTATACACTTAAATTTATACAGCACTCTATGCCAATTATATCTCAATAAAACTGAAAGAAAAAAAAGATTATCTCCATGTCTCAAAATACGTAAGGAGGAGAAAGGCAGGGCTAAGAAGGCCCCTAATGTGTCATATTTTCATGTATCAATTGTCATGTAGGCAACGACATGGGCCAAAAAAAGCACAGTGAATAGAACATGTGGGAAACTCCAGCTTTTTGCTTTTTGAGACAGAGTTAAAATTGTTAATTTATTATGTGATTGTGGAACAGTATTTCACAGTTTCTACTCTTTAATTGAAATGGAAAGTGATGTAAAAAGCATTACGTGACCCTTTCTGACAAAGAAAACGATGCAGAATAATTCAGGATTCCAGAAGAGCGGCTGTGGAGTGGAAGCTGCCTGCACCCTGGCTGAGCCTGGATGGGTCTCCCCAGCTGTGCTGCGAGGCGGGGTGCTGGCCTGTGCCCACAGTCAAGGTTCTATTGTCGAGGGGTGGAGAGGGAGCAAGTGTTACTCCTGACTCAGTCATCCTCCTTGTGCTTTGAAGCAAACTCTTCTCCAGGGGCAAAGTGAATCCCTGGGATTCAAGTAAAATCCAGGAGAATTGCAAGGGACACAGACGCTCAGCTGTAACAACACGTCCCTGAAAACAGGGTTCTCTGGTCCGCAGGCCTGCAGCACGGGCTGACCTGCTCACATCTGAAACGCAAACTCCTGCTATTTTCAGATAGGTCATAAACGTCTCACTTTAACCTTTCAGCAGCTAGTCCCCTGTTCATTATGCTCATACCAATAAGGAGACAGAGAAGGTCATTAAATGGTTTCAAGATCACACAATTAATGCATTTCGGGATGGTGTAAAGCTTAGATTTGTCAGCTCAAAATCCACAGTTTTAGATGCTACACTGCCCTACCCCCTGTCACTGGAGAGGGATGGCTGGCTGTAAGAGTTATCGGTGTTGTGGGCTTCTGTCAATTTAAATTCCACTTTATTCTGGCTTCTAAAGCACTCAGATAGACACTTGCCAGATGGGCAATATAAAAATAAAAGCATAACAGCTAGAAAACTGTGATAGGTCCCTTTGCGGAAAAAGAGCTATAATCTTTTATTTATTAAGATGTTATGTTAAATATTTGAAGAGATCAACATTTAATTTTAAAAAATCTGTTGAGTTTGAAATGAGCTCATGGATTATGGATACGCAATGAAATAACGTCAGAACATCTACCACATCTTTGGGTGGAATAACTCTTTACTTACTTGTTGTAAAACTTCATTTCATAGACATCAAGTGTAGTAAACTAAGTATCACCCACACTTTCAGCTCTTCCTGTGAAGAAGTAGAGTCTGTCTTCGCAGCCCTGGAATCCAGTCTGGACGTCTGACTTGGAAGGGATGTTGCATACCTGCCAAGCATAGGTGGCAAGAGTCCTTGAAGCTTCTGGCTCTTGACACCAAGCTACCATGTAAAGAAGGCCCAGGCTAGTCTCCTGGAGGCACATGGCCCATCACCAACCAGCACCAACCCCCGACAGGTGAGTGAAGCCATCATGGACCATCTGGTCTCAGGTGAGCCACCAGATAGATGTGTGACCCCAGGTGACACCAGCCGGCAAACTTTCCAGTAAATCCCACACCTAATTGTTAACCCAGAAACTCCTAAGCAAACAAAATGGTTGTTTTCAACTAAGGGATTTTTGTGGTATGTCACACGGCAATGGAGAGCTGATACATTAAGTAAGTGTAACGTTATGTAAGTTATACTTATGTAAGCTGTGACTACTGACTGACATGCAATAGTAGAAAGATGTTAGAATTGGAGTTACTTTAACTTTCAATCGCAGGATGATCCTGTAACTCCTCCAACTTTTGCGCCCTGTTTCCTCATTAGTAAGTGGGGCTCATATGGAATGGAATGACCTACAGTGGTTTAATTTTTATTATGCCCCTTCTCTAGTGAGAGAAATGCCAGAAATTCTTCATTCAGTCCTTGAATTTGTCCACATCAGAGGGTAGGTGTGGACTCGAAATTATTTGAGAACTTTTCAAATCACATGAGCTGCTGATAGTGATGCCCCCTCAAGAGGAGTGACTGAGGGTGCCCCAAAGTCACAGAGGATAGTGGGCAGGGTCTCATGATGTGAGGAAGAGGATATATCATCAGAATTGGGAGTTTTCCAGATTTTAGAAGAAACACTTGTCAAAGCATAAGTAGTAACTGCCAGAAGAAGGAAAGGAGACAATCCAGGTCAGCAAGGTGGCTAATGAGAGAACTCATCCTGACTCCACACCTCTGGGGTGGTCTCTTACTCCTGAAACCTTGGGAACCTGTGATGTAAGACCTCAAATTAAAGGCCAGTATTATATGCTGCCTTGATATCTGGTAAAATTGATACTGTAGTTCATAACCACAAACTCCTTCCTCACTTGTTCCAGTTAATAAGGTGCCCAGTCAAACACCCCTACTAACTGAGAAGACCAGGTGCCCTTCCTGTGTATCCTTGAGAAGCGGGATTCAGTTCTCTGCCAGCCCACGGAATTATTCAAACAGGCCAATCATGGAAACCAGGGCCACCTCAGCCCCCTGTTACTAACACCTGCCTCCCACAGCTCCTGCTGGTCCACTCCGTTCCCAAGCGCAGCCTTCCTGTGCCCTGCATGGTGTGCAGTGTCCCTCCCCAGACTGTGGGCACATGTGACTATTAGACTACCATCAGTCTCATCTGTTCCATGCTGGGGGTCGTGTGTGTGTCTATTCCCATTACCCTAGGGCTGGAAGCCCTGGCTCATCAATAGGGTGAAGGAGAGGTGAGGAAAACAGCCCCACACTGAGGACTGGTGAAAGAATCATTCCGCCTCTTGGGTACCTGGATGGCTTGAGCGGCAACCTAGACCAGCAAGATGACCTTGAGGAGTGGACCAAACTTCCATTGGGATGGCACAAGCGTAAACCTTTCCACAATGCAGCCAGGTCACCTGAAGGCAAGGTGCAGGCACAGATCAGAATCTGGGGCTACCCTTGCCGGATGTAGATAAAAAGGGCCCTTTTCTGCACTGTATAAATCCTCTGGGATCTCCGACAATCTCAGGTGAAGGATGCGATTTAAGTGATTGATTGGATGTGAAGTTTATGAATGTATGTGCTTCCTAACTCCATACGGGTTACCCTAATAATTGTTCTACTCTCCGCACAACTTTGTGGGAAAATAATTTCCAGACCATGAGTGTACCGAGAAGCTTTTTCAGAAATGTGGAGTTAAACTGCTCGGTACCTTTAGTCAGGCTTATGCCTGTCCTCCAGGAGCTCCCTCTGTGTCTGTGCCATTCTCTCAGCAGCCCTGCCCTGGCCCATTTCTCTTAGGAGCCCACGATAAGGGCCTCTAGAAAGATGTTTGCAAAAGAATGCAAACACTGCTTGCGCTGGGGGCTCCCTGTTCTTCCAAACTAACATGGTAGCCAGCAGTGAGTCCAGAGGAATTTTTACTATTTTTTCTTATTTTTTGGTGTTCACTTACATGGGGCCACCTCTTTCTCCCGTGCTGTGGCAAAGGGCAACAGCTCATCTGTCTTGCCTCTTCTACAAGAAATCTGTTTCTCTTTGGGCTTCTGGTGCCTGGATTGCCTTGCTACCTCGGCTGTGTTATGGCCTAAATACAATTCCCGACTTTGTAGACTATCCGCTTCTTCTGCCTCATTAGGGTAGAAGCAAAGCTCTGTCCCCCTTTCTACACTGTACGTGGAAGCTGCAGTCCAGCCCTATATTTCCATGGCTTAGACCAGCACCTTGTACATAACGTGGTTCAATGCGTAATTATTTAATGATAAAGGAAACAATGGAAATAGGACACACCATGGAAACACATCACCATTTATCTCTTCTATTTGCTTATTTAGAAGTTTAATATTAAGCATGCTCAGATACTCCTAAAAGTAAATGCCAGTACTTTTTATCTTGTGTTTAACAGAGGAACTCATTCTTAGCCTTAGTTCTATACAAAAGACAAAAAAGATACAAAATTGATGCTTATTGAGCTGAGAGCATTGCGCAGGAGGTCCAGCAAAGCACCCTCCACACCATGAGGATTTCAGGCAGCGACGCTCCTAGTTCTTTCCAATCAGGACATTCTACAATGTGGAAAGATGTCTGGACATGCCAACGAATGGTTCCCCCAGAACGGGTTGCGAGAACAGAGTAGCAGGAGCTCTCCAGTTGCGTGGCAGAAGAAGAAATATTACTCGCAAGCTGGAGGAAATTATCTAATTTTTTCACGAGCAGATGAGGACATGTACAATTACCATCAATACCACAAAACTGGCATTTACTAAAATTCATTGTTCTGTTCACACTTTAAAATAATATCCCCAGTTTTATTGTTTTGTACATGTTGTAACAACATGAATCAAAATGGAAGTTACTTGGCATTGATGTAGATGTCATGGGTGATACAGGCTTTCCTCTGAAATTTGCTCTGTGATTCAGTCGTAATTATGTTATTTTTCTCCTGGTGCTCACATTTTTCTCTTTTCTCCTTTATTTTCTCTCAGAAACCAACTTCCTGAGAGAATATATTTAATTTAAAAAGAGAGTTTCAAAATATTCCAATTGTTGAAAATTCTTAATATATAATGGGTGTAACAAAGTATTCTTAATTGTTTTTAAAATATAACCTTTAAAGAGAAAAGAATGCAAGAATATTTATTTAACAATGAATCACACCCAAAAAAACCCTCTTCATTCATTAGCTAACGTATTGTCTTTGATCTCAGAGTCTCAGCTGGTCTCATGGCTAAAGAACCTTTACATCTTAGATGACATCTTTATCACCGGGAAATTCACAACTCATGTTTTATATCAGAAATGCAGTGCACTAAGGTGAAATGTATAAATTTGACATAAATATAGAGCTGATATGTTTTCTCCTTCTTTATGGTGCCTGTGAATCCATGGCGAAGTGAGACTGCTCAAGCTTTCCATCAAAGGAGCACGAGCCTTAGAAATAGAACACTCCTGGTCAAATCTGGATCTGGCAACTTCTTGCTGCAAGACCACTTCCCCCTTCCCCCATGGTCACCTCTCCAGCCCCTCTGCTTTGTAGGGCTCCTGTGAGAGTTAGGAGATGCCATATGTGAGCACAATTTGCAGATCGTTAGGCAATTTGGGGCAAGTATTACTCAAATAAAAAGAAATAATACGTGGTAGGCAATGGATGATTCTTTTTAAAGGGCTCTGTATTGTGTGGCAGTCATAAAATAAGTCTCTTTTCTTACCCATCTCTTTGTTTGAACTCAAGTTCATTCCTGCAGAAGTGTCCAGTTTGCTTTAGCACCAGGTGAGAAAGAAAAGACGGAAGTTGATGAATATTCCCTTGCAGCAAGACTTGAATACATAAGTGTCTGAATGTTTTGCTGATCGATGCAGCCAATTATATCTACTTTATCTTTTCTCAATTTCTCTACTTATAAGAAACAAATGTTTGCTTCTGTTTTTTCCCCTTTCGCTCTTATGTCTGACCTGTAATCCCCACATCAGTATCATCTTTGATCCTGTTCACCTAGTGATGAGTGTGGTTGGTCTGTCTCCAACTGACCCAACTGGTCATGACTGTTCATATAATGCACCTCTTGCCCACATCCCCTGGATATGGCACATGGGGACAATCTGATCGAGGATGGGCAAGCTGACACTTATCTTTTTCCTAGTTGTAGCACTTTTTCTCTACTTCCTCTCGCTAACATGTACTCTAGCTCCCTGGATAACAGGCTCTCCTCCTATTCTGCACTATCCTGTGGAGACCTTATTTTTATTATTCTTGTCTGAGCATCAAATCTCTGAGAAATCAGGTTTCCAACTATTTCCATCCTTGAATCAGTGATTCACCATTCTCCTTCATACCGTGAGTTTCACTGGTTCCACAGTCTATAGAAATTTGTCCACAAACTCAAAGCCAAGTTTTGCCTTTCTAGATTGTTTAGTTTTCTGTTTATTTTACATCTTTCCTGTTTTCATTGCCATCTTACGCAACTTGTATGGGCATGATGGAAATCAATAGATTACTATGTCTCAACATCTTAAACTTTCCTGCCTAATTCACATCAACCCCAAAAGAATACAACTTAGCTTTGAACATTATCTTTATGAGATGTTGCCCAACTTGCAAGAAATCAAGATCTTTCTCTTCATAGCAATATTGAAGAACGAGTGGTTAGTGACTGTGTATTCATTTCTACTTATGTAGGCAATAAAATGTTCTAAGTTTCAAATAACAGAACTTTATTAATTTAAGGAGAAAATTATATTATTTGGAAGATTTCAGCTACAAACAGACAACATACAAGTGGACATTGGCCAGACTGTATATAAAAATAGAACTCTGACACACAACCTCTGTGACAACTAGCCTGGAAGCCAAACCACAGCCTCTGCAGCAACTGGCCTAGATGGTCAAGACTCGGTCAATGACAGTCAGCTTCTCCATTTTTTCCCCCTGCTTCCAGCTCAGGACCAACCAGAAGAAGCCAAATATGAACCCCTAACCAATCACATAGGATGCCTTGCTTCTAGTTAGCCACCTACAGCTTTCGCGTGCCAACAGCTTCCAACCAGAGACTCTCTGAAGCCTCCTTTCTCTCCACTATGAAGCTTTCCCATGCCTCTGCCTGTCCTGGAGTCTCTGCCACATGCAAGTCATGGTGGCCAACTCCCGTGCTATAGTAAGCTCTGATTAAACAGCCTTTGCTTAATCTCATTTGAATAGTCTCGGTTATTTCCTTGACTCTCATAGGGAAGGGCCTCAGGCCCTTGACTCCTTACATTCTGTGGGATGATGATGGAGCATCTTTCCTTATCTGGCTGTTGAGGCAGTGAAAGGAGAAACAGCCTTTGTCTTGCGAAATGGGTCTGGGTGGGAGAAGGTTTGTTGTCCGCTGTGTGACCACACCAACGTACCTGCCTCCTGGGAGACTGGTCACTTATTGCCTCACTAGCTCTCTAAAAGACAAGTTCCCCTCTCAATTATTCCCATGGACAGTTGGCTAGTCTCTGTTGAGGGAGTCTCCCTTGTTGTTACCTTGACATTGTCACAAATACTACTCATGGTGTAGTTGTGTTGAGGAGATTTTGGTCCCTTCCTGAATTTGTCTTATGAGATAAGAACACAACCTTCATGGTGATGTTACTGCGTGAACCAGGAAGGGTGGCACAGCTTTGGAACCACCTCTCTCCGTGGACACGGGAAGAAAGCTTGCCATCCGACAGCCCCACAGGTAAGGAGAGCAGGGCGTGCAGTAGAAGTTGAGCATTTTTCTAGAGCGTAGCATCTGCATCTCTTCTTTTGTCTGATTATTTGGTGCTAACCCTGGAAAGCAGCGAGCAGTAAAGAAGACCATGACAAATAAACTGTGGAGATAGGAATGGTGTGAACGCAAATTCTTACCACTCAGGAGCCTGGGGCTTGTGTGGAACGCATTTCAACTGTGGTTATAACCTTTGGCGTGAAAACATGCTTCTAAAGTTTTGTATGAGGTTGTGGTACAAATTGTCTTGCCGCTGAGACGGATTTGAAGGCTGGGGCAGTTTTGGTGTTGCCACCATCCTGGGAAGCAGCAAGAGCAGCTTGATGCAGCCGCCGAAGGCAGAGGGAAGGTTTCCTTTCCCATCCTCTGCACTTCAGAGTTTTTAGTTTTCTGTACTGTGGTGAAGGGTTGTGAGCTCGAAGCAGCTCCAGACGAAGACTTCAAAGCTCCCTGCCTGTGTCAAAGCAACACAGGAAATTCAAACTAGGAACCCATTTTAATACACAATGGTGTGGTATAAAACTTGTCCATCGCAAGAGGTACTTTGGAACTTAGTTAAGTTAGAAAAATACAGCAACTTAACACTATAAGTAAGAGGATGTCTGTCCCTTCAGTGTGGTAGGAGAGTGAGAAATTAACACACATTTGAAGTCTGAGATTCTACTTGACACAGATATCGACAAATATCTTCTGGGCCATGCTTTGTAAGAAAAAGACAAGGGACCAGAGAGAACAAAATTTTTTTCAGTGATGATTTTCATATGATTGTAACTATTTCTTTGTATGTTGAGTTTATACTGTACTTTTCCCTAAGAGTGGGATTTAGAAGGAGAAGAGGAAGAGGAGGAGGAGGAAGAGGAGGAGGAGGAGGGAGAGGAGGAGGAGGGTAAGAAGTCATCCACGGAGCTTATTCAGAGTGGAGGAACTTAAGCCACGGGCAGAATCCCTGAGAGCGTGTGCCATGCGCATGCCTATACAGAAAGAAAGCAAAGGAGAGGATCTTCACTCTTTGTTGTCACAATCATCACAATTGTCCTGTTACCGCCTCTTCGAATGGCCTGTTTCTCCATTTTCATTCCTTTTGACACTTTGGGTGAGTCTGACTCTCCTCACGGTGACAAAGAGAATCTACCACAATGAAAAGTAATCCCCATGGTTCAATGGCATCCAACCTAAAATTGACTCTCGTAGCAGCAGAGAGCCAGGACAATATGTGCAAGAATATGAGTCAGGCCTTTTTTTTTTTTTTTTGGATAAATACTGATTTTTAATCTTGTTTCAAACTTGAGGGTAGCATAAGGAGACAGTGAATTGAACGAAAACCAGTTGTTATGAAGAAAAACATCCTGCATAAAAGGACGCTTTGCTCCAAAGTCTATTTTGAAATTCCATTCTCCCAAAAGACCAATGACAGTGTCTATCACATGCTCTCTCATTCGCTCTTAATTTAAGCATCTCTGTGTGCTTCCTGAATCCTTTTTAATCAATTTATTAATCCTAGACATAGCCGTATTTCATCTCGCCTTTTGGTCCTGTTCTTATGGGATTGCACAAATGTTGTGCTGGAAAGGATCCTCAGGAGAAGACCTTATGTCTTAACATCTCACTCAACTCCAAGATGGAGCAAAAGAAAAATAGCAAATGCATGATGTGTGCTAGGCACGCTGTCCCCACTCCATTTTGGGGCATTCATCTGCAGAACTGGCGTCCACTGGAAGCTGGGGTGCCACAGAGTTTTCAGTATTAATTTTGGAGAGAAAAAACGCATTCAGATGAAGCATATTCTATGAAAAGTCACAATCCATATAGCAAGATCTTGTTAACCAAGGAGTGTTTAATAGTATTTGCCAATTTTAACAGCAGAAACTTGTCACACATAATTAGCATGAACTGCTTCATAAAACACAGTAGGCGTTACATTGTTTCTAATTAATCACCATAGCCCCCTCTGCATTTTTTTTTTTTTTTGAGGAAGATTAGCCCTGAGCTAACTGCTGCCAATCCTCCTGTTTTTGCTGAGAAGAGCAGACCCTGAGCTAACGTCCGTGCCCATCTTCCTCTACTTTATATGTGGGACGCCTACCACAGCATGGTGTGCCAAGTGGTGCCATGTCTGCACCCGGGATCTGAACCTGCGAACCCTGGGCCCCCGAAGAGGAACGTAAGCACTTAACTGCTGTGCCACTACACCGGCCCCCCTCTCTGCATTTTAGCAAGGAATCCAGTATCTCTCCTCTGTCTTTCTTTTTTTCTGAACATCTAAGAGCTCTGTGGATGCAAAACCTAAGAGAGTCAACTGTTTATACCTGACAAGAAAACACTAAGGTCCCATTAACTCACTTATGATTTTTGACTCAATGCCTTCTGGTGTAAGGGGACACTAAGCAACCTTATGTGCAGCTATCCTGAGACCCCTGGGATACAAGGCCAACTGCATTATGGTGATTATTGTTGAAGAGGATCAATTCTTCTCCAGCTTGGTTAAATTTGATGGATACACAATTGGCCTGTGCTTGAGCTCCATTTCTTGTGACTCATTTCCAGCTCACAGTCAGCCCAAGAGCCTGGAGTAAAGATGGAATCCAGATATTGCTCTCTCCTGGATTCTGGGCTATCATTTCCTTTTCCAGCATGAAGATCCTCACCCTGGAATTATCAATCAACTTTAATTTTTAAACCCTCAAAACGCAAAATATAGGATTGCACTCTCTTTCCCCAGACAATGGGCTGCCGGCCAATGCCCAAAGGGGAAATGACCCTACGAGATTCCATTAGACCCTAAGCTCTCCCTTCTGATGGAGGTAGATGCAATGACTCCCAGGTGACTCAAACCTTTTAAACTCAGCTTCGCAAGTTGTTCCCCCTGTGTTTCAAAGATGTCAAGAGGAGTTTACAGCACCATGCTTAGGAGACAAGGAAAAGAAATGCACATACATCTTAAAGCATTGTGGGAGGGTAGAGTTGCACAGATTTAATATAGAGAGCTCAAGTGGATTTGGCAATCACTTTAGGTATTGGTGAGCAAGGATTGGGTAGGAATGACTAGTTGCGGGATTTCATGCAATGAAAACTCTACAAGAAGGAAAAATAAATTCCTGGAGCTCTCCTCACTTAAGAGCATGAACAAGCTACTGAGGCAAGGAAGTCATCATAGTTTACTTTTTTCAATGGAAAAAATAGATCTAGCACCAATCAACTTTGGAGAGCCTATTGTGTACCTCTCTTCCCATCTTCCCACATCTTCACTCAATGTTGGCACTTTGGTAGCTTGAACCTGACCGTGGAGGGAGAATGTACATCAGAGAACTCAGCAAATACTAAGAGTCAGGGTTTGTTTTTTTTTCCAGGGAGCAGGTCATGAAACATTTCCCAGCATATCGTTGGTTGTTCCAGGCTCAACAAAGATGGTTTAGAGTTATGCTGATTGGGCAAATGCATGTGAAAGAGGGAGTAAAAGTGGAGATTTAAGGAATAAGTCTCTGCATCAATATAACAACTGCAGTAGCACTGAAATTTTTATGATTAAGTAGAAGATCTTGTATTAATGTAATTAGACATAAAGAAAATCCAGAGATGTTGAAAGCCTCTACAGTTAGTTTAATATAAAGAGATCCTGTCACAACACTATTCCCAAAAGAACATTTTTCAAAGAAGAGTTTCAGGGTTAGCAAGCACTTGTTTGTTTATTTTTGAAGCAAAGTTTCTCATCTATCTGTGAATGTATAGCTAATACTCCCTCGGATTTCTAAATAAGAAATTACCTTTGAAAAGTTTGTTAAAAGATCTAAATATTTGGTAACGTTATTAAGAGTTAAGTTGCTCATATATTCCTTATAGTGAATTTTAAGAAATTAGGGTTATAATGATACAATTTATATAATTATATAAAACCTTATATAAGGTTTTAAATTATTAAAAACAAACAAAAACATCTAGGGTCTCCAGATGCATAAACATATAGAATACAAACAGCTAAAATGACTTCTGCAATAAAAGAAATAGGTATTATGCTGCTTGTCTACCTACATTATCTCAGAATCTTCACCAAATCCCAGTGGGGAAATGATCATAGCTCTATGGGTAAAACTGAGTTCAACAGAGTCTGAATTTACTAAGGGCACCAGGCAGCATAATTTGGTGTAAAATCTGTCTCTTGAGGGCTCCATCATGAAAGGAGAAAACTAATAGTGAACTATTTGTGAAGTAATTTGAAGTCAATTCAAAAATCTATTTTATGCTTGTAGTGAATAAATAATTTAACACTGTGATCGACAAGGCTCTCCTTACTTCTTCAGATACAAAAAAGAAATAGGCAGTGTTACAATACAAATACCAGCTGGCCTATTCCCATAGAATATTTATTTTAGTTCAAATTCAACACTTTAATCAAAATTTCCCTTAGATTTAAATTTGGAAATGTTATTATATTATATTATAGTATGGGTGTTCAAATTTGTAAAATTATATAGACAAGCTTTCATGTATTGAATAATGTTATAATGCAAATCTGGCTATTTATTCATTACACTGTGGAAATGTCTTCAAGAATAAGATATAAGTAAAATTAAGAATTTACTGGCATCAATGGATTAAAGTAGAATGAGAGAGAAGATGAAAGTCTTATTTTGGGGAAGATACCAATTGTATGCTAAAAAATTTGAAGATTTAGATCAATGGATAGATTGTTAGAAAATTTATAAACTGTAGAAGTCCATAAATTTTAGCAATAATTATAAGCTTCCAAAAATTATAAACTGATTCAAGAAAAAAATAACATTTTTAAAAAGGAATATACTTATTAAATAAAATTAAATAGTGGCTAAAAATCTTCTCCAACAGGCAGAACATCAGTAATGACAGTTGTATTCCGTAACAGCATCAACCAACTGGATATAATTGACATCTTTAGAATTCTTCATTCAACAACAGCAGAGTAAACATTCTTCTCAAGCTCACATGGAACATTCACAAAGCTAGAACACTTTCTGGGCCATAAAACATACCTTAACAAATTTAAAAGAATAGAAATCATACAACATCTAGTCTCAGGCCATAGTGGAATTAAACTAGAAATCGATAAGAGAAAGATAACTAGAAAATTCCAATATACATGGAGATTAAACAACATACTTCTAAACAACACATGCGTCAAAGAAGAAATCTCAGGAGAAATTTTTAAAAAATTTAAGCTAAATGAAAAAGCAGCCACAACTTATCAAAATGTGTTTAATGCAGCAAAAGTGGTGATTACAGGAAAAGGCATAGCATTGAATGTATATATTAGAAAAGAAGAAAGATCTAAAATCAATAATCTAAGTTTCCATCTTAGGAAACTAGAAAAAGAAGATCAAATTAAATCCAAAGTAAGCATGAGAAAAGATATAATAACAGTTGGAGAATAAATCAACAAAATTGAAAACTGGACATCAATAGAGAAAATCAACAAAACCAAAAGCTGGCTCATTGAAAAGGTTAATAAAATCAATAAGCCTTTAGCCAGGCTAACTAAGAAAAAAAGAGAGAGGACACAAATTACTAATATCAGAAATGAAACAGAGGGCATCACTACAGATCCTATAAACATTTAAAGGATAATCAAGGAATACTATGAATAACTCCATGCCCACAAATCTGATAACCCAAATGAAATGGACCAATTCCTTGAAAGATATAACTTGCCAAAACACAGGTAAGAAGAACTAGACAATCTGAACAGCCTATGTCTATTAAAGAAATTGAATCAATAATTAAGAATCTTACAAAACAGAAAGCACCAGATCTAGATTGGTTTACAGGTGAATTCTACCAAATATTTAAGGAAGAAATTATACCAGTTCTCCTCGATCTTTTTCAGATTATAGAACCAGAGGTAACCCTTCCTAACTCATTCTATGAGGCCAGTATTATTCTAATACCGAAATCAGACAAACACATTACGAGAAAAGAAAACCACAGAACAATCTCTCTCAGGAACCTGGATGCAAAAATCATCAAGAAAATATTGGCAAATTCAATCCAATGGTGTATAAAAATAATTATACACGACAACAAGGTTGGATTTGTCCCAGGTATGCAAAGTTTGTTCATTTGAAAATCAATTAATGTAATACATCACAATACCTATTCATAATAAAAGCCCTAAGCAAACCAGCCATACAGGGGAATTTCCTCAACTTGATAAAGAATATCTACAAAAAACCTATAGCTAACAGTATACTTAATGGTGAGAATCTCAAAGCTGAATGTTTTACTGTCTCCATAATTTTGCCTTTTCCAGAATGTCGTGTAGCTGGAATCGTACAGTATGTAGCTTCTTCACATTTTCTTCCACTTAGTAAGATGTATTTAAGATTCTCCAGTGTCTTTTCATAGCTTGATAGCTCATTTATTTTTAGCACTAAATAACATTCCATTGTCTGGATGTACCAAAGTTTATTTGTCCTTTCACCTACTAAATGACACCCTGGTTGCTTTCAAGTTTTGGGAATTATGAACAAAGCTAGTATAAACATTGATGTACAGGTTTTTGCGTGAATATAAGTGTTCAGCTCCTTTGGGTAAATACAAGGAGTGAGATTGCTGGATCATATGGTAGAGTATGTTTAGTTTTGTAAGGAATCCATCAAACTGTCTTCCAAAGTGGCTGTACCATTTTGAATTCCCACAAGCAATGAATGAGAGTTTCTGTTTCTCTACATCTTCTCCAGCATTTGATGCTGTCTGAGTTCCAGATTTTGGCAGTGAAGTGTAATGGAATCTCGTTGTTGTTTTAATTTTCTTTTCCCAGATGACACATGATGTGAAACGTCTTTGCATACGTTTTTTTGTCACCTGTATATCTTTTTTGGTGAGGTGTATGTTAAGGTCTTTGGTCCATTTTTTAATTGAGTCGATTGTTTTCTTATTGTTGAGTTTTAAGAGTTCTTTGTGTATTTTGGATAACAATTCATTATCAGAGGTATCTTTTGAAAATATTTTCTCCAAATCTGTGCCTTGTCTTCACAGTCTCTTGACATTGTCTTTTGCAGACCAGAAGTTTTAAATTTTAATGAAGTCTGATTATTTCTTTCATGGATTGTGCCTTCATGTTTTATCTAAAAGGTCACCACCATATGCACTTATACTATCTTCTAGGAGTTTTATGGTTTTACACTTTACAGTAAGTCTGTGATCTATTTTGAATTAATTTTTATCAAGGCTTTAAGATCTATGTCTATATTCACTTTTTTTTGCAAATGGATGTCCAGTTATGCAACTCACTTTCTTACTGCTGAGTAACAATTGCTCTATCTTGGCAGAAGAAATTTTGGGTTAGAAGTGTTGTCACCAATGAATGTGCAGTATAGCTGTCAATCAGGAGGTGACGGGTCCATGCTTTATGGTTCCTTAATGTTAATTCGGTTCTTCTGTCTCTTTCTTTCCATAAGCAACAGTCTTAATACTCCTCATCCTTTTAAAAAAAGTTTTTGGTCAACACATGTATATTCTATTTATCTTCAAATTAAGAAAAGCTCAATCACACAGACTATTCTCTCACCATCTATACTTAACAAGTCTGATGAGCTTTTCCTGTTGTTACATCAATTTGCTTCTCTTGTTTCAACGATAGAATTGAATATTTTCAATGAATGCAGTGAGCACACAGACACAAATTTATCAATACGATAGAAGGAAGAACTCAGGAACAGAGCTGTACATGTATAGGACCTTGGTTTATGACAAAGGGCTTGACAGATAGGCAGGAAAAAAGAGGATTATTCAATAAGTGGAGGTGGAAAAATTAATTTTCCATAGAGAAAAAATATATTAGGATTCCTACATCATACCATATACAAAAATTAACTCCAGATAAAGAATTTTAATATTAAAAAAGGACAGTTTAAAACTCTCAGTAAAAAATATAGATCAAGATGTTTTAAAACTTAATGTTGGAAAATATTTCTTAAGTGATGTGCAAAAAGTGTTAATTACAAAATAAAAGAGTAGTAAATTTAACCATATTAAAATTAAGAACTTTTGTGTATCGAAACACACCTTAAACAATGTGAAAAAAAAGTTACAAACTTTAAGAAGATATTTTCAATATGTACAATGAATAAACCTTTGGAACTGAGTATATATAAAGAAGGCCTACAAAGTGGTAAGAAAAGTGTGAACAGTCAAGTTAAAAAGGGACAAAATAGATGAACAAGCATTTTACAGAAGAGGAAAGCAAATGAGCAGTAAGCATGCGTAAACGCAAGTTTAACATTTTGACAGGAAAATACAAGCCACGACTTTGATGAAATAACATTTAAACCTATTTTATTGTTGAAAATTAAGTCTTCAGGAAGTCTCCAAGATGATGTAGATGAAGAGAATTTCTCACATGTGAGCAACAATTATGATAAACTTGGAGAAAGAGTTTGGCATAATTTCCTCAGATTGACCACTCACATAACGTGTGGCCAGCAATCCCACTCCCAGGACATACCCAAAGGAAGCTCTTGCACAAGAGAGGCAGGGGCAATAATGTTCCTGTAACGCTTTTCAGAGTAGCGGAAACCTGGAGACCACCTGGATGCCCATCCACTGAAGAGTCAACAGGTAAATCGGGCGTATTCATGTAGTGGGATATTTGATAGCAGTCAAAACCAGTTATAACAGTGACACACAACAAAGTGAACAAATTGAAAGCCCAAAAGTCTTTGGTGGCTAATTTTATGTGTCAACTTGGCTAGACTATGTGCCTAGTTGTTTGGTCAAACACTAGTCTAGACGTTGCTGTGAAGAGAGGTCTTAGATGCCATGAGCATTTACATCAGTAGACCTCATTGTGAATGGGCTTCATCCAATCAGTTGAAGGCCTTAAGAGCAAAGACAAGCTTCTCTTCAAGACTATAATGCAGAAGCCCTACCTGTGTTTCCAGCCTGCTGGCCTGCAGAATTCAGACTCAAGATTGAATGACCAACTCTTCCTTGAATTATCAGTCCACCCTCCTGCCCTGTAGATTTCAGACTTGCAGTCACAAGAATCCTGTGAAAATTCATTGAAACAACTCTCTCCTCTCTGTCTCTGTCTCTGTCTATCTCTGTCTTTCCTTGTCTTTCTCTCTCTTTCTTTCGGTCTCTTTGATGCCTAACTAGTACAGTAATACAGATTCATTCAGCAAAATATTTTTGATAAGTTAAAATATATATATATATTTATGTATACAATACTTATATATCTAAAAAGCTGTAGGAATACATATAGCTGCAATAAAACTTTGAGTAAGGAAAGCTAGAGATTAATGAACACAGGATAAAAGATGATTGTTGTGATTGTTCTTAGGGGTAGAGGAAGGTAGAGGGAAAAGATAGAGTGGAACTCATGGCTATGTATAAGTTATTATCAAAGTCACACTTGCTTTTTGAGGGCGAGCTCATGAGAACTAGCTACATTATTAAAAATAACTAACAAAATAGCTTACTAAAAGCAAGCCAGTGTGGACGACAGGGTGTTACATAAACAGAAGTTATGCAAAATCCAATCTTATGCACTTGAGATCTGTTAAAATGTAAATAAATAGGTAAATAAGTAAATGAATCAGGAGAATCAATGGATTTCTGATACAGAAGGATGGAGGCTGGGAGAGGAAACATGAAAGACACTCATGCTGAGAGAGATGCACTTTTCAACCATTAAGCTCATTTCTCCAACTTGTCTGTCATGTAGACTGGAGCAGGATCAACTTTCAAAACCTTGGCTGCACCCTGGAATCACCTGGGAAGTAGAATATCCTGATGCCTCACTCCCAAATATTCTCATTTAATTGGTCTTGGATGTAGCCCAGGCATCAAAGGATTTTAGAAACTTCCACGTGGTTCTGAAGTGCAGCTGAGGTTGAGGTTCCCTGAGAAAGAGGTTGCATTTTGTTTTGAAGGTGCTTGGGCAATTTTGCTTAAAGTTAGTTTTAAGCAGATGAGAAACTTGAACAAATTTGCTTTAAAAAGAGTTCACTGGACACACAATAGAGGATGGATGCTTGAGAGTAGAGAGTGGAGGTCAAGAAGCTGGTTGGAAGTGGCTCCTTTCTATGGGAATGGAGGAAGGTGGACGTATCTGAGAGCCATGAAGGAAGAGAACTAAATTAGACCAATGAGTGCAGAGGTTCAGAGAGAGGGACGGGGCAGGCTTCCTATGAGTCTAGGAGGAGCCAGAATCCAGACTTGGTAAGGACGTAGGCTTTGGTTGGCTGGGGTGGGTGAGGGGAGAGGAATCCTTAGTCTTTTGATATGTTGCCTTTACAGGCCCTGAGAATTGTTCTTGGAAAGATTATGTCGGCCGCGTGAAAAGATCAATGAGTCAATTGCAGTAGCTGGGGCCTTGGTTCTAGGGAGGTGACTCAGGGAAAAAAGTGATGGTATTTGCATTTCCTAAAAGGTTCCTATGCTCAGCTCAGGAACTTTTGCTTCTTATTCTGAGTCCTTTGTACCACGCATGCCAGTGTGTTGCTCTTCTAGGGAGGAGGGTCCCCATGGCTGCTGCCCTGGGACCCACCCATCTCTCCCGGTGCATTTCTTGGGGTTTATTGGGGCTACTGCCCTGCCTTCAAGTATCCAAAATTTAGTGTAGCATCACAGACATCTTCCCTATTGTTTTGTTTATTTGTTTTTCTTTTTTTGAGGAAGATTAGCCCTAAACTAACATCGGCCCCCAATCCTCCTCTTTTTGCTGAGAGAGATTGGCCCTGAGCTAAGATCCCTGCCCATCTTCCTCTTCTTTATATGTGGGACTCCTGCCACAGCATGGCTTGATAAGTGATATATAGGTCCGGGCCCCAGATCCCAGTCGGCAAACTCCAGGCTGCCAAATCGGAACTCCTGAAATTAACCACTATGCCACTGGGCTGGCCCCTATTGTTTTGCTTATTTGTTTCTGTTTAAAATAAAAATTGATGATCCTAAATTTAAAGCTAAAATCATTAGCAAGTAATACTGGTTTTTCTACTTCGGTGGGGCCATGGCAAGCCATTTAAAGGTTATTAATGATCAGATTAATATTAATATTAATAATCATATACATGATTAAATATAAAATAAAAAGTTGTATATTTAATTAAGTCATGACTTATTTATTGAAAGTCTAGTCCCAATTATTTCTATAACATGAGTTTTTTTTGTAGTTTATTCCTTTTTATCTTGAAAGAGTGAAAGCCTCTACATTTGCATCCTAAGTTTTAATCTCCTGTCTCACCTCCTTTTCTAGAAGCACAGTGTATTTGGAAGACTTGACTTTATTCTCCTTTGATTCCTGGCTATGGACAATTTCCATTTAATCATAGTCAGGTAATGCTTTATTTGGATTTTTTTAAGATAAAGTGGAAAAGAGCATGGTAGACATGCAGCCTTATTTTGCTGGTCACCAGACTCTCGAGATCGTGGGTCTGACTGCACAGTATGCATTGCCAGGTGCCTGGGAGGAGAAGAGTCTGCAGGACAGCCTTGCTAATGATTCATATTCCTGATCCTAAACCAAGACCCCAGGCAGAAGTGTTTGTCAAATTAAACTGGGAAATATGTCAGTATTTTTGAAGGGCATTAGAAGCAAAGTGAGTGTCTCCAGTTTGTGAAAATACAGAATGGAAAGGATGCATTCATGAGCCCTAGCCCAGGCCTTGCCTCTGTCAGGTCCCTCACTCTTAAAAAAAGCAGAGGCCTTTTCTGAACCGAAAAGGTCAGAGCTGAGTCAGAGGGGGCGACCTGCATCTCGTCTCCTGTGAACTCAGCTTCCTTATCCTGCACCTTTTGACAGCCCTGAGAAGCAACAGCCAGACTGCTCAGCCTGCAGGACGAGCTGGGGTGAAGAACAAGATGAGGGAGGCCGGGGTGCTGTCAGAAGTGGAGTCAAGTATTGAAGCGTCAACCCCAGGGCTTCCTCCACAGGAGCGCCTCCTCCTCTGGCTCATTGGGCCTCTTGGAATCATCAGATTCCAGCAGGAACTGTCTGCCCTGCCCTCTCCTAAAAGCAGGGACAATGTAAATGGTACTTGTGTCCATGAGTCACATGATGATCAAGCAGTTACAGGGAGCCACCCTCTCAGAGAATTGCGAAGGAACCTCTCACGTCCTATTTGTGGTTGTGGGTTGTGTTGTGTGCAGTCAGCACTTATTTCCAGAAGGAAAAGACAACAATCCATGGTGGAACCCAACCATTCACAACGGGTAAAAGGAGGAAATGCTCATGGTCTTTCTCTACTGCACAGTAAGAGGTTTGGAGGTCGTTAAATGCCTCAGCCCTGGGCTGGGAAAGCGTGCATGACTTAGAACTCTGCTCTCTTTGATTCTGAACATGAACATAAAACATTCGGCTGATGGAGTGACTGTAACAGTACACGTCTGGAATGCAGAGGGGCATTTATGATAATTAGAAATAATCAAATCCAGACCACGGATAGAAGTGCGGGAGAATATTAAGCAATTTGTAGCCAAATGACTTCAGGACCTGAAGGTAAACTTTCCAGGTGGTGCTTATAGGACCCATAAACACTTGATTTAAAGGGGCAGCATTAACATGGAGGTTTATGATCGGAGCACTGAAATTAAATTGATTGTGTCTGCTCCGGCTCTAAAAATAAAAACGGAATAATAATTCAGCTACCTAATTTCAAAGGCTTAAAGCTATGACTTGCACAGCAGAGCAACATTTGACATCAGCGTGGCTCAGGACTGCAGCTGAGGAAAAGCTCCCAACAGATTCAGAGGAACCAGCTCCTCACTCAGACTTCCTGTTTTATCTCTCTGCACCCTCCCGGGACAGAACTGACACTCAGTGTGAGAAGTTGACAGAGGCAGTGACCCAGGTGAAAATGTGCTCAGGAGCATTGAATGCAACTCTCCACAGAGCTACCTGCCCTAGGGGCTTGGTAAAGCGTGCAGAACAAGATATGAACAAGATAAAGGGCTGGTCCAAGATGAAGAGCCAGAGAGAAAGTTGAGGCATCCTTAGGGGGAAACAGAGGGTGCCTCATGGGGGCTCCTTGGACACTTCCACTTGGAGGAAGGAAGTCGCTGGGAGTAGTAAAGTGATTCAGATACCATCCAGGAAGTGGAGGTAATAACAGAAATTCTTGTCCTGCCTACCTTGTAGACTTGTAGGGAAAATTGCAAAAGAGAACGCAATATTGAAATCCTTCTGTAGATCACAAGTTGCAGTACAAATGCATGTCCCCATCTAACATGCGAAGGGTTGATAACTGTTTGTTGAGGGAACAAAGTCAATACAGTAGTCGCCCCTTATCCGCAATTTTGCTTTCCAAGCTTTCAGTTACCCGAAGTCAAATGTGGTCCGAAAATATTAAATGGAAAATTCCAGAAATAAACAATTCGTAAGTATCGAGTTGCTTGCTATCCTGGGGAGCTTGAAGAAATCTCTAGCTGTCCCACTACATCATGCCTGGGAGATGAATCATCGCTTTGTTCGGCATATCCAAGGTCTATCCACTACCTGCCTATCAGTCACTCAGCCTCCATCTCGGTTATCAGATAGACCATGGTGATAACCCAGAGCTTGTGTTCAAGTAACCCTTATTTGACTTAATAATGGTCTCAAAGGGCATGAATAGTGATGCTGGCAATTCAGATATGCCACAGAGAAGTTATTGTTAATCTCTTACTGTGCCTAATTTATAAATTGAAGTTATCAAAGGTATGCATGTATAGGAAAAACTTAATATATATAGGATTCAGTACCTTCTGTGGTTTCAGGCATCCACAGGGGTTTTTGGAAGGTATCCCCCTGGATAAGGAGGGACTACATATACGTATGATAGTGTAGAAAACAGGAAAGTCATTAACTAAGAATTTGAAAACATGGATCTTTCTCCTTCCTAAGGGATTTACTGGCCATTTAGGGTTGACGAGCACAGCACTTAAGAATACCAACCCCAGAACCTGGATTTGACTCCAAATACAGCTTGCTTCTTCCCTGTGTCTCAGTTCCCTCGTTCCAAAATAAGGTAGTAACAACAATGCCTAGCTCAAGAGTGGCTGTCACAATTAAAAGATTTGGTCCACGTAAAAGCCGCCATAAAGTAAAAGGCTGAGAGGAAAAATAGCTAGAAATAGAAAGTTGGAGTCGTTGGTGTAGAGATGGTACAGAGAGGCATGAGCTTGACAATATCGTAGGGTAAAAATCTAAACAGAGAAGGGATTCAAGGACTGAGTCCAAAGGCACACCATTTTAAGAGGTTGGGAAATTTAAAGAAAGAATCAAAGAGGTTATTTCTTCCCCTGAGAAGGAGCAGCCAGTCGGGTGGAAAGAAATCAGGAGAGGGTGATGTCTCAGGACCTCATGACTTTAGAGTTTCTACGGAGCAAGAGTTGATCAACCCTAGAAAACGCTGCTCCTGGGTCAAACATGGTGAGGACCGAGAACTGACCATCGCATTTCATAAAGTGAAGGTGAGTGCTGACTTTAACAAGAGCACTTTCAATAGTTGGGTGAAGACAAAAGCTTCACAGAAGATGTTCAAGATAGAATCGGAAGAGAAAATTCAGAGACAGAGAGAATAGAGTGTTTCGAGAGCTGAGCTACATAAGCAGTAGCTGGAGGAGTGAAACAGGTCAGAAGCAGTTTTCAGGATGAGAGAAATTTCTTCATATTGTGATGCATTGGAAGCCCAGCAACCCCCGAATCTACAACACAAGGTTGATTTAGGGATCTTTTCCCTGCATCTGGGGATGGTTGTCCCAGTCCCCATTCTTGCTCTGTGCTGTGCAGATTCTCCAGGGCACCTGCCCCACACAACTGGACTGGCAAGATTCCAGGGGCTCAAACACAAATAAAAGGATAAGAAGACAACCATGCGTGTCTTGAGAGTGAACTGAGGACCTCATAAAGTCAGAAGTAATATACAAAAATAGGAAAAGGGAATGTAAAAAAACAAAAGGAAGCCTCAACCTTGCAGGGCAGATGGGCAAGTTGAGTGTTGCATGGAGGCAGCTGGTGGACTATCTGCAGCGTGCCTTCTACTGCGACACGCTGTAGTCTAAAGTGATCGACGTTATTGGATTGTCTCTCTGTCCTTCAAGAGAAAGAATTTTATTTTAAAGATGGTCATTATGCACATCATGCACAAAAGGACTTTACAGTCAAGTAGGAGTTGAATGATGGGTCTGCAAATTGCATTGCCTTAGAGCACAGCTTCTTTTCATAAGTGTCACTTTATTTAATGTACAAAACCACCCTGAGAAGTGGGTATTATCACTCCTTTGTTTACAAGGAGAAATCTGAAACTCAATCCAAACAATACATCTGCCAAGTGGCCACGCCAGCAAGGGCTCCCAGGCCGATTTACTCCAGACGCAGGGCTGCTCCCAAATACCAAATATTCTGCTCAAACTCTGTACCACACGGTGGGCAGAGTAAGTCTGGAGTCATATAAGGTGTCTCAACATACTGTCCAAAAGAAGAGGAAGATGTAGGCAAAGGCACAGCTTTGTATATAAAACGCGTATGTCACAAAACCTGAAGAACCTCTTCATGGCTTTAATGCAGATTTACGTCAGGTGCTGAGAAATGGATGCAGTCTAGGGTCGCGTTTCTGATATGACCTGCGCTACTGCCCAAATGCAAGCTCCACCAAAGAGGAAAGCGGATGTTTTGTTCCTGGTCCCCAGGAGAGGAATGAGTCCATAGTTGACATTGAATAAATTCTTTTGGATGGATGGATGAATGGACCACTGCAAACAGTACCTAAGTAGAAAAGGAAAGTAAAAGATATTTACAACAATAAGAACAGTTTACAGACTTACTTTGAATTTTGAAAAAAAAATCTCTCTCAGAATTTGACCTGGGAGATATAGTGTCTTCTCTGTAGCTGGAAATTAGTAGTGGAATAGCTCATTTAGCTGTTGGTCTTGTTGAAATGGAGGATTTCAACACAACTGCATTCCCAATAAACGGAAATATATCTTTACGCAATTTTTTCTTCAATTAAATCATAAGGGCATGGATCTGTCTAATGGATAGTTCACATATTTTCAACTTCTGACATCACAAAGTTTGCCTTTCTTCGATATTTCTGGGTCGCTCAACCTTGCACTTTGCTAAAATAAACAGAAAGTTGGGGTTTGTGGGTTGTGGTATAAATTTAGTTGATTTTGTACATATTTACTTTGTAACACACCCCTGCAAGGTTGCTTTTGTTATTCCCGCCTCACACATGAGGAAGTCAAGGGGACACCCATGGAGGGTGCTGTTCCATTAGTCACCTATTGCTGCAGAACAAACGACCAAAAAATTAGTGGTCTAAAACTACACACATTGATGATCTCACTTTCGGTGGGTCAGGCGTCTGAGCCCTCTGCTCAGGGTTGCACAGGCTGCAGTCAAGGTGTTGGCTGAGCGGGGGTACCATCTGAGGTGTGGCATCTTCTACCAAGCTCACTGACGGGTGGAGAACCTGTTTTCCTGCTCCTGTAGGACCAAGCCCCTCAGCACCCACTGGCCGCCCACCGTTCTCTGCTGCTCGGCCCTCTGCACAACCATGCAGGGGTGTCTCTAAAGCCGAAGGAAAGCTCACCTGCTGTTTGGAATCTGTCACCTCTGCACGTTCTTCAAAATGGCTCGCTCCAAGGCATCAGGCCCACCAGCTACTCTGCCTTCTGAACACTTAAAATTCAACTGATTAGGCGCTTTATTTACACCTGCAGAATCCCTTCACTCTGCCGTATAACAGAACCTAATCATGGATGTTATGGGTTGAACTGAGTTTCCAAAAAAGATATGTTCAGGTCCCAGCCCCCATTCCCTGTGAACCTGACCTTATTTGGAATCTGACCCTATTTGGAAATAGGGTCGTTGCAGATGTTGTCAAGTTAAGACAAGGTCATTAGGATGGGAGCTAAACCAATGACTGTGCTCTAAACAATGTCCTTATAAAAAGGGGAAGTTGGGACATACAGATACACACTCAGGGAGGATGCTATGTGAAGATGAAGGCAGAGATGGCGTGATGCTTCGAGAAGCCAAGGAACACCAGAGATGGCCAGCAAACCACCAGAAGCCAGGAGAAAAGCATGGAACAGATTCTCCTCACAGCCTCAGGAGAAATCGACCCTGCTGACACCTTGATCGTGGACTTCCGGACTCCAGAACTGTGAAATAATAAGTTACTCTTGTTCAAGCCACCCCATCTGTGGCGCTTTGTTACAGCAGCTCCAGGAAACCAATACAATGGGAGTGACATCCCATCATGATCACAGTTCTGGCCATCCTCAAAGAGAGGGGATTATACAGAGGGTGTCTATCATGGGAGGGAATTGGGGATCCACCTTGGAATTCTGCCCAGCACCTTTTCCCAAACCCACAGCCGCATTCTCCTTCTCCCTGAGCACCAAGGAGGGACATGCAGGGATGCCCTTGACACCTTGAAGATGTCATGTGGAGCTGTTCGATGTGACCCAAACTGTGACAGTAGGTGCTGTCCAATAATACTGTAGCATTCCTGGGCCCCAGTTTTCTCATCTGTAAAATAGAGGGTTGAAGTAGAGGATTGCTAAAATTCTTTAGGGTCTGAAATTCCACAATGATGCTTTTGCAGAGTTTCATGCAAGGACTTGGTTAAACTTGACCTCCTTGCATCTCTTGTTACCTCTTTGAGGTTTGGTAGCTGTGCTCTGGGTAACTAGCTTGCCAATATTTGCATTATTGGATAAACAAGACATTAGGTCATTTGGTTTTATTGGATGGGATATATAATTAACCCTTTTAATAGGAATATAGACAGGCAAGCTTGTCTTATGAGCATCGTTGAACAAATTCTCCCAGTGGCTTGAGTCTGTGGTTCTGATCTGTCTCAGTAGAGAAAATCAAAAAAATCAATTGGAATCTTTTCAGTATAAATGTCACTCAAAGGCCATAATTCTACCACCTCCTTATTATTTCCGTTAATAAAGTATGCCTTACACATTTTCTTATTGTAATTTGTAAAGACTTCTGGACTAAAAAAGAAAGTTCTTGTTGTATCTAAAATATAGTTTTCAGTCTATTGGGAAAATATTCCTTTTTTTTGGTTATAAGTGAATTCAAACGGGTGTGCATTATCACAATTGAGTCACCTCCTTAAATATTAAACAGAAATGCGTAAAAACAGTTTCTCTATCTGAACATTCTATGCACTACGCTGTTTCGACACCTACTTTAACTTTGTTATGAATCTTAGAACACACTGGGAAAATAACTGGAAAACCCAAATAATGAACAAAAAGGCATATCAATCATTAAACTTTCATCTTTCAAATGCCTCGTGAATAGAATTCATGTATTACTTTCTAAGAAAAAGATAACTCATGTGGGTATATGGTTTTGAAAAAAATACAGTCTTTGAAGGCATAAAATGTCGCTTTTCATAGAAGAGTTACAAGACAGTAACCGATCTTTTTATAGAAACTTTCCTCATCTTTTCTCAATTTGAAAGCACAGATTCCAGAATCGTTTATGAAAAATCTTCTTAAAACCAAGGCTCTGCTTTTGCGTTGCCCTCCGTGGTGTTCTGCGTTCCACATACGGCTCAAAGAAGACTTGCTGCGGTGTTTTAAATGAATATAAAGATCTGATGAAGCTGTGTTAGGCAGAGGGGCGTGACATTGCCTCTCCTATGTTGGAGTATTTCTTTCTGGGTCCCCTGAACTTGGAATTTCTCTTTAAAATGTCCCATTAATTCCTATTAGGGAGCTACTAGTAAAGAAAATTGCATGTTAGCTTTTATCAATCTGTATGAATAAATGTTAACCATTCTCACTTGAAATCCCCCTTTTAGCTCCACTCATGTGAAAACAGCCAGAGCAGCATGCACATCAGCAAATCATTCAGAAGATTAATGCACTCAAGCCTGCACAAAGACTCAGAGATGTGTATTAGCATTATAGATTTTAATTTGAAATAATGTCAGTCTTTTCTGGCCCACATTGTAGTGCACGAGCTGCCATCTGCTTATAATAATGAGCCTGACAATCCACGTAAATGTGATTTGCTGCCCCTTTTGCCAACATAATGGCCGGGATATTGATCCTAATGGTGGTGTAGTTGCAGGCATTTCATTCAGTAGGAAGAGGACAGACCCAGAGCTGGGGTTTCTGAGGACTCAGGTAAAGAGCAGTTAAAAACAAAAGCGCCTTTCTCCACACTAGTGGCAACATTATGCACGTCCACAGCGGTCATAATGTCCATCCTTTCTCAGTATTTCGGGACAACTCAAAGAGCAATTGACCAAATTAATGGGAGACCAGACCTGGCATAAGGATGGTATGTTATCTCACCTTTCTATTTGCCACTGAAACATTCGAGATGAGAGTTGCCAAACTAGGAACTGAGAGAAGCTCCGTGGCCCAGCCGAAATTTGACATTGCTATCCAATGTGGTAGTCACTAGCCACCTGTGGTTATTTACATTTAAATTAAATGAAATTAAACAGATAGTTCCTTAGGGCTTAGAAAGATATCTGTGCACTCATGTCCATAGTAGCATTATTCATAACAGCCAAAAGGTGGAAGTAACCCAAGCATCCATTGACAGATGAATGGATAAACAAAAGGTGGTTTATACATTCAATGGATTATTATTCAGCCTTAAAAAGGAAGGAGGTTTTGGGGCAGCCAGGTGGTGTAATGGTTAAGTTTGTGCACTCCACTTTAGTGGCCCAGCATTTGCAGGTTCAAATCCTGGGCACAGACCTAGCACAGTTTGTCACGCCATGCTGTGACAGCATCCCACATAAAATAGAGGAAGATTGGCACAGATGTTAGCTCAGTGACAGTCTTCCTCAAGGAAAAAGAGGAAGACTGACAACAGATGTTAGCTCAGGGCCAATCTTCCTTACAAAAAGAGAAAAAAAAGGAGGGAAGTTCTGAAACATGCTACAACATCGATGAAGTTTTGAGGACGTTATGCTGATTAAGTAAGCCAGTCACAGAAGGACACATACAATTTCACTTATAGTTTCATTGTTTAATAGGTACAGAGTTTCAGTTTTACAGGATGAAAGGATTTCTGGAGATGAATGGTGGTGATGATTGCACCGAATGACAAATGTACTTAATGCCACTGAACTGTACACTTAAAAATGGTTAAAATGGTGCATTTTAGATTATGCATATTTTATTGAAATTTAAAAAAAGTTTCTCATTTTCCCAATAGCCACCTGTGGCTAGTGGCTGCTGCAGTGGAAGGCACTCAGATATAACATTCCCGCCATCTCAGGAAGATCCTCTGGACAGCACCACCTCCGAGGAGCGCTGCCAGGGTGCAGGCTGGGGAAGGGAGCACCCGAGCTGTGGGATGAAGTGGATACAGCAGGAGAGCTGTGCTGTGCGTTCCTGGGCACACAGAAAATGCGGCACAAACTATCACTGATAGTGTTCATGCAAAGAGACTTGACTTATAGAATCGAGCTTTACCAGCGTTGAGTTAAATTGCTTCTGTGTTTTCTGCGAAGCATTTTTCACTTTCAGAACCAGTAGCCATCAGCCTGCGATAGATTACTGCAGTCCATCACATAGCTCCTCTCATCTTCCCAACGGCAGGTGTCTGAAAGGCTCTGAAAGGTGAACCTTGAATATTGGTCTATACCTAACCCATAGTAGCCTATGTCACTGCAATAATAGAAGCTACCCTTTGAATGCAAATTCACCAACAGAGGAACCCAACCAGTTAATCATAGGATGGGGACAAATGAGGAGGAGGTATGAATCAGAAGTGAAGATGGGGATTCATTTCTGCTGGTTCATAGACCATTTGTTCCTATACTGTTCTGGTCCCATAACATCCAGCGGTGTGTCAGCATGCCTATGTTCTTCTAAGAATCTCCATGTAAGGGATTCTTTCATGATTTGCTCTATAGGAAAATGTGTTCAAATATAGAGCTGTATCTAGTGGAGCTTGTTGCTAAAATGTTGAATAAGCCTGATGTAGAACCCCGTGTCACAGGTCCACAGTTGTTGTGATCAGGAGCCGGCTCCCAATTTATATTCTACCAAATTTGTCATTTTCTTTTCTGCAGGAGACGATAATATCTACCTCATGAAGAGCTGTGAGAAGTATAAGAGTAGGCGCACATAAATTAAATGGAGAGTGGTCAATGCCTCTTTGTTATCATGTAGAATTATGGTGATGATCACCTGTAGTCAGTCAACTGTTAATATATCCTATTGGACCTTTGCGGTTTGTTTGACTTCATCACATTATAAGATGTGTTTAGGATTATGAGGACCAGGAAGGGAATTAACATTCATGAGTTCAGGCTAAATACGCTGGGCTGGGGCATTCTCTGTTCCACAAAAATTCCCACTGGTCAGGTATGAGATGCTCTTCCCACTTTCCAGATCTGAGAACCAAGTTTCAGAGATGAAAATTATCTTCCCTAAGGTCATGGGTATTAGCCAAAAGTACTCTCTGGGAGCTGCCCTCAGGCTGCCCAAATTTGCCCTTGACCCCCATCACTTCTCTTCCTGTGACCTTGAGCTAGTCCTCTTATGTCTGATCTGGATGTCACAGTCCCTACATTATAGCACAGGATCATTGTGAACAAGTGAGCAGAAGAAATGAGTGGAAGGCACATAGTGAGTACCAGGAAGTAAATGCTGAGTGAGTGTTGGGGATTGCTGCTGAATGTCAGTTGGGTGAAATTTCAAATCTATCCAATCCTAAAGTTCAAGTCTTCCATGAGATGATTCTGAAGGTACCATTCACTTACTTATCATTCATTCATTCATTTTCACCAAGAGCCTTAAGGGTAGAGATGCATTTTATCATCTTTGCATCCATGGTACCTAATTTAATGTCTATACTTAATAGTCATTCAATGAGTGCTTCTTGCAGAAGAGGTTCCAAAGGCATCTCTGGGAATTTCTCATGGGCTGGACCTCTGCTTCTGCTGAGGTGTTGGGCCTTGGAACACGTGGTAGGGCTGTCTCTGATGTCCTTCTTTTAGCCTCTCAAAAATCACTCCTAATAAGAAGTAAACAACACATTTTCACTCTTGTGTAACTTCAATGTTCACTTTTGTTCTTTTGTTTACAAAGATGACTCTCTCATCCTTTATGCCGAATGTATCTTTAAATTTAATATCCATATATCAGTGATAATAAAATATATAAAACTGTATAATTTGTACGTGTATCTGGATGTGGTCTGTTCTATCATAAATGGATCTTCTGAAATGTGTGTATTTTGTTGAACCAATAGATTTACTGTTTTGCCTCTGCATGCCTGAATTGCCTACTGTGAGGACAGGATCCCAGACAGACTCCATCTGTGAAATTGCTGCAGGACGGCCCCACTCAACCCTTTTGGATTCATCAACTCTATTTCAAGTTTAATTCAACTTCTGTTTTGACAATCATAAGTAGTAGGACCACTTGTCAGTTTCCTTTTTTTGAAATCAAATAAAGGACTATTTCACTGTAATGACTCTTTTGAAATTTGAAAATCATTGTTGTTTGAATACAAATAGCTTGAGTCACAAATATTGGGTGCCTTAGCAGCAATGCAAAAATTTTGTACTATCGCTCTTGCAAATGGGTTTCACACTTAAACTCTTTATTTTACCTTGTCACATAATTTTAAGAACAGAAATGATGGCAAATTTTCAATCTTCAATGTGGTTTGGTTGAAGGATAGAAATACTATAATTGACTTCCAATAATTTGAAGTTAAGGATATTTGTATTTTCCAAACTTATTTTATTTTCATCAATCTAGAGAACTATTGCTATTTTTTAATGTCTTTCTGCTAAGTTCCTTGAACTTTTATTCTTTCAGATATTCTAATCACCATTCTAATCATCAGCCCCTTCATCTGATTTTTCTGTTAATTTTTCCTAATCAGAAAAGGACTCCTCTTCTTTTTTTAAAAATTGCATTTGTATTGTCTTCATTTGACATTGCATATACTGCAGTTAATGTAATTTTAAAAAGTAATTCAGCCATCTTTTATTGAGCATATTTTGATGTGTGTGTGTGCGCCCGTGTTGGTGGGGTTGCAACCTGGAAAAAATAAAATCAAAAAATATTTCAAAGATATTAGCCTGACATATTTGGGCACACAGAAACTTTCTTATTTTTATTCTGATTGTCTAATCAAGGTCAAACTTTGGATTTACTTCTATTTTCAAGAAAATGTTTCCACATTGAATAAGCTTTGAAAACCAGTGAAAATTTAACGTAAAGAATATTCCCATCGTCGTCCCTGGTGGTCTAGTGGTTAAGGTCTGGCGCTTTCACCACCACAGCCGGCTTTGTTCCCAGTCAAGAAACCACACCACCTGTCTGTCGGTTGTCACACTGTGACAGCTACATGTTGCTGTGATGCTGAAAGCTATGCCACTGGCACTTCAAATACCAGCAGGTGCCCTATAGTGGACAAGTTTCAGCAGAGCTTTCAGACTAAGACAGTCTGGGAAGAAGGAACTGGCCACTCTCTTCTGAAAAAATGGCTATGAAAACCCTACAAATAGCAGCGGAACATTGTCTGATAGAGCACCAGAAGGTGAGAGAATGGTGCAAAACGCCCGGGCAGGGTTCTCCTCTGCTGTGCACAAGTCGCTAGAAGTAAGAATCCACTTGACATGCTAACAACACATGTTCCCATCAACACAGAGTTCTGTGCATGTTATCAGGTGAATCTGCTCAGAAAGCACAATAGTGATGACCTTCTAGACTGGGGGTGGGAGCATTTCCCCGAGTCACCTGCTATGTGTCTGCGTTCATTAGAACTCAGGACCCCTGTGTGATGGGACATTGCACAATGGAGCATCCACAGGCATTTCCATGACAGCAACAACAAAAAAGAAAAGAAACCAAAACAGAAATCCCAGCCCCTAAGTTGGCAAGACTTTCACTACTACTGAATTATTGCTGACGACTCAGAAATAATGTTAAGACAACAACGACAAAAGCAAGTCCTTAGTATAGTAGCAGAAGAAAAAGTGCTGAGTTTTCAGTGGGTCGGTGAGAACTCAGCTAACTCCACTCTATCTGACTCTTAGACATAGGAACTCAAAGTTGTTGGTGCTTAAGTGGGAAGCGTCGCTCTCTGTGTGTCTGTTGAAGCCACCCTGGCCGTTAGGGTATCTCCAAATGAGCTACAGAGGGGGAAACTAACACAGGTCCTGCTGTTGGATTTCTCTCTTCTTTAAGCTCGTTCTAAATGCAGAGCTTGAAATACATGTAAGCTTCTGAGAAGTGGAATTATAAGGAAAAGATCAACTTGCATCATAATTCAAAAGAAAAATGTTTGCATTATAAAGTTGGACTCACTTGTGTACTTTTTCATTGAGAAAAAAAATAAAATTAGGGTTAGGTGGCATCTGAATCCATCACTGGATGAACTCGAGAATGAAAATGTCTGATGAGAGTGAAAATATCCAGCTTAAAAAGAAATGTTCTCTTGGCAGCCTGGTGTCTAATTCTGGAAAGTCCTGAATGTGTTCCTAGAGGTGTTGATAATGACATTATTCAAAACTCTAAAACAGTTCTACTTTAAACTGCAGTCATTTTCACACTTTGGAGACAACATTTTCTCATGTGAAAGAGCTTGTACTGTGGCAAAATCCAGGAACCATCCTGCCCTTAAACACTTGACGAGTTCACTAATGCTTTGTCGAGAAACCACAGTGAGCTGGGCACGGCCAAGGAGAGAGCAGAGGAGAAGGTAGGCGAGACCCAGCTCCTCTCAGGGCTGGGTGGGGACATCAGTGGAGAGACAGAAAAGATGTCAAGGAGCTAAATCAATGAGCCAGTGTGCTGAAGGTGACAGGATGGCGAGATGACCCAGTGGTGAGAAGGCCACTCTGAGGAGCTGCCCTTGTGGACATTGAGTGACCACAGGGACCAAGACAAACAGCTCTCTGGACAGAGCAATTTGGCAGACAAGACACTAAGTGCGTCTTTCCATTTCTATGACCCAGCGCACAGCACCTTGCACAGAACACTCTTCGTCGAATGTGACTTACGTAGAATTGATTCCATGATCTCTGGTCTAAGGCCAGGCTGACTTACAGTGGGTGTGCACATCTGTGAGAAAGCTCTGGATTGAGAATTGAGCTGCTGCTGGGCTACCCTCTCTACCCTCTAACTAGCTGAGAGCCTGGTCAGTTGCTTCTCTCTCTGACCTCCATCTCTTCACAGAGAAAGTGAGATGGCTGCATGAGAGCATCTTCGTGACTTTATCTAGACCCCCGTGGGTCTTCCTTTAACAGCCGTTCTAAGAGCAGTGAGATTTCTGATCCCAGCATCTTTTGTCTTGTTTTACACACAACGGGGAAATTTGTTTTTTGTTTGTTTTCTTTGTATGCCTTAAGAGACGATTGCGTTTCCAAAAAAAAGTCTACTTAATAAGTGTTAAAATAGAATGCCTTTTATTTTAAAATTTTGTAATGAGTCTGAATAAAGTTTTACTATCCAATAGTTCCAGCCAGCCTTTTTTTACAACAGCATTCTCATTACCTAAATTTTATTGCCAAAAAGTTAAAAAAAAAAGAAGGAAATTGTAGATATTCAGGGAAAAAAAAATCCACTTTTAATATGTCAAGTCCTTTTTGTAATTTAAATGTCAGAATTTGTAATCGAACTGTGTAATCAGAAGGCCAGATAAAATTTCTACAGACCCAATTACTGCTAATAGTTATTTTAAACACTATGAATATTCTTGGGAATTATTTTCACCCCCTTGAAAGACTTTTGAGACATTAGCTCACCACAACACTCAACCACCTGCCAAGCATTTTATTAGTCTCTCTAACCACCCAAAATAATCCTCAAGGTTCCTTTTCAATAAAATTCCAGTCCTTGAATGATAGGAAAGAGCCTTAAGTTGTTTGCAGAGAATATTCGAGGTAGAGCTGTGGGAAAACAGACTGGCTGAGCCTCAGAGAAGACAGGAAAAACAACGGAACTAAATTGCCACCTGGATGCCTCAGTGGGATTTTACATCATTTCATTTAGTGCTTAACACATCCTGGAGGGTGGTGACCAGTGTCCTTTCTGCTTGTGAAGACACTAACACTCAAGGAGCTTAGACCAACTGCAGAGAGCTGTAGAGCTAGCGCTCAGTGTGACCTGGGTTCCAATCGAATCTGTGCTACTCTGCTTAGCGCAGCCCACCTCCACTGTAGAACCTCTGAGCCATCCTGCCTTGGAGCCCAGACTGCAGAGGCAAGCATGCTCTGGTTCTGAGAGTTGCTGCAGCAAAGACCTAAGCATTTTGTACAGCAAGCTACAAGCCCCTCAGCTCTAACTTCCCTCCTTTATTCAAACACATTGGCAGTAGCTGTACTCTGGTTCTCCCATTCTTCCGAGTTACAGACCCTGAAAATAGGCTCCCCTCCTCTGTGGCAATACAGCGTGTACTGCTGACTGCTTCCAATAAAGGGACTTAATTAATCCAAGCTTCTTGGATTTGGGTGTTATTTGTGAAGAGGGTGAAAAAATGACACTCTTGTTGATTTGGGTCCTTATTTTTCCTCGTCATCTAACAGCTCACAGCCTGAGCTGCCCACGGTCTCATCCAGGAGTGGTCTCAGTTTTAGTCCAACAGGAGTACAATTATTTATTTTTATTTGGACTTATAAAACCCTGATTGAACAGCCAACAGGATTACGGTGTAAATGACACTAAAGAAGCCTGTGCTCATGCATCACGGACTTATTTCCTATCTGATCTTCCCCTCCAAACTCTTTAATCTTTACTTCTGTGCTTGACCAAATGTTCACCCATTCCGCTCAAAATCTGACAGAGGATTTGACTTTATTTGGAACAGTTTACATTCAGGTTAGATGTCAGTCTCAACTTTACAACAAAGACTGATACCCCACATAGCTGGATATCCCCAGATGGGCAGGAAATACTGAAAACTAAGAGGGAGAGCAATTTATTTGAGGTTTTTAAGCTGCTATTCTACTTAAAAGAAGGTTGGACGATTTCCATGTTGTATCAAAATTATTTTCTTTCTCAATACATCAAGGATAAAAGAAGATAGACAAGAATTCAATCTTAAAAAGAACATTAACAAGCCACTGCCTGTTTGTAGCTGCCCTGTCTCTGTGCAAGGAGCCTTTATGCATAACAATAAATCATATGGTCCAAGCAAAGTGCCTGGAACACAGTAAACAACCAATGAGGATAAATTAATAGATGCTGTTGTATGAATGAGTGGAGGCATGAATGGGAAACCATGGGAGTAGGTGTTATTCTTACTTATTCTCTATTTTATAGATGAAAGCCAGGCACAGAGAAGTGAGCAAACTGTCTAAAGTCACATATCTAGTCAGGTCCCCATTGGGATTTGAGCCCAGATTGTCCAACTTTAACTTTAATCCTCTATCTGTCTACTTCAAGGAGAATATTCATATTGAAAACATCCACATCTTTGTTGAAACTAGCAGAGTTTTGAACGATAATTTTAATCATAATTACATTAAATCACAGCCATATTTGGCTTCAAACTCACTGATCGGTGTTTTCAAAACCTGTGGAAATAAAATCTCAGATAACATGCAGCTAATTGTCTTTACTTTCCTAAGTCACTTCTGACCTAAGGCAGGTCTAAGGCCTGCACTCCAGTCCAAAGTTCCTAACAGAGTGCCTCTTTCCTGTATTCCTTCTTAGAAGCTGCATATGCTGCAATTTCCTTGGGAATTCTGAGCTGTCTCTGATGCATCATTTATTCAACAAACGTGACCTAGGAGACTGCCATGAGGAAGGTACCATGTGGTTCTCAGTTCCCAGGGATCAGATGTTAGCAATGGTTCTAGACGTTGGTAGCCAGGATCCAAGAACTGTTTTGCTCCATCTTAGGGTTCCTCTTCCCTGAAACTTGAATGCCAACAGCAGTGATGAAGCTGGGGGTCCGTTAGAATTCCAGAGCTCCTCCCTCATGCCATCTTTTATGACTTGAAGGAAATCAGCAGTCCGGAAGGTGAGTTTTGGATTCTCCTATAGCTCAAACCCTCATTCTGGCTACCGTAACTGGTTCCCTATGTAGAAGGGACTCAGATTAATCTCTAGCTTTGAAATGGTACTAGTTTTTCCTAAAGATGCTTTAGGACAGTGGTTTTAAAGGTGTTTGTATGTGTATATGTTTTAGTTGGTGAAACCTTTGTTGAGATATTATAGTACAAAGATACTAAATAAAAAAATAGATTATGAAAGAAGAAGGGAGAAGAGGAAAAAGAGGACAAGAAGGAGAAGGAGGAGGTGGGAGAGGAGGAGGAGGAGGAGGAGAAGCAGGAGGAGAAGGAGGAGGAGGAGGAGGAGGGGCAGGAGGAGGAGGAGGAGGAGGGGGAGGAGGAGGAGGAGAGAGAGGAGGAGGGGGAGGAGGAGGGGCAGGAGGAGGGGCAGGAGGAGGAGGAGGGGGAGGGGGAGGGGGAGGAGGAGGGGGAGGAGGAGGTGGGAGAGGAGGAGGAGGAGGGGGAGGGGGAGGAGAAGCAGGGGGAGGAGGAGGAGGAGGGGGAGGAGGGGGAGGGGGAGGAGGAGGTGGGAGAGGAGGAGGAGGAGGGGGAGGGGGAGGAGAAGCAGGGGGAGGAGGGGGAGGAGGGGGAGGAGGAGGAGGAGGTGGGAGAGGAGGAGGAGGAGGAGGAGGAGGATGGGGAGGAGGAGGTGGAAGAGGAGGAGGAGGAGGGGGAGGGGGAGGACAAGCAGGGGGAGAAGGAGGAGGAGGGGGAGGAGGGGGAGGGGGAGGAGGAGGTGGGAGAGGAGGAGGAGGAAGAGGGGGAGGGGGAGGAGGAGGGAAGAGGTGGAAGAGGAGGAAGAGGAGGGGGAGCGGGAGGAGAAGCAGGGGGAGGAGGAGGAGGGGAGGAGGAGGAGGGGGAGGAGGAGGTGGGAGAGGAGGAGAAGGAGGGGGATGGGGAGGAGAAGCAGGGGGAGGAGGAGGAGGGGAGGAGGGGGAGGAGGAGGAGGAGGAGAAGGAGAAGCAGGGGGAGAAGGAGGAGGAGGAGTGGGAGGGGGAGGAGGAGGTGGAAGAGGAGGAAGAGGAGGGGGAGCGGGAGGAGAAGCAGGGGGAGGAGGAGGAGGGGGAGGAGGGGGGAGGAGAAGCAGGGGGAGGAGGAGGAGGGGAGGAGTGGGAGGAGGAGGAGGAGGAGAAGGAGAAGCAGGGGGAGAAGGAGGAGGAGGAGGGGGAGGAGGGGGAGGGGGAGGTGGGAGAGGAGGAGGAGGAGGGGGAGGAGGGGAGGAGGAGGGGAGGTGGGAGAGGAAGGAGCAGGAGGACTTTCTGCTTTGTGCCGCAGTGGTGGCTGAGACCCAGGGCCGGGGCCCACTCAGCGCCCCCATGGAAGTCATCCCCAGCCCCTCAGAGGCCCCTGAAAGGCCTATGCTCCAGTTCAGTTTAAAACCCCTCCCGCAGGCTTCTGAAATTCAGGAAGGGCACCTTCTTTGTACCTTTGGGTCTTGATCCCATCCGACAGATATCATCTAATGACAAATGGGACAAGGAATGCATTGTCCTCCTGCCCAACTCTTCCAGAATCCACAGTTGTATCAACTACAAAAAAACTGAGAACAAGTTCCCAGATTAAGTGCTGGATGATAGCTACACATTTGTTTAAAAACCTGAGCATTTTAGAACTTTCGTTTTGCTCTGACAGCAGCAGTAGTGACCCAACAGTGCCAGGAGTTCCAATTACATTGTAACAGCCTCTCCGTTTTTTTTTTAAGGATGGTAATTTTCTTTTAATTAAAACACCTTTTAACTTATCAGCCTTAAAATATTTGTGTTGTATAAAAACTAGTTGAAAACAACTTTCATAGTAGACACCTGCTAACAATCTCTCTCATAGAGAGCACTGCCTTTAGAATAACTTCACGTGTGTTTAACGCTTTAGCTAAAGGATATATTACATAAAGGCAAGCAATTAAGCAAGGAATTACAGGCTTCTTTTTGCCATTGTTCCCAGTATTTGCTTTAATATTTATCTTCTGTTTGGATCAGTTCAGCCTAGTGTATAGTCTCTTATTTTAAGGAACTTGTTATTTGTTCAAGGTCTTAAGATAAGCTCCTTATGCGGTCCATCGGAAGACGAACAACGGAGATGCACTGTCCGCTGGCAGCAGCATCATTTCCTCTGAGGGTCATTCTAGTAACGCCCTCCTCTGAAAACTGTGCAAACCTGTGATGAGGAGATAAGGAGTATATGCCCATCCTTTGTCTTTTTTAATTCAATATTTGTTGTCGCATTTTGGAAGACAAATGTTGATTCCTAAAGGCCTGGTTGCCTTATATTTAAACTATTATAAGAAGTGGACATGACATACACCAAATTGGTCTACCGTTTTGAACTGGTAAATACTGTATTTAGGTTTTCTTCATTATCATGAGGCAAAATGATCCGCACGGGTAACCCTGCGTTTAACCTACCAAGAGTTAAGTATTGCAAGAGTTTAAGGTAGTCGTACCTTTCAATCCCCTTGCCCCCATGTCAGTCTCAAAGTTCATTGAGTACTCTCAAAATTTCCAGGAAATTGTGCAAGCCGTAATTTGCGTGTATTTTTTAGCAGCGGTGACGGTACGGGAAGCGGGGCGTGTTGAGAAGGCAGGACGCTTCTGCTGTTCTTCCTTAGGGCTGCAGAATCACGTCTACTGCGAGAGGAAGCGGGTTGCACACGTCTGTGGGTGCATGTCCAAAAATGCCTGAAGTGACTCGGATAGACTCCCCCAGTTTAGCAGGTGGATGCTTCCTACTGTGAGGGCTGGGACAAAACCAGTGACAGTGTCAGCGGGATGTTCTTCCAGCATCAGAGAAGCCACGTCTCCACCATGGGGGATTGGTGTGGGCAGGGACCTCACTTGTTTCAATCTTTTCCTGCTCATCCCTAGGGGCCTGAGTGGCCTCCTGGCACAGGCCTTCTGAACAGGTCTTTCAGGGTTTTCCTTTAAGGAACTTATGGCAAAATTCTAGACGTAATAGCATTTCTGGCTCCACGCGTGACACACTAGTGATATGGGATTTTAGCCTAAAATATCAACATTTTAAACAATATCTTCTTGCATGTATGTATATATATTGCATATATTGTATATACATTGTGTATTTAATTGTATATATTGTATATTGTAATTACATATATACATAGACTCATGTAAGCTGATCCATGCATACACACACACACACACACACACACACGCAGGCAGCTACATCTACATTTATATCTGCAGCTACAGCTTTGTCTATGATTTTAGTTCTACGTTTGTTTGCTGCCAAAACGTCTACTTGTTCATAAGAACGAGTGGAAAATAGGACTAATAAAAAGTTTCCCTTGTTTCTGAATTGGCAGAGAGGACCAGCTGTCGGGCTGGCAGGATGCGGAGTTCTGAGTAGCTGTGAGGCGGCCCGGATGCTCGGCAGCTGATTTGGAAACAAATAGACAAGTAGCAATGCGTCTTTCAATTTCTCTCCCTTGTGAGGACATGGCCAGCTTGGACAATTAATAATCGCAAGGATGATGGTCATATTTCACATCTTCATTGTTTTCTCTCACTCTGTGTGTTTGTGTGTGTGCCCACGCCCATATTCCCTAGAGAATTCCAGACCCTGAAGCATGCAGGCAGGTGATGCAGGCAGACCCCAAGGACTGGCAACCCCCATGAGGTCTGAGGCGCCGGCTCTTGGGAGGTGGCATGTCCACATCAGTGAAGGAGAGATCAGCTCCGATGAAGCTAGAGAGAGGGAAAAAAAAAAGAAGAAACACCAAATAACATTTTCTACATTATTCCTTTGAAGTTTATCTTCTCACACTCAACTCCTCTTTGTCACAAGAAAGGTCCACAACGGTCAGCAGGGCTGCCTGTCAGAAAATATGATTCTTTACCCTGGTAAACAGAGTTTTCATTATATTCTTCCAGAGCTGAGTTCTTGAGGGAAAATATGAGGCATCTGGCAGCTGACCCAGCACAACAAACTTCCACTACTGTCAGTTTCAGGCTCGTCCTTCTTCTTAAAACCGAAATTTACCTCCAGCCTTTGTTTCTTCCTGGTCTTTCTCTAATCAAGGGGGGTGGGGAGGATTTGAGGGGGGTCAGACCTGTCAGCAGGCACAAATGGAGGATCTATGTAAGACAGAGAACAAGTGGGTCCTGGAGATGCACTGTCCATGCTCCTATTGAAAATTATCCTTGTCCAATAACAGTTAGATACAGCAAGCAGTTTCCCCCTACTCTTTGGAAGGAAGATGTGCCAAGGGGCTGGGGGAGGGGGGAAAGGGCAGAAAGGTTTGCACTGCTTCATTTCTTTGAAACAATGGCCTGAGCCCCCATTGTCTATTCAGTGTGGAAGATGGGCCGTCAAGTAAAGCAAGACAGATGTGATGTCCTGACTGATTACTCCCTACACACTAAGTCAATGAGCTTATTATCACTGCAATTACATTACTAATGTCAACAGATGCTATGTGTAGACAATGAGTTAACAATTAAGCGGGCTCCCTTCCCCAGAAAACCCTGTGCAAACCCTCTCACTTCAGAAAGCTCAGATGTTTGCCTGCACACATTGGGGGTCTGAGAAGAAAGCAAACCGTGTCCTGGCAGCGGGTGGCTGACCAGCAGCATTCTCTGTTTACAGGACAAAGATAGCGCCCCTCCATGATCAGCTTTTCCATGTCAAGAACAGAGTTTATTGACATCTGTAAATAAGTCTGACTTAAAAATAACACAATAAATGTAGCTACATACACGTGCTGATTACTTATCCCTCCTGAAAAAAGTCACATTATAATGACAATTTGCATTTCCGAACATTCATGGTGTTTCTTACTTTTTTCAGGAAGTCACCATTCAAGGAGAAGTTTCCCCACATCAGATAACAAGTTTTTCTATTAGTATGTGTTTTGGGTAAAATAGAATACTTTGCCTAAATTGCCTTGCCATTGTCTATCCCCAGAAGTCCAAGGATTGATGGTCTGAGCACTCGCAGGGGTAGCAGTTCTGCCCCCTAGGGGTCAGAGACCCACATGAACTCACATTTGCTCCTCCCTGACCTGAAGGCACCCCACCCACAGGACCCACAGGGACAGGCTTGTGTTTGTCATATAAAGAAAATGGGCACTTCCTTTTTCCCTTCCCAGTGGTCAACTCTCCCAAATGCAAGGGGCTCTGTAAGACGAGAGGGAGGGTGGAAATCAAGGTGACTATAGTCTAGGTTTTCAGACATAGACATTTATTCCTAAGAATTCATTTCAAAAATTTTAAAAATTAAAGTTAAAGATCATTGCCCCTCTTTCTGGAAGCACAGCAGTGCAGGAAGTTCTCACATACCTGATGGAAAAACAAATGGAACAATACACGCGCATGCTGCCCATTCTGGACACAGGCTCTCAAGGTCTTTTTCGTTGCTAATTAGACAACTCTAATGTTGAAGACAATATGGGCACAGGAATTGCTTTGATGAATATCTGTTAGAGTCTTTGCAACCAATTAAAATATAGGAATTGTGATTCTGAAGGAGCCTGACAACTGGTGATAATGAACTCAGGAAGAGGAGCCGAATGAATAGGAGAGTTGCACGTTACCTTGTTGATATGCGGAACATTTCTCTGTGGGCAACAGCCACCGCATCCGTGGTCCTTGGATTAATCAGGTACAGTGACACCGGTCCAGTTTTGAAGAATGACTTTTCTTCTAGAAAACGGCAGCTCGACTTCACAGATGAGAATTTCAATATATGTTTTTATTCCTCTCCAAATATGTCTGGGTCAATGAAAACTGTCTCTAATGAATATTTTAAGATGTTTATTTGAGTGATCTTGATGACGAATTCAGAAGGGTAAAAGATGGAAGAGAAAAAGAACTGTAGTAGTAATAATAAGTGAGGGATAAGAAAGAGGAACTTATTTTTTTCTATAGACACATACATAGATTCATATGGATAACTGAAAATCACCATTAAAGTTGGTTTAATATATTAGGCAGCAAACGTATGCCAGTTTCAGGGTAAGGAAGTCTGGCTGGAATCGATGTTTCTAGACTTCTTGTTATAATCCACGTGTAAAAACAAACAAACATAAAAACAAGCCAGAGGACAGGTCCAATTCCTCCTTTTAATTAAATTTACATCAGAGGATCTAATGAGAGTAAATATACCACAGGTTATCAGTAGAAGGATGCTAAATATTCTCGTCACATAGATCCACATCGTTTCTGAATTCTAATGCCATTCATGCATAATTTTACATTAGAATTACTTTAATGTTAATATAGAATTCAAAGAACAGCTTACCAATATCTTCTGAGCCTTATTTTAGAAATTATGGACTCTAAAATCACCTTAACCATTGAATTGCATGAGCAGTAAGTGGAAAATTTGAGGTGGAGGATTTATGCTAAAAGGAAAATAGCTGCTTTGAAAAAACTGATAGTCGATAGAATGACAGATGAAGATGCAGATTGAATAGATACAAGCAATTTCATCAATAAATATAAGCATATGTAAATACCAGTTCAATCAAGCACAGACATTGGAATTAGTCTCAGCTTTCATTGGTTCTGCAATTAAATATTCATACAAGAAATGCCAGCTAAAGCTTGTACAGTTCTCATTTACTTCCTCAGTGATGATTGCATTGGCTACCAGTGAAGGGAGAGTAGCTCAACCAGTGTCTGAAGCCTGTGGCTCATCCATGGGGCAGAAGCCTTGCCCACCTGGCCCTAGAGATGTGGAGGGAGGGCTCCACCTGTGCGCCTGCCAGCGTCCTTCATCTGCCTGTGAGTAAGGCCATGGCAAGAATGGTGCTCACAAAGAGCACAGCTCTCTCCACTGCGCAAGCACAAAACGATGCTTGCTGTTGCCCCCTAGCCTCAAGCAGAGCTGGTTGTAAGTCCTGGAAGTCCCCTGTTTCCTGAATGGTCTGGGTGGCCGCTGGTGCCTGAGGAAGCGTGGCAGGAGCGAAGTAAGCAAGGTCCATGGCAGCCCCCTCCCTCCTGCACACAGCAGTCAGGCACGCTCCCCCCAGCTATGGGGGAATAAAGGCTGGAAAAGCCCCCTGCATGAGAATGCATGGAAAGAGGCAAGGTGAGGGGCTTCTCTCAAATTAACATCCGGTCACCAGATTTGGGGAATGTTGGCCCCTGCCCAGACAGACTCCCAAGAGCCAACTGTCCCATGTTCAAGGATTTGCCAGCCTATCGTTAAACCATTGGTAGCTTGAGATCAATCATGAAGGAAGTGTTTACACCAGAAAAATTGGTGGATGCTCCAAATCAGACACTCTCCCACCTGCCCAGGAGAACGTACTGGTTTACAAGCTCACCACCACACAAAATAATCACATCATATGCCTGAGAGATACACACACACTTACATGTAAAATTACTCGGGTTTGGTTTTGTCTTAATTTTAGGTTTGATATATGCACCCACCATCAAGTCAACATGTAGAGGGAGCTGACAGAGCAGTGGACAGCCTGCTCGCTGGATAGAATCAGTGATATGCGAGCCGACTTTTACTGGAACGGCTGGTGAAGAGGTGGTGACTTTGCAAGTTTACTTGGCATGATGTGCCCTGTTTCTATTTGGAGCAGGAATAAACCTTACACAGAAGCTGCATTGCTCAGCCCACCATCCAGGAGAAGGAAAACCTGACCTCAAGCTGGAGGGGCTCCTGGCTGTTTTCATGTCTCTGTGCCCTGGGACAGTGGAAGCCTGCGGGTACACCCCATCCACACCCAGGGAAGGCGCACACGGGAGATCCTTCGGCAGTGTTTTCTACCCAACCCTGTTCTCATCTTAAGAAGTTCCTGGGTTTCCTGTGAAGACAAATCCCACCCCAACTCACAAAGAGATCAGGCCTCCTGGCACCCAAAGCTTATACAATTTAAGTTTGGGGTCTACTTAAAGGTACAGATAACACAAACAATTGTGTTTGCTAATTTAATAAAAAGCATAAGGCCATTTCTGAGACACCTCTCCATGCCTGGAAAGAGGTTGTGCAAGTGAAGGGTCCAGAAGTTGAAGCTTCGTTAGCTTCCTGTTGAATTGTCCTTGGCCAAGACCTCCAGGTTTCCCGCGTCTGGGGCAGGGGTCTTGGGTGCTGTCAATGGGTCTGGGCTGCCCTACCCCTCACCCCTCTGAATGTCCTGTCTTCTGGGGGTGTTTGGGCCTCCTCTAGGGGGTGGGAATGAGCTGTGCGGCCTGAGTCAAAGTCCTGAGCACACACTGAGAGTCTTCTGTGGCCAGAAAGGGCACAAGCCCCTGAAGCGAAAAGCTCGCACCCCACCCTGGAAGGAGTTCGCAGTTGGTAGGGCTGGTGGGGAAAGGCTGCCGTGATCTGTGGAACAGACAACACACAGAGCACAGTTCCCACAAGACGGAGTTCTCCTGGAGGCTCAGAAGTTTGGGGAATTCGCCTCACAACTCCCAGCCCACCAGCCCTGAGCCCCCCACATTCCAGCTCTTCCTGATCCTGTGCCAGGTGGCAGCCTCAAGAGTCTCCATGGAGCAAAGGGGGTTAAATCAGATTCCTGCAAGGGGTGCCGTAAAGGCCAGGGTGGAAAGGACAGATTGGGAGCAGATAGACGGAAGGTGACTCGCAGGTGACACCTGCCCCAGTCTGCCTGAGACTCTCCCCACAGTAGCCCTCAGTGCCCCGCCTGGAGGGAAACACTAGGTTGTGAGCACACCCAGAGGGGTGGCCACTCTGAGAGAATGGCAAGACACCCAAGGGGACAATCACAGAGACATTGAGGGTATGACTCCCAGAGGCGTGTCTGCCTGCCTGAGCGGGAGGGTCCGGGGGTCCTGGCTCTTCTCCTACGTCACCCTCAGGACAGTGACTCGCAGGCATTTAATTTCTCAAGGTTATTCTCACCTTCCTTGTTGATAACTTCTTGCCATTGTAAATCCTTTAACATTTTACCTGTTTGTTAAATAATGTTTGATTTTTTTAGATCGTTTGTATCCATTAGAAGGAATTGCATTGCATTGGACATGTTTGGGATGGGCCACTAGGAAGAGGGGAGAGTAAGCCCTTTTCTTTTGCCAGCTCTGCAAATATAACTCTTTCTTTCTTTATTTTGCTGAGGAAGATTCTCCCTGAGCTAACATCTGTGCCAATTTTGTATGAGGGTCACTGTCGTTGGTATATTTTCCCTCAATCATTCATTACACTCACAAATTGCACTGCTTTATCAGGGCATATCTAACCTCATTATAAAACAATACTTATTGAATTAAAAAGTGAATATATAGAATGCCAAAATTGTAATTAACTGCTAAGATATCTGTTAGTATGTGGATCAGTAGCAAAGAAGTATTTAATTTTGGGTTTTCAACCATAAATTATTCCTAGTTTTAAAGTGTCCCATTCCTATTCTGCATCAGTCTTTTAATAATATGGATAACTTGAGTCCACCTTTAAGCTTCTTGGTTTTGTCTTTCTTTAATAGGTCTATAAAACCGTATGTGACAGCTTGGGACGTCATAAAACAAAGCCTTGTGCTGTCCCTGCAGCTGCTGATCACTGACAGCTGAGCCTCTGGGTCTCCTACTGTGTGCGAGCTGTTCATCGGCCTTCCCAGCACAGGTCTGGCCACGCTGCTCACAGCCCACCCTGTGGGAAATGCACAGACGTGGGCGAGCTGGAGAACTGGCCAAGCTGCCGCCCAAGATATGACTAAAAAGTCCCTGTTTGTCCTTAGTCCAGACACCTGCCCACTCCTGGGTAATGTCACGATGTCCAGGTTTCTCATGATGTTTCTTGAGACGAAGGGAGATCCTGCCTCTTGCTCTGTTGTTCACTCGTTTTGCAATGTTCCAAGCAAGAGAACACAGACATGCTGGCATAGACACTAAAAACAGATCTCGCCCCACTCTTGGTTTTAATTCCTACTGTGGACTTCATACTGCAGGCAACCTTAACTCGCTCAGTCATCACTAGTAACTCTTCGTTTCTGCTCTCATTAAAGCTGAGGTCGACGTTGTGTGAGTATCAAGTGTCCTCAGCCAGGACAGGAAGTGCTATCCTGTTCGTGGCAGGTGAATGCATCTCTTCCGGGCTGATATCAGCCCAGAGCTGGCTCAACCACAATGGCAGTGGGTTTCGTAAGGTTTTCTCCTTCAATCTCCTTTCAAATAGGTAGCTAGATAGAAAACTTGGTTAAAAGAAATATTCCCCGACTAAAGCTATGGAGTGAAAGCCCTGTCTCTCCTCACCACCGCAGGCACAGTTGTGATTTTATTATTTTATATTGAGAACACCTAAATTCACTCTTACCTCAAAAAAAAAAAAGGTGCCCTAAATAATATGAAGTGTGTACTTCTCTCATGAGTCTTCATCAAGCCAGCTACTCACAAGGGTCCTACCCTAGGAAACACAGCACTTTTTGAAACATGGGAAAAATACTGCCGAGTCTTTAAAGGTATCATTTTTGGCTGCTACTGTAAATAGAAACCTATGGATTCACGGCCCATCATGGTTCATGTTTTCATGGGTGAGCATGAAATCACATCATTTTCTGGCAGTTTTGCAAAAGAATTGTGGAGATTATAAATATTCAGAATTCCCCTCGAAGATCCACACTCTCTGCTTTCTGCTCCACTTTCTCTGATATTTGGTTTCTGAGCTACGCTATGTGAACCGCGGCTTCCGATGTACAACACCTGAAAACAAGAACTGCACATTTCAAACAGATTTCATAAACAAACTGTTCTGACTTCATGTCAGGCAGGAAGATGCGAAATTTGGTTTTCTCCACCAAATTTGGCTCCCAGCTGTGATGTGTCAAGTCAAACAGGAACAAGTAATTGTATCCAACCCTAAAATCAAGCCTCCAGCTGACATTTTATATTAACAGTATCAGAAAGCAGGTCTGTTTGTCTTTTAAAGGTAGTCACGACTTGGTAGCTTTGAATTCCAACTTTGCACATTGGCGCTCTACTCACAGAGATGTGCATAGAGACCAAGTGGAGGAGGCAGCCCAGCTGGATTCTAGGGCACTATTGACCACTGCAAGAGGGAGCCCCAGCCCACAGCCTTGGACCTTCCACCACAAAAGATGGTGCAAAAGAAACTAAAATGGGCTTTAAATACATGATGCTAAACAAATTATCTTTTATTCCTCTATTGAAATAAATTCAAAGTTAATCTTTGACAGATAATCAATAATGAATGCAGAGCCTAGGTTCCAAACACTATCTCTGAAACTGATAGCCCCCGAATAGTGCTCCTGTTTTCACTCTTCCTGGCAGTTTTCAGGGTTCTGAGGGAGGAAATCCTTCACAGTTGTGTGAGCAATGGGGAAGCAGTAGCTAAGTGTGTCCACAAACATTTTGGAGGCCTTGGTAAGCTCTTCTGTTTGAGGCACTGGATGCCTATTTCTAACCTTTAGGAATGGGGATGGGGCGTCCAAACGAGAGAAAGGATGCAATCAGGTGGGTGAGTGAGGGCAGCAGCACAGGAATGCACAAGACAGGGACCCTGGGACTGCGTGCCTGGGGCACAGGGAGAACTCAACCGGAAAAGATTTCCACTTGGACCACGCTATGCTCAAGGCCAGCATAAGCAGGGACCTACTAAGCAAAGGCATGCGGACACATTTAGAGCAGAGGAAAGAATAGGCCATAAGGCCTCTTTAAGACTGTTGTTGCCTGGATGATGGCACATGCTCCCAGAGAAGCTGCCAGCTTGCAGAGTACATGATCACAGGCCTTTCCATACTCAGTTGAGGAGACTGGGGCAGTCTATGTTTCCATTTTGGTAAAACTAAATCCACGTAACATTGTACCGTAGTATTTTCAATGCAAATATATCCAAAGTTGAACCACATGTTACTGTACGGCCCAGTTTCCCCCTCATCATGTTGAACTATCTCTACAGGCATTTGATTTCAAGACAAAAATCATTAAGTCACAGCACGTCTGGTTTAATGGTCTTTCTCTCTTTTTTGAGAAATATAGTTGATCACTTATAAAATTTAAAAATGCAAACTTAAAACAACAACATTGGGAGAATATGATTATGCAAATTACACTGTTAACAAAATTTACACATAAATGAGAACATTTTTTCCCATCATAGTTCTTATTATAACAAAACCCTGGAAAGTAAATTATCTGCAGAAGAGTACAGTATAAAAATGTATTAAAAGCTGTAAGAACTAAATTGAAATGTCAAACATAGTTATTTATGTTAAAACCCAACAAAACAGGTGATGGGCCCTTCAGAAGACATCTGTTGGAACCGGAAGACTCATTTTGCTCTTCTGGGCAACTCCAGTTTCATCAGCTTCACTGTGGGTTCCTCACTGGCAGCCACAGTTCCCTAAATTGTTCATAGTTCTTGAGGTCCAACGTGTGGTTTCTTTTTATATAGCAATTTTGGAGGTCTGAATTCCAGGGCCAGAATTTCCAGATTATTTTCGTCCTAAAAGCATAGAGCTAATGCCCCAGACCATAGAAAGTATACAAAATGCCATGAAAAGGTGAATCCAGAGCAGAGAGTTAACTCTTTATTTGAATTGACTAGCTTGTTCAGGCAGCATTTCTCTGCCCTCCTGTCGCCCATCCCCCTTTCCTGCCTTTTTGCTTGTCCACTTCAGGCTCTGACTACGCCCCCAGGGCTAGTACATCTGCCCCTAGACAATGCAACGCTGGAGCATAAAGCATGTCCTGTGACGGAGGACCCCACCTGCCTGAGCTTTTCAAGTTGACGGGAAGTAGTGACACTTGAGCAGGACATGGCTGGTTTGCTGGATCCTGACAACGAGCTGTGTGCACTCCGCGGTGCGTCCAGCAGTGTGGAGCCTTTGTGCGACCCCCACCATGCTCCCAGGCCTGCCCGGGCGGCCACAGCTGGGCAGCTGCATTGGGAAAGCTAACTGAGCAGAAAGGGCTTCCCAGCCCGGCCTCTGATTTCTCACATTTAATTACCTGCTTTCCCTTTCCTGCGGTCATGGAGAAAATAGAATTACATCACGCACCATGTAGCTCTGGAAAAGCATTGCATGTTTCTAATAGAGCCACTGGTGACAGGCACAATAGGCATGCCCCTTGTTGCACATCGGATATTAGACCCTCCGAACAAGTGTGGGCCTTCCTGCTCCGAGGGTCTTCAATAGCAAACAAAAGAGAGCAGGTTTTGGTTGTGTCACTCTGAACACCTCACAGAAAGAAAAACTTCATTTAGCTTCCCTAGTCTGGCCAGGGCTCCTCCGGGTCTTAAGGGAGTGAGAAGAACTTTTAGAGGCAATGCATTTTAACTATAAATACAGATTTTCTTTAAATCTGAGATGCTCCCTCTCTAAGAACCACCATATGTTACCTTAATCCCTTTAGGCATATTTTCCTCTTAAAGCTTACTCAGCTGCACACTTGCTTTTAAGCCAATTCACGATATCCTATAGAACTCAAGGATGAAGATGTCCTCCTAAATGCTAATAGAAGCCAAAAGGACACAGTAATTTCTCCACATTTAGACAAAAGAGATGACCCCATAACCACATCTGCAGAGAAATTCCATCTGGTGCCATATGAGCTAGTTGGGTTGATCGATGATGACTTGTCTCTCAGTTTGAGTTGTGAGACAAGCCCTTGGAGTGTTCATCCTTGCTCGTGCCCGGTGTTAAGACGCCTTCAACAGCAAACATAATCACCTGTTATGACTGTTCCAAAATCCTTCTTCCTTCAAAGACACAGACTGTGCTCAATTTCTAAAAGTTAGCTAGTTAAATAAAAATAACTAAAATCTTCTCTTATGTACTCATCTGCTAAAATTATATTTTTTCAAAGAAGAGGCAATCATTGCTACAATGGAGTGAGATTAGCAGCATACACACACACAACAAACACGAAAAAACAAAAATCAGGATTTGTACGTCTATTTTGCCATCAGATATGGGGTGTCACCAAGGAGTAGTTCCCAGGTTTAATTTGATCCATATTAACATAGATCAATTGAAATCCTGCCCAAAGGCCCTCCTAGGACAGTAAAGAGAGGAGAGGTATGTCTCCTGATTTCAAAACCACTGCAATCTAGTAGAAAAACTAAAATATAAACAAGCAAATTCTCTACAGAAAGTGGATTAAGGCATGAGAGAGGCACACAGTGTGTTACTGGGGTCCCAGGGCTGAGGGATCACATTGGCCTGGAGACGATCACAGCTCAGCCTTGAAGGAGCAAAGACTCTCACGACTGAGCAGTCAGGAGGGACATGTGGTGGTGGCACAGTGGGTGCGTATGTGGGGGACAGCGTGTGGTCTAGTGTAGCTCAGTGGACAGATGGGTGGGCAGGGTGCTGGAGAGACTGAATGATGCCTAAGGATCAGCTAGTTAGTCCTCTGGTTGTCAAGAAGTGTGAGCTTAACAATGTAGGGAATGTAAAGGAATTGAGATATGTATGGAACAAGAAAGAGATAGTCCTATTGCTCAGTGTCAGGGAGGTCATTTGGAAATAGTGTTCCAAATGGACTAGAGTGGGTTGAATTCGAAGATCATTATGATAGTCCAAATAAGAGACCCTGAGAAATGATAGTGGCAGCAGGGATTGGCGGGAAGAAGGTACAGATCCAACACAGAGGGCAGGCAGGGTCTCTAGGGCTTGGACTGGACCGTGACCCATGTGGATGAAGGAGGAGGGTAGTCAAAGATGGTGCCAGGCTCCTGAGAGTTGCAGGATGAGGAACAGAATCAGGAGAATCTGGTATGGGAAAGTTAACCTGTTGACTTGTGCTTGGGATAATCTGAGTCCAAGGTACAGGTCTGCTACCTGGGTATAGACTTCCAAGCATGTGGTTAAAATTTTAAGATCGGGATTTGAGAGAAAGTTTGAGTGATCATTGTAGAGGTTTTGAGATTTATAAGGGAGCACGTTGAGAAAGAACCGACAGCTAAGGACAGAGACGTTTGCAGTGCTTTCATTTAGTGAACAAAGGTCATAAAAAACTGGCCAAAGAAGTAGAAATTGGGGCTGGCAGAAGGAAGACCTGTCAGTAGGGCCAATCCTGGCATTTCAGATGACAGGACTGAGGTGAAGCTGTGCGGTTTTGCAATCAGAAACTCTCCATCGATCTTATGGGAAAAAGTCCAGCATTAAAAGTGAATGGAAGAGCTGTCAATGAAGGTGATGTGTGTTGATGATTCTTCTAAGATGCTAGATAGTGACAGAAAGGATGAAGTTTGTTTAACCAATTTCAGGAATATCAGAGTTCAGAAAAGGATCCGTTCACTTATTCATTCACTTAAGGGTTATCAATAAAATGCTTTATATCCTCCAGGTACCCTGCCTAACACTGGGAACACAGCGGAAACAAGACAGACAAGACTTCTTTCTTGGTACTTATACTGTCTGAGAAGCAGACGAAGGAAGGAACGGGTGATGAAAGAGAGTAACTGGAGAGTCACCTTAGATGGTGTGTTCAAGGGGTCCATGAGAGAAGAGCGATATTTGAGCTGAGAACTGTGATAATATGGTGTCATCCTGCAGGGAGGAACAGGAGGAGGGTATTTACAATGTAAGGAAAACAACAGGGCCAAAGGCCAAATAGGAAATGTGGCCAGGGCCCCCAGAGTGCTGAGTGAGGGTCTCTGCTGGCGGTCTGTATTTGGAGACAGGTCATAAAGGACCTGAGACGATGATACAGCTCCTGAGCTTAGTCTAGGAGCATCAGGAACCATTAGAACACTTTAGGAGGGGAAATGATGCTATCTCATTTACATATATAAAATATCTTTCAACTGCTGAGAGAAGAATCAATTTTGGTGGTGGTTGTGGGGAGGAGGGAAATCATGGAAACTGAGAATCCAGTCAGAGGACCATGCAGAGTCCTAGTGGGAGATGGTATGGCCCAGAAGTGGATAATGACCCCATTTTGGAAATAACACACTTGACATGGTCACACAGACAGAGATGTGTCCTCCATCTGCCTTGGCAGTGTGACAATGACAAGGTTGGTGTGGATGGAGCCTAACTGGGGTGTGTTAAAGATCTAGAGAAGGGGGTGACTATGTATAAGAAGTGCTTAGAAGGGGCACTGAGAAACAAGCCAGTGGCTGGTAGAAGATAACACACACACACACACACACACACACACACACACACATATCCTTTAGTGATAATGTTGAAGTGCACACACAGGCGAATCAGAATTGTCCAGTAAAAACAGAGGGTTTAATGTTGCCAATGAAGGAATGGTATCAAAACACAACTAGAGTGACCAGTCTGTGATATGAGAGATTCATTTTGTCCTCAGTAAAGTTTTTTCTTTAACGTTTAATATTTTTTAAAAAATAGAATACTTTTAGTTTTATAGAAGGGTTTCAAGACTATTACAGAGAGTTTCTGTATACTCCACACCCAGCTTTTCCAACTGCTAGCATTATGAAGGTGCGTTTGTTACAATTAATGAACCAATGTGGATATGTTGTTATTATCCAAAGTCCCACCCTTTATTTGGACTTCCTTAGTTTTTTCTGCTGTCCTTTTTCTCTTCCAGTGTCCCATCCAGAATACCACTGGTGGCATGTCTCCTTAGACTCCTCTTGGCTGTGACAGTTTCTCAGAATACTTGGTTTTGATGACATTGACAGCTTTGAGGACTTCTGGTCAAGTACTTCGTACACTGTCACTGTCCCTCCACTGGGATTTGTCTGATGTTTCGCTCATGATTATCCATGACTGGAGTTATGGCTTCTTGGGAGGAAGACCACAGAGGTAGAGTGCCAGTTTCATCACATCAAGGATTCATAGTATCAACATGAATTGTCGTTGTTGGTGTTGACCTCGATCCTCTGGCTGAGGTCGTGTTTCTCGGGTTCCTCCATGTAAAGTACTCTTCCCACAGCCCTCTCCATACTGTCTTCTTTGGAAGGAAGTCACTATGCAGATTCCAAGGTTAAGAAGGGGAGAGTTAGGCTCAACCCCTCCAGAGTGAGGCATCTACACAAAATACTTGCAGTTCTTCTACACAGACTTTTCTATTCTTGGTGGGAGAGAATTTAAGGGGAATAGAAAGTAATCTGAGGGACATTTTAGCCTACATTTTAGTTAAAGGCCAGCCCAGTAGCTGGACCCTGGGCAGCTGTGGACTGGGGGGGATTTGGAGGCTGGAGAGGATGTGAAACGGGCAATACTCTATCAACTAGGGATGGGATCAGTTTTCTAAGTTTTACTAAGTAATATAAGGTTTTATTTATGTCCCCTGGACCCAAAATCTTTTCAGATAAGTAAATCAGCTGTGATATTTGAGTGTGTTTGTAACAAAAGAAAAGTCTCCCCGATATTCTCCCTGGAAGATGAGATAGGCAGCATCTAATCTTTCATAGTCGTGTTTTTCACAAGCTATAATGCTAGAATAAAATTCAGTGAAAAGTTTATTTGTTCCAACTACTTTTTCTTGAAATAAGTTCTTCCCCGTGTTTGAAATATCAAAGAGAATATAGTCAAATATCTCAGGTCCTGTGTTTTATAGATAACATATTTATATGAGCAGCCAGAACATATCCATATAGTCACTAATTTTCACTTCAGCTGTGTTTATATTACTAGTGATAACTGATCTTTTGGAAAGCAGAGAGGTCATTCCATTTTCTTTTGTTTTGTTTTCATGGTTGATTTGATCCAACATTTTTTGCTTAGAACTCGATTTTGTCTTTCTTTTCAATGCTCACTTGAGTGCAGTGATCAGTGACATTTCTAAAGTCACATGAATATTCTTATTTACCATTCCCGATGGTGAGGAATGGCTGGGTTCATGGCGGAATGGCTCTCTTGACCAGTAGATGGACATATGTTTCTTCCTTGAGTCATTGAAGTGTCTTCCCAACTGGCAAGGCAATGCAGGAGAGAGAGGTCTCCTCACGTGTAGAGGTGGAGGGCTGAGTGTCACCATCAATTTCACTATCAGGATGTTTGGAGCTCAGCGTTTTCCTGGGCACTGTTTCTCCTGAGCCTGGACTCCCAATGGACCTGCTTCTCATCGCAGCTGGAGGGAGAGGGGTGTGGACAGCATAGGGGGCTGGGGAGGCTGTCTCCACTTCACACTGGGACTCCTGGCCCAGCTCTGTGACTTGCTGGCAGTGAACACTCTTCTTCAGGAATGATCTTTTGAAATGCAAGATGTGGGAACAGCGGTACAGAAGCTGGCCACGAGGCACTTCTCACATAACGTGGGAAGCTTGGGACACTCAGCTGGTCTCAAGTGAGTGAAAAATGGGCCTTAATCCCTGATAGAACAAATACCCGCGAGCATTCACTGGGGTAATAAAAGGAAGTTCCATCCGTGTGGCTCTCACCGCTCTGTTCCGTGGCCATGAACAAAGCCCCAGGGGTCTGCACCCAGCTTTCTCTCTCAAGACGCCCTGCAGGTCCATGGTGGTCAGGACGGGCGGAGTCAGGGATAGTCCCCCAATCTGCTCAGAGACACTTAGTGCACATCTGTGATGGAGAAGCTCTGGGAGAGGCAGAAACAAAGGGAGTTCCAAGGTGTGTGTTCCACATCTAATCTTTGTCCTCCAGACATTGGGGGGCGGGGGGCAGGGCGGGGCTCGACATTGTGCCTGCTCTTTCCTACCCACTGGTGGTTTTTAAATCTTTGCTTTACCTCACTCTTTGGAGTTCACCTTTTACAGAAGAACTCCTGCTCATCCCCCCCACCCCAGAGACTTCGCAGGTGACCCCCAGGATTTTACACGCCTCGAGGACAAGGACGGTATGGCAGACTTGCAGCCCTGGGGTTCCCTCCCTCCTGGGGTCCTGTGGATATTTCCCCTCCAATAACTCATGGGGCGGGGGGAGGGGGAGAAGGGGAACCTGGAGCTATGTCAAGCACAGCTTTTATATTTAGAATCTTGAAGTCCTTAGCAAAGGAATTATCCTGTTGGTTACATCTCATTTTCCCCCTACACAATGTGGCTTTTTATAACACTTGTGGAGAGAGGTTTATTTGGGGAGCATAAGGAAAGCAATTATAAAATATTTAAAAATCAAAGCGAATTCTCAAAGAAATAGAAATGAAGGCAGCAGAAAGGAGCCTTGAAAAGCCCGCTACCGGGGAGGCCATGCGCCAGCACCTACGCCCCTTGTCAGGCTGGGGTTTCAAAGCAGGGATTTAGAATAAAAGTCACTTCACATTTCCTGCTCAATGGGTTTATTTTGTTTTTTCTTTCCCAGTGTTTTATCTCCCGAATCTTAAAGTCCAAGCGGCACTCTTCTCCCCAGAATCCTCACTTAATCACTGAGGGTAAGTGGGACTGGACTCGCCCAGCACAGCTCCCCATGGCTTCTGCAAGTCAGCTAATGAGGCGATTAAGTCATTAAGGAGATATGCGCATCTGAAAAGCTTCAACCGAGCCACTCCAGGAGGGATAAAGACCAAACTGGAGCTTTCTTCCCACCAGTCTACCCTTATACTGAAGAGGTGATTAATCCATTTAACTCAGCCTTGCCTTCCTTTTTTTTCTGTAGAAAAGGAGAAACTAAAGCTGGGAAGCTTTTCAGGAAGTCTTTGAACAAGGTAGAATAACAAATGCCTCTTTCTCGGGGGTACCTTGTGAAGAGCAGGATTTCAATAGCCAGAGGCCAAAAGGACTTCAGTCAGTGGCCCAGGGCGGGAACACAATGGTGACTTCGGATTTGGGGATTTGCCTATGGGATCATTAGCCTGATTAGTAATCCAATGCCTTTTGATGTGGACCTTCTCAGGCACACCTTTTGTCTTTGCTAGATGAAGACAGGGCATCTTGTGCTGTGTTTTCTCCCAGGTGACTCCTCGGGGGTTCCGTGGAGGTAGCCAAAGCCCTTGTACAAAGAGATGCTCCCTGGGCTTATCTCCCTAATGCAGCAAATCCAATCTTCTGACTCTTCATCTTTGGAGGGGAGCCTCACTCAGAAGGAGGATGGGTGGGGGGCAGGAAATGGTGGGTTTTTTTAAAGTCAGTCATATTATGAGACTGAAGACACTAAACTTGTCAATAAATCTTGCTGAGTTTGAAAGTTCATTGGTCTTAACGAGGTCACGATGACTAGCATTTAATATTGATGAATGCACTAATATCCTTGAAAGTGAGGTGACATGTCACACAGTATGCAAGTATCTGCTGAAAAGATGCCTCACGCTTCTCAGGCTTGGCCCCCAGCATCCAGCCCTTCCACACCCCTCCTCCTACAGAAGACCCCCACAGGTTGATGGGGGCATTTGCTACAGAAGCAAGTGCAAAGAGGGACAAGTGTTGAGGCTTCTCCTAAGTCCGGCCAAAGTTCAGATTGACACACTGTTCCTCAGATGCACTTTGTTCAGTACCTTTGCAATTAGTGGTAGACGAGGTTCAAAGGCTACTCGTGACACCAGACAGAAGCAAAGGATGGGGCAGGGCATTAGCTCAAAGCTGCTCGTGTAAAACACACCTCGCAGACAGATCTCAGACATAAATTCAGAAACAAGAACATTTATCTCGTGTGCGGAAGGTGTGTCTATGTTTGTGACTATTCAGTTAACGTTGCTCCCTGTACTTACAGAGAAGCGTCTGCCTCTCTCCTGGGCTGAGCTGTTCATACAATTCATACAACCGAACGTACAATTCATATGTTCAGTATTGATATATGATGCCTGAACAGCTTTTTAATAAGTGTGACATGTGGCACGAGATAGTTTGCACAAAGTAATTTTTTTACCCCGCATTGTTTATGAGCATCACGTATACTTGTGTACTAAGTACTTGATCCTTTGGCAAAGTGTCCAAGTCCATATGGTCCTTTCAGACCCAGGAGGTTAAGTCTCTCATGTACCTTGGGACTCCCATAAACAGCTGTACCACTTCCATGGGCCGGTCTGATCTTTAGATGCTGCCGAGTGGCAGCAGTCACCCACAGTGCAATATTGCTACTTCGCTTAATTTGATATGTCAGTTCTGAGAAATTCATAGAGACAGAAATAATCTCTCTGTGCGACAGAAAAGAAAATGACTTAGGAAAAGGAGTTCCACTGCTTCTGGAAGAAAGATTCCCCAAGAAACAAGAATGGATTCCACTTCCGACGAGGTTCTCTGCTGGCCACGGCTACCCTCTCCACCCCTAAAGACTTTCCGCAATATGGCCCCAGGTCCCCTGCTGCACAGGTGGTCAGAATGGCCACGCTCTTCTTTTTAGCCCTTCCCTTACTTTTTTCTATTTTTGTTTTTTTTCATCTTCTTTCCTTCCTTTCTCTCGTCCTTTCCTTTATTAATTAACTTTATTTTATAAATTTATTATTTTCCTTACTTGACTTTCCTCCTCTTGGCCTGTGTTTAACCATAAAGGACTGTCTCTGTCTTACCTAATTCGACTAATCAGAGCCCAGCCAAGTTGAGGTGCACTCTTGGCCTTGTGGGGCTCACACTATTTTTGGTGGGTTGAACCATCACACACATAATATGGACATCATCCTTAGTCATTTCTGCTTTCTCTCAGCATTTTCTCCCTTTCTCTCACACTTGAATCTCCTCTCATCATCTCCTTCATCTGTGCCAGTTCAGGGTGCCTGGTGCTGGCTGTCATTTGATAGTCTGAGATTTTAAAGGCTAGATTCATCTAACCTCCTTTATCAACTAATCCCCTAAGAGATTTATCCAACAAACCTTATAGAGAACATCTCAGGATCCAGTCGGGAGTGGGTCCTAGAGCTACAAGCACCCTTTCTACCCTGAGGATCCCACAGGATGGGGCCACCGGAGGGTGTCAGGGCAGGAGGAAGGCTAATAACCCAGGACTCCATCTAACACAGGCCAGAGGGAGATAAGAGATGGCCTCTGGGAGAGGGGTACCCCTGGGTTGGACCTGTTTGGTTAGGTATGATTTAGTCAATATGGCAGGTAAATGATGTACCATTTTTAGGAAAGTTTGATTTGGAAGCTAGAATTATTTCAATTGTGCGATAATAGTGATAGCTGTTGAAAACAAAGAAACATCAGTTACACGGTACACTTTCACTTGACTGTCCCTGTCTTCAAAAGGGAGCTTTGTAAGGTGGATGACAAATATCAGTTAAATGATATTACATTAAAAAATGCAAACTAGGTCTTATATCTCTTCCTTTTTCCTGGTCACTTCACTGAAATCTACATAAACTACTTTAATTTATTCTTTATGTTGCCTTCGACATTCACATGTATTTCTATCATAATTATCTCTAAGTTGAAGGCTTTCAAGTAGGATCACTGTTTCCCAGCATCTTCATAGGTTCATTTTTATTTAGTGGGGATTATGCAGGAGTTTTCCAAGGTGGCCGCTGTAACCGCACCCTCACCAGCTCCCTGGGAGTTCAGGCGGCTGCGCAGCATCCATATCTGCTCAATCCAGTCTCTTAACTCCAGCCATTCTGCAAACGAATGGATTTTTTAAAAGGCTGACAATGAGAAAGAAATGACAGCTAATATGAACCAACCGTCTATTAAATATCAAGCTAGCAGGAGATAAGGCACATATGTAATGACTCTAGTAGGTATCATTTTCCTTAGCTTATGGATGAGCTTAGGATGATTAGGTGACTTGTCTAAGGCCACACAGAGAGAAGCAGAGCCTGGAGCTTGGATCAGATCTTTCTGACTTTCATGCTCAGATCTTTGTCCTACATTATCCTGCAAGCTCTTTGAAACCTATGTCTAGCCTGTGGAAGCTAGTCATTGGTCTCAGCTCCATGAGCATGGAGTTATTTTGCTCCATCTCAGGCCATGATTCTTATGGGGAGGCTTTCCTCAACAACCACATCTTTCAACAGAATCTGGTACCCATTTCCTCATCTTTCCCGGTTTCGAGTGCAAATTACTTTGGTGGAAAGCCTTGCTAGAGTGTGTAGCCAGGTGTCGGCTGTGCCACATGAAATTAGAGAAGCACTGGACCTGTGCTGGTATGGTAGGCTGGAAGGAGAAAGGACTCACCCCTCCACTTTGATGCCTAGCGGGGCAGGTTCCTTGCTGTGAGGGCCCTCTTCCTCCTGGAGCTTCAGACACTGGGCACAGGGCAGAGACAAGGGGGCAGCAAAGAGAGAAGACTCAAAGGGCATGAGCGGACCTGGTCCTGAGCACCAGGGGAAAGCCCTCCTGGGACCAAGGGGGTGGGAACCTGGGGGGCAGGCAGGGATGTATTGAGGGAAGGGGACTGCATCTTACAAGGCTTTTCTAATGCCAGCAGGTTACACTGGGTGCAGCTATAACAAAAGCAAATGCTTTGGGCATTAAATAAAAGTATCACATTTATTCGTGAGTGCACAAAACATTCCTGGATTCCAGTATTTATTTGGCAATTGTGTGCACAAGGTGATACTCTAAGAGAGATGTTCCTCTGGTCCCAAGAAAGTGATGCAGCGAGTTGAATCCCTGTGACTGTTACAAAAGCCAACTAGTATAGATTTGAAACATAGCAGAAAGATGGTACAGACAAAATCGATCTGCCCTTACTGATTGCTCATGACTAGACGGTAATCGCTAACTCATAGCCCACGTACTAGCTATCGCCAGCTTGGCGGAAAACACACAGCAGAAGTATCTTTGTGCCCAGACGATCTGCAGCAACAGCTGCATGACTGCCCCTTACAGCCACTTCTCACCTGCAAATAATTTCCTCAAGACTTGGCAAGATTGCAAAGGGAAATTCCTCCCCTGAAGTTAAACTAAGGCAAATTAAAGTGTTGGAAAATTTGGCACAATAATCTTTACAGCATCATGACGATGTCATCTCCCCAAATACTGAAATACTGCTACTTGCATTGCTATTTGCTGTGTCGGCTGTTGTATTGCAACACCAAGTAAATAATATGTTTTGAATTCTGAGAAAATGTGATACATGTGTCCAGTGAGTATATAGGTGTAAGTTGTGTATACAATGACTGTGTGTTATATATTTATCTACACCTATTTCGTGTGCTTAATTGGATATTCACATGCGATGAGTTTTTGTCATTTCTTTTGCACAGGGATCTTTAACAATATTTTATGTCTCTTGTGCTTTTTCCACTGTTGAGTTTACTTTCAGTCATTTAATAGGGTAGGGGTATGTAGGTTGATTTTGTTCAGCTTGAAACAATATTTTGCAGTTCTCGAGGAGCCCGTATTCATATCGATTAAACAGAACTTGTTTGTTCCTCCTACACGGAGAGTGCTCGCACGATGTCTGTGCCTTTGCTGTTACCTGTCCCCTGATTCTGGGCTGTGCAGCCTGGTGCACTCATCCTTCTCTTTCTTCCTGAGGCCTCTCACTGTGCACACGTGTTCAGCTGTCCATTTTATTCAGCTTCGACATTTCTGACACCTAGGTCTTCCCTCAGAATTTATTAGCCTCTTTTCTTCATCTTTTTCAGAGAATCCCAGCAGTTTTAATGGTGGATCATTTTTCATGAAAGCAGAGAGCATTTTCTTGAATGAGCTTCCATTTTATTAGTCTGTCTGGAAGGGTTTTTAAGGGTGCTCCTTTGCACTGCTGGAAAATTCACCATAAATTCTCATGAGAGAAGACTTTTGGTTTCAACACAGAAGTAGCCTATCGTTAGCCGGTTGCCATCAGCCCTCATTTCCATGGTTCTGCTGTGGCTTACATGAAGTCCCTCCGTGAGCCTCCAGAAGTTATGTTTTTCTGTTATATTTTGGAAGGAAACTGCTTCTATGTGAACTTTCTGACAATATAATTGTCTGCAAAGAGATCGGTGACCCAGACATGATCCACAAGAAGCAAATCTATGAGAGTAAAGTCAATTTGGGAGAATTCCCATGAACACAGCGGCCATGGGGCGGGGCGGGGGGGGGGGGGCGATTAGTGCTGAGAAGGCGAAAACAACTCAGCAGTAGGCGCTTAGGAGTTCTGGACCTCACTGTCTACCCCTTGGATCTTGGCAATCAGTGTGGAAAAATCTTGGACCAAAAAGGGATCTGAGAGATGCTGTTCCCATTAAGCTGTTCCCGGCTCTGGTCCACGTGGAGATGCAGCTGGGCTGAAGTTGATGTATTGCCTTGGCCCGTGGGTCATCCCCACTGCACCTAAACACAGGATTTATTCACATAATATCTTCTCCCCGATTTAGTTGATTTGAAAAATAGGAATAGATTAGTAATAGTCACATTACTCTGAAACAACACCTCTGCCGAGAAGATGTCAGTGAAGAAGTCATTAGAAAAAGCTTCATGGGAAGCAAAGAGACCAGCTGGAGGCACAGGGAGATGAGAAACCAGGTCCAGATCGAAGGCCCGGGGTTGGTGGGCCCTGCCCAGGCTCGCTGAGTGCTAGCAAACCATCACCAGGCTTCTCCACCCCAGGCCCAGGCGGGTTCGTGAAGATGTCATGTGGAGTGAGAATTATTAACCTCATTTTACAGGAAGGCTAGATGGCAGGTATTTCTGCAGACCCCAGATACCTCAGCTGGTGTGGGAAAATCTTAACTTTCCCGTGGGTCAGCCCATCTAGCCCCCACGTCTTCCTCCAGGTCCAAGGGGTGGAAAAGCATCAAGACTGCGGGGTTGACATTGGTGGTCGGGTCCCTGCAAGCTGCTCATCTAGGAGATCAGGTGCAATTCAGCATCCCCCAAGGGGCATTTCTGGGGACTCCACAGCTGTTCCCCTGAAGCATGCAGTTGCACTGTGTCTGGTGTGAGCCACCCCTGGGATGAGCTCCCCAAACTCTCAGACTCATCCTTTCCTCAGCCACGTAAACTCTTCTCAGGGCCTGAGGCTTGTGGTGTGGACCAACAGCTCAGACAGCTCCTCTCTCCTCCTTCTGACATTTATATAGGTCTTGTGGTTCTTGTCTTACCAGCAGCAACCCCCTCTTTTCATCAAACCAGAGGAGGGGGGCAAAGTTGTTCTACCTTCTGCCCTTGGACTCTTTCTCATCATGTTAAAGCAACATGTTTTAATTCCTGCAAACACACACAATGGATACTATTTTTCTGAATGTAAAAAATAATTCATGCTTGTTATGTCTATTTTGACAAGTCAAGAAAGTATTTATAAGGGCCAGCCCAGTGGCACAGTGGTTAAGTTCACACATTCTGCTTTGGCGGCCCAGGGTTCGCCGGTTCAGATCCCGGGAGCGGACCTAGCACTGCTTGTCAAGCCATGCTGTGGTAGGTGTCCCACATTTAACATAGAGGAGGTTGGGCACAGATGTTAGCTCAGGGCCAGTCTTCCTCAGGAAAAAAGAGGAGGATTGGCAGCAGATGTTAGCTCAGGGCTAATCTTCCTCAAAAAAAAAGTATTTATAGCTATTTTAACAAGTGAAAATGTGTTTATTAATTTAAATCTTGCTTTGATCACTCAAAACTATATTTTGCCCTTCCAATGTTTACTACATTGTGATGCCCAACTTATAGGACACTCTGAAAGGTCAGAGGTCACACTAGACTCACATGAAAGCAGAAGTTTTGCTTCAACAGAGAGACCTCTCACAGATCTGAGAAAAGTCAGAGCGGAAAATGTTGGAATAAACGCTATCTGCTAAAGCACATCCCGTTGCAGCCTAAGCAACTGCGGAAAACACGCGGTCGCCTCTTCACCTTCCCAGTCATGTCCTTTACCATGGCTGTGACTTTAAAAGGCCCTTAAGTAAGTGCTGACTGGATGGAGGGACTGGTGGAGATTTGGCAAAACCAGCAAGAACAATCCCACAGTGCCCCTTTTAGATGGAGAAATCTGCAACCTTCCATTTACCTCAAGTAACATATTAGGGAATTATCCCTCCAGAGAGAATTTTAATTCACCTCTTGTAAGGATGTTCAACAATGGAGACATTTAGTATTGGGTTTATTTATGGATTTATTTATTTTTCAGGAGCTCCTGTGGTCCTCTTCTAAGGTGGGTAGTCTAGGATCCATATGTGAAGTTAACAATCAGAGGTGCGGAGGATTCCTTTCCTCCCGTGACCATCGTCAGCAGGGCTGAAGAAAGCAGTGAGGCAGCTTGCACAGCCACGCTTTCTCTGGGCCCAGTGACTGCATGGCCAAGAGTTGTTTTATTTTTCAAAGACTTAGAGCTTTTTACTTCCAACTAAACTTTATATGGCTTGCTAATTGCCTACACGTAAGGAAGGGCCAGCGTGCAATTTCCTTTCACTGTAACTTGAAATCCCACAATTACGGTTTCTCGTCATCCACTGGGGAACTAAAGGCTTTGGCAAGCTCCAACATGAGGGGCTTGGCCCTCGTGGAAGCATTAACACTGGCACAATGCTCCATTCTGTACTCAAAACAATTTTTGCTGGCTTTGGCATTTTGATTTAATGAAAGACTAATAATTCCAGAAATTCAAATTTAAGCACTGTTCTTTTAACCACCAGGACTCACAATAATCACCAGTTCTCCTTTAAAAATGTAGAATTCAACTAAATTAAGTTCACAGACTTTTTCTTGGACTTATTTTAATTTGCCTTTAATGTTATAAGTCTAAATCTTGAAACATTTATATCTCTGGTTTCGGTTAAACTAATAAAGTATTACTATATTAATAATTGCTACCCACTTTATTAAGGACTATAGACATCAAATCCTTTATACTCAAGAAGAGAAAGCCCTTGGGCTCTAAATACTTTTGGCAAATAAGTCCTTAAGATATAATTGAGTATAACATAAGGGGTGATTTAAAACATGAATTAAATTAAGGGCACCACTTCTATTTGCAAATCGTTAAGGGGCTAACTTAGCAGATAATTCTTGTGATGACATTTAAATAGGGACTCACAGGAATTCAAGGGCTCGTGTTTGAGGTGAGGTTCCAAGTTCCCTGTGCAGATGGCCAGGCCCTTCAATATTGCTGAGCTATTTCATATAAACCCGCAATATCCAAGGTGAAAAACAGAGGACCATGAAGGAAATGGCACACTCAATTAAAACAATTCATGAGCTGCCTTGAGAAAAAGAATAATTCAGGGGAAAATGCCCTAATATTGGATGCTTTTGGAGTCATGGATGAGCAGTTGCCTTCTATGCCAATGATATCCAAACTGAGATCAATTTGGCCATTGGAATCGACAGAGGGTGGGGGAAGGCACAGGCTTCTGAAGGGTAGGAGCCTGCATTAGCTCTGGGTCCCTCCACAAGCGTGATGAAGTCTTGCTGAATTGAACATGATTGCTCAAAGCTAAAAGCTAGGTGATGCAAAGGTGATTAAGATGTGGCTTCTGTCCTCCAAGAAATTAGCAAGAGGGAAAGTTAGATACCTGCATAAATAGCTATAATGCAAGACAGACTATGATAGCTGCCAGAAGTAATATGTAAATTAAGTATTGTGGATGTGGATTCTCTGCTTGGTGAAGAGGCATTTAATAAATGCAATTACCAATAGTGTACCAATAGTATACACTCATATACCAAGAGTGTATCTGATACTTCAACCTCATGCTGTCTCAGTCCATTATTACATTTAGATACATAATTAAAAACATTTAATTGTTTTCAATCTCATTTTCTCTTTTACCATTTTCCCTCTAAATCTTTATTCTACAAAATTATAGAATTGGAAAATAAATCTTGAGATACTCCAGCCGCTTCTCTCAAAAATTAACAGAAATGGCAACTCATGCTTAGAGATACTGAGTAAACTATGAAAGGGAACTTTCAGAATTATAAACGTTAAAAAGAAGTATTGGTTCAGATCCAGGGATAGAAGCTAAGTCAGGACTGGATCTAGAAGCCCAAATGGTGCCTGTGTGGTCTTCCCTCCCGCCCCTCCCCTCTCCTCTCCTCTCTCCATGGATGTCTCCATTTCTCACCCATGTGTATTTAGTTCACCAGTTTCCACCATAAGTTGGCTTATTCAGTGTAGCCAAAAGAAAATGTCCACCTGGCTTATCAACCCCCATGGAAAGGGAGGGTGTTTCTCTGTGCCTTCCTCCCTCAATGCTAGGGATGACCTCAGATGGACCCTGCTGGGTCTCAAGCAATATCCTTGGCTCGAGCATCATTGCCAGACTGATGGGCTATTGTTATGTCCAAGGCTGAGTCACGCGTCTCCCATCCTTCCACAAGAGATGAGGGGGCAGAGCATCATGACTGACAGACTCATTCAGGCACAGAAGAGAGGAAAGGGCAGGTTCCCCAAGAAAGGCATGTGAGGTCAACTAAACATCTGACGTTGGCTTTCCATGGTGCTTTAGTGGAAAAGGCAGGTTGTGATGACAGCTCTTTATGTCTGAACCATTGCTTTTTCCACCAAATCACCTCACCTTCTAGAAATTAGAGTTTACAGGCAGGCAGAGTTAATAGTCTGTCGATGAAAGCAAAATGAGTCAGAACTCTAGAGCAAAGTAGAAGTTGGAGGTCATAAATATCCCCACAGAGCTAGACTTTTTCTTGTATTCCATGCTGTATTCTCATATCACATGTCAGATTCTTAATGAAACAACATCTGATCACACGAGCATTGAGCAATGGCTAAACCTTTAGTCTTGTCCACACACCTGAATTTGCCCTGCTTCTGAGGTCCGGTGTCTACAGCCTTCAACTCAGAATCCTTCCCTTCATGTCACCTCTCTTACCCCAGGCAAAGGTAGAAAAAGTGGCAACTGGACTCCGCCCCCGAGAAATTATAAGATTTGAGAACCCAGACGCTTATAAAATTTGAGGAGAAAATGCATTTCATCGTTTTTCCTGGCACTATAACAGCCAGTGCTGATCCCAGCTTATACGGATTTGCACGTGTTGGTGGGGTCTCCTAGTTTAGTTCGGAACCTAGAGGAACGCGTGGAAAATGTTAAGAATATACTGTATGTATTCCTTACACCGTCCATGTCTACTTGTCTTCCATGCTCCTATTTCATGCATCCAAAGACTGTCTCTTCATTTGGTTTTGAAGATGGAAACCTTTAGAAAAGTGAGTATCTCAGAAAACGATGAGCTATTCCTTACACCCAGTCTTCTCTCTCTCTTTCTCTCTCTCTCTCTCTCTCACACACACACACACACACTCACTGAAAAGGTTATAAGGCACAATGCCTCAAAAAGAGCGGAATCTGGCAGTGCCTGATCAGCTTGCCCAGTACGATGCAAGCACAGAGACTCAAGCAGACATACCTCACTAAGCAACATTCCCAATAATTTCTGTTTAAAGTATATAGTACCATGTTCTATTTCTAGAAATTATGAAACAGACTAAAGTTATGACTAAAACTTCTAAGAACATCAGCTCTGCCCCAGCGCTCACTCTGAGCCTGCAGTTAGCGGTGCAGGACCTTGTCTCCCTGCATGGCTGAGGCTGCCCCTGCCAGGCAGGGAGCTGAGGCTGAAAGGAGGGAGGGGCGGCAGGCAGGCAGGAGCCATGAGTGTGTTTATTGTGCTAGACAAAGAAAGAGCAAATGAACAGCCTCTCTGTGTCCTCTGCATTGCTCCATTTCTCTGTATCTGGGATGAGCAGGCAACGTGTATTTTACTGCGGATACATTTGAAGGCAGTTGTTGATGGGATAAGGAAAGGATCTTATGCCCAAGGTCAAGGTCTGGTAAGGAAAAGCCCCCAAATCCCTCAGGGGTATGCACAGCGAGGTCAGAAGCAGTCTGGGGAGCTCTCCTTTGTTGGGAGCAACCCTGGTTTTGTTCCCAGGTCCAATTCAGTCAAGAGTAGATAATGGTTCAGAAGGATCAACTGTTTCTAGACCCGTCCTCGGGGTCTGCTCTTTTCCTTCCTAACACCACTGGCTTGATGTTTGTTGTCCTGGGGCACCAAGGAAACGCACCCCACAGTTCCCCTGCATAAAACCCAGTGCCGTGTCCCGATGTTACCCCTAGAATTGCAGATGGAGACAAACAAAAAGGGGGAAAAGTCACACAGCTAACAAGACTTTCTAGAATTCTTCCTAAGATGTTTTCTGAGTAGTTACCTCAAACTCCGAGCCGCTAGCCCCGAGGTTACCCCAGCTTCATAACCTTGAGAAGAATCCTCCAACACATTAAACTGTGTGTCCCCAAAGGGCCAGACCTCTGACTAAACAGTCTCTGTGTCTATAGTGTTCAGCTCAGGGCGTTGTGCCCTACAAAATGACAAGGAAATTAACGACCCAATGAGAACTATCCTAGAGGTCTGGGTGAGGAGGAGCCCTTCGGAAGTCCCACAGTTTGCAGGCTGTGTGCTCCCCTCCAGCCTGCACAGTGCTGGGAGTGGGTCAACCTGGATCCCGTGTATCACAGCCCAGGGGTGCTTGCTGGGAACCACCTCACACACTCCAGGCTGCTGGCACCTGTGGAGGGTATGATCTCGGGAGGGGACGGGGCACCAGCAACAGTCTTCCAGGGAGCCAGGTGATTGACAGCTACCTCTACTGGCTCCATAGCTAACAGGGTGGAGTTAGAGTCCCTGGTATTCCCCAGGCTAACTTTCTGTGAGCTGGAATCAGAACTCACTCTAACCCTCCAAGCAGCATGTGGGTCACGGTCATTCATGGTTTGGTAAAGATGAGCTCATGAAGGAAGGCACCCAGCAGCGTGTCTGGTGCATGGTGGAGTCCAGTAAATGTCAGATGTTATTTCCCAACATAAATCAGATCGCGACCACAAGTGCCTGCTGAATACTCTCTCTCCAGACACTGCTGCTAAGGAAAGTTTTAACTAGGAGTATATTTTAAATATCTAAGATAATAATATTAATAAGATGACACCTGTATTAAACTCAAACCACAGGTATACATAGTATTTTTATGTACCTTCAAAATGAACGATTCTAAGTATATCATCAACATTATTAGAAATCTGAACACTCCTCTACAGACACACACACACACACACACATGCACATGGCAGTAGGTGAATGAATCATGCCCGAATCACTGTGCCTTGGAAATGAGCGTCAGTGGAGCGTCTGTGGTCAAGCAGAGCACACAATAGGTTATGAGCACCAAATACATCTGCAAAGAGATGGATTATTATTCTGGGATCATATTGCCCAGGAATTGTTAGTCCTAGAGAAAAGCCACCCATGGGGAGAATGACTAAACATTGAGGCGAGGTCTGTGATGGTCACTCTAAGAGAGGGTGGGCAAGGCAGAGGCACAGGTCAGCTAGAAACACTGCCCCCCACCCCCAAAGCCAGCAGTGTGCTTGGAAAGGAAACGTCAGGCTGCCACAGTCATTGGAGACTTCCTCAGCCATGGTTAGTCGTCCACAGCTGGGAATACCAATACTTGAATGGATGAGATATGCAAGGGGAGAGGGGACCCACACACTGGGCCATATGTGTTAGACAGCAGCTTCCTGTCTCTTCTCAAGGTACAAGTCTGGCCAGCTCCTGTGGGTGCTGCAGTCCAGAGCAAGAACCTAGGGGCAGCTGTGGCTGTGGAGGGCATACAGGAGTGAAAGGAAAGATCAGCTGTGCCTCCTGGTTAGCCCTTCATGGTGCAGGGTAATGGGGGGATATTGAGGCAGGGAGACAGAGGCTGGCCTGTCTCCACACTTTGTTCTGGCACCTCTGTGGGGTAACATGGCTGCCCATCTGTGCAGGAATGTGGTGTCACCAGAGGGCAAAGTCACTGACACTCTTTTGGAATCACTCTTGTCCACCTGAAGGTCTGTGCCCCCTACCTCACTTCCCCCTCATCACGTCTTTTCCTTCCCTACTGGCTTTCTCTCCACTCCTTCTGCTCTGACTTTCCCACCCTCCTTGTCCTTCCAAGGCCAACGACTCAGGACAGGTGGGTGGGTGCGTCCTCCTTCATGGGGGAGCCTGCCCAGCATGTTTTCACCCGCCCCGCCCCACGTAAACCAGCAGGACTGTTGGGAGCCAGCGAGGGGTCGCTCCCCTCCATGCACAGTTAGGTCCCCGAAATAACAAACTCATAGGACTCCGCGTCTCCAAGGACCAAAAACTAGAAGTTTGACTGCTTTCAACGGTTCAATGGCACAGCTGTGCTTCTAGGAACAACATCCAAAAAGCATTGTTAAAAGATGCATGCCTACAATTTACCTCTTCCAGACCCCTCCCCAAACTAGGGCAACTCCCATCTTCCCACAGACAAAGAGTCCAGGGCCTTGAGAGGCCATCATGACAGGGAAAAGCCGAGGGGCAAGACTAAAGCATGCCTCCACGAGGCCCAAAGTCGTGGCAAAGCAAACTCACGAATACGTTTGCTTCTGTTCAGAAATGTCTGGCATACCCCCATCGTCTGCATACATCCCTGTTATCTGCATTTTGCCATCTGCGTTTAAAAATCTTAACTTTGCTGGCCCGAATGAGTATAAGGACGACTTGTATTTTCGTTTTTAAAAATCCCCTCTCATGTCCCTTTGGAAATACTCTCTCAAAATAAAAAAGACACTATTTCCTCATGAAACCATTTGGAAGGAGCATAGATGTGTTCATGGGGCATCACTGACTCCGGAGCATCAATTCGGCCCTGATTCTGGGCAAAGCTGCAGCTTCAGCAAACACCCTCCCAGTCCCAGAGGCCACGCAGGTGGTGGCAGCTCTGGAGACTCTGTTTACAAATCATTAATGAAGTGACTGTGGCTCTTTTCACTCACTCACACTTTGAACTAAGCGGAGTGACACATTCCTAAACGGGATACAAGCGCGGAGGAAGCCCACAACAGCCCCATTATGGGGGCCACACAAACGCCGGCGGTGCGGGTTTATATTAACCCGATTAATTAAGGAGGGGCGGGAAGGCCCGGCCGCAGCCGCTGGAGCACCAGCGCGGCCCGGAGTTGCTAGGCGTGCGAGGCTGGCCTCCGAAATGTCCCCTCGGCGCTGGACCCATGCTTTCTTCCTGCACAATGAAAGGCTCTTTCAAAGCCGAGGCTCGGAGCAGCACAAGAAGTGGAAGTCACTGCGTTCGCTGAATGAAATAAATGTCTCTTTTTAATTCCTATAAGGTTTGTGTGAGTTCTCCTCAGTACAGCACCATTAGGATTCCACAGGAAAGACGCATACGTTAGATGACACTGTGTCCCTTTTGTGCTGCAAACATCCACTCTCTCTTGCCACTGAGAGTGAGTTTAAAAGCTTAAACACAGTGGGGGCTCCTGCTGGGGAAACAAGCTGCATAGACCACTGAAGCCACCTTTGTGCTAAGGAACCTCATTTGAATAAGCAGCATGTTGTCACTGGTGAGGGCAGATGGCTCCAGAGTTCCATTCCAGCAGAAAGAGAGAGAAACAGAGAATTTTATTCATTTTCTTCTTTCATTACACTAAAACAGTTCTTGGACTACCAATTTCCCAACTACACACAAATACGACCCAGGGGAGATGCGATGCTATTTGTGTCGCTCAGACGGGTCTCTGCATGGGATGAGACCTTCAGTCACTTTATCCCAAGACTTTTCCTCTCTTCCCACACTCACCCTCTCGGCTTCTCCTGTGGAATACACAGGGAACTCACAACTTCACCAACAGCCAAGGGCATGCCAGGGATTGTGGGCGGGCCATAGACAGGGCTTCTGCCCTGCGTTCACGTTGTATTTTCAGCTGCAACAGACTTAAATTAAACACCACACCATGGGTTGAACAAATGGTCAGAGAGATTTAGGACGGTACATAAATTGTCAGACTTGAAAGCTTCATTTCAAGTCGTATTATGTTCTCTCTTTTAGGTCAGCAGATGTGTTTCTTCCTAATGTTAGAAAGGTTTCCATTTTTACCCCCTAGTCGTTAAAAGATTTCAAGTCTAGCTGGAGCTCTGTTGATTTGGAGGGAAAGGAGAGCCCTACTTCTGAGCATCCCTATAATTCTTAATTTGCAGGAGGTTGTTCAGATCACTGGGGGTTGGAGGGAGAGTCTCTTTGCTTGGATTCTAACGCTGTTCTGCCTGCTTCTGTGATGGAACCGCACCACCAGCATCTCTAAAGCCGGAAAGAGACAAATTCCTGAATGGTCCAGTATTTTATGTCTTGGGGTGTATTCAAGTAAGTTAACTTATGAGGGCTTCTGGGAAGCGAAAGTATTAAGTAAAACATTAAGTGAATGTACGTGGAAAAAAGTTTTCCTGGCAAATTCTTACAGCCAAATTTACATTCCTTTTTAATACAGAAAAAGGGTGTCTTTGAGCTCCAATTTTTAAAGACTTTACTTTTGGGGGTTGGACAAGGAGGAGGGGTCCATTTTGGAAAATACATTGATTGTTCACTAACATTCTCAGAACACTCCTCGCACAAAAAGAATGAAAAATTAGAGAAAAAAACAATTAAAAGGCACTTAATCTGCTTTATGGTTATGCAGGCAACATGTTACTTTTATACACAGGAAGACAACATTTTTCCCTAACCAGTTCAAATTTATTTTGCAAGTTAGAAATGTAAAAGTGACCTGAACATGAAGTCTTTATGCATAAAGTCTGGGTAACCCGGAAAAATATGCCAGAAAGCTAGCATTCTGCATGCCATTAAAAAAAGTTACATATATAGTTTATATGTGTAGATCAAATCATATTTAATTAAAATTTAAATACATGGAATTCCTTTTTAAATGTGCCTATTCTGGTTCATATGTATACCTATGTATATCTATTTAGTATTATTATATATATATATATATGTGGTATTGATGGGATTTTGTGTTCTTTTTTTGTATTTCATTAAATGTAGTAGTGGGATATAACTTTATGACTCAGAGAAAAGATGCTGCTTTGGCACGCATTTTAGGAGAGGGTGTAAATCCCTTGTAATGTATTACTTGGATCAAACACCTTACATAATTTAACTTGGGCCACGTTCTCCCAGCATGTAAGTTAATACCTGGGTGTAAGGTCATGTCTGTGCACACTCTGTAAAACAGATCACGGAACAGCAAACACAGTCCATACCGTTCCCTGCCGTCAGTCTCCACGATTAATACAGATGGCCCAGCCAAGTCAGTCAGTCGCTAGCCCTCATCAATCAAGGGCTGATGGAGCCCACGCCAGGTGTCTGGGCTGCACCCGGATTGCTGTCTTCCCAGGGGTCAGGGAGGACCTTCGGGAAATGGACTACAGGGAATAGTGCCCTCCTGTTTATGCCCATCTTGGGTCAGATAATAAAGTTCAGAGCATGGATAAATTTGCAAAGTTTCCCAAAAGGTTTTACAAATAAGAGGAGGGAGAAGACTCACCTTCAATAAACTAATTATTGATTTTTTTAAAAAAAGCAATTTTCATTATTTCATTTGGATAGGCTATGGACTGAGGGTTTCAATTTAATGACCTTGATGGGCAATTTTGTTTTGTTTTGTTTTCTTACTTTGTTCAACAAATGATTTTGAATACATCAAATGTATACTAACTTAAACTAATACAAAATACACTCTGGGCTTGTAGAAGTGAATGAATGGACTAACTTGGTAGATTGAACACAAGTGTTTACTTTTACTCCCTCCCTTTCCTCACTAATATGAACATATATAAACTAAAGAAAACGAGAGACGAAGTCAACATAATCCTATAAATGGGAAAAGGAATGGAGGAGTGGTATTCTAGTTACTATGGCTGCATAACCAGCCACCCCAAACAATGGTGTACAACCGCAACAATTTTATTACCTTCATACATTCTCTAGGGAAGAAATCTAGAAAGGGAAGGCTTGTCTCAGCTCCATGATGCGTAGGACATGAGCTGGGAAGATCTGAAAGCTCCAGCTGATTTGCAGGCTGGGGGCTGGAATCTGACTCCTCACTCATCATATACGTGGTGGTGGATGCTCGAGGTCAACTGCAGCTTCACCTGAGCCTGTCAGTTGGACCGCCTGTATGTGGCCTCTCCATGTTGTTTGAGTTTCCTCCCAGCCTGGCAGTCTCAGGATAATCAGACTCCTCATTTGGCAACTCTAGCCTCCACAGTTGAGTTCTTCTGCTAACAAGGCTGAAATTGCATTGTCTCTTTTGACTAGACTTGGAACTCATGCAGCATCACTTCTGCTACATTTCCCTAGTTAGAAGTCAGGCATAGATTCAGATTCAAGGGGAAGAGAATTAGAGTTCTCCTAGTAATGGGGCGGTGGCGCAGTTCTGGAAAGGCATGTGGAGTGACAGATATTGTTGTGGTCATCTTTGAACAGTATCATCTGTCACAAACAGTAACTGATGGAGCTCACCAGAGAAAGTTGGACCCTAACTGCTAAGAGTAGAGAAGGGAAGTTGGTAAGATTTTGCTTGTTTCTTGCTTCAAAGCCTGGTGGGCACAGGTAATGGAGAACCGGATACTGTTGAAGGCAGAGTGCAGAGCTTCCTGAAAAGTGGAGCCATCTTTATATGGAGCATCTGCACCCCCAGATTCCTGCCCATGCAGGTACAGTCAGGCACCACCCTTCTCCACTCAGGCAGCATGGAGGAGGGGCTCTCTGAGATCACTGAATGGGATGGCACTGGTCATAGTTGTCTAGGCAACAGGAGGAGAGAACTGTGCCTAAATAGATAATTAAGTGGAAATTTGTGTCCCAAAACATGGAGATTCATGGCCTCTTCTCCATCAACTGCCTAAGTTCAATTTTCCTTCCCCCCAAAATACTGATGATTCCTCTCTGAGGAAGCAGGTTGAAATAAGAGAAAAGACATACCAATGCTGGCATCTGGATATTCCTATTAAAGCAGACCCATCTATGCTCCATCACCTCAAAGTGAAACCACCAGTAATCAGGCTCCACCTTTCATCCAGAGCCTGGAAAGACTTCTTTATACCCCATTCTTAAATATGAATGAAGAGCCAAGAAACACCAGACATTCAAAGAAAGCCAAGACCATAGTAAACAGAGGGAAAGAAACATGAAGTAAACAGTGACAGAGCAGGAAGGAGAAGATGCCTCCAAAAGACTTTTCATTCATAAACTAAGAACCAGATACTATAAAAACAAACATTTAAGAAACAGGAATGTGTTCTGGGAAATTCATATATATAATGTATAATTATGTTTATATGTGAATTATATATAACCTACAAATATGTTTATGTTTATATGTAATATACAAATTATACATATATATGTGGAAATTAAAAACAAACAATTGGATGCAAAAATAAATTGAGGAAATCTTTCATATGGTAGACTAAAAGACAAAGAGATGGTGGGGCCGGCCCGGTGGCATAGCCCTTAAGTTCGCGTGCTCCACTTTGGCAACCAGGGTTGGCTAGTTTGGATCCTGGGTGTGGACCTATGCACCACTTATCAAGTCATGCTATGGAAGGTGTCCTACATATAAAATAGAGGAAAATGGGAATGGATGTTAGCTCAGGGCCAATCTTCCTCAGCAAAAAGAGGATGATTGGCAGCAGATTTTTAGTTCAGGTCTAATCTTTCCCAAAAAAAAAAAAAGGATGAGAAAATTAGAGGATCAATCAATGAATTTTACTACCTGAGTAATCAAAGACAGAATAGAGAAACGGAGGATAGGGAAAAAGAACATTATAGAAATTACAGGATATCAGATTTCACATGAAGATTCTGTGGTATAAATTAAATAAATTCTGATCTTTCATATGGGAGGTGAAAAGATGAAGTCAATTATTAATTATTTCCCAGGAATAATCTATGTACGCATTGAAAGATCTATTCAATATATTTGAAGTATTATTTGAAATCCTTTGAAATAATCAAAGGATTATTTCTGTGCTGAACTAGGTGTAAGAGTATTGCCTCTTCTGAAGTAGAGTCTTATTTACCTGGGCAGTAAATAATCTGATTTCAAAGGAAAAGTAGCTGATTCCTGGAGGTATATACGTACATACATGCATACACATTTTCCTTCACTTAAGATTGTTCTTTTATTTTCTTATTGAATCCAGAGTAAGAGAACCAGCCCAGAGGAACAACACGCTGTTAGCTTCCTGAAGTCAGCTTTGGTAATTTCTCATTGGAGTTCAGCTCAACCATCCACAAATATGACTGCTTAAACTATTCAACATATTCCACTCTCTCCAACCACCTCCTTCCAGGTACGTTTTCTTGGAATTTTGTTTTCAGGGGGTCTGAGTAACATTTATCAAACACGTGCTAGATCCCAGGAGCTTTTATTGATCTTCCGTATACACAGTACCTTCTCTATCTTACAGATAAGTAAACTGAGCCTAAAGAATTTAAGGATCGTGTCCTCAAGTTCACACAACTCTCAAGCAGAAGGACTGAGAATTGACTAGAATCTGCCTGACGAAAGTCTGGATTCACCCTCTTCTCTAAACTCCCTAAATGAGTGTGGTACAGACCTGTGGAGAGATGAGGAGATTGGGAGATCCTAGAAGGAGGATGGAGGCAGTGTATTGTCTTCCAGTCAATTCAAATGGTTGAAACGTCCTTAATTTTAACACTAGTGATGATACTGACCTGAAGACCTGCCTTATTTTTTATTATTACTCATGGAGATGAAAGGAAAGTAGATACAGTTCATTAGCTTTAAAGTAAGAAAAATACATATAAATTGAGAGAGAGAAACACAGAAAGAGACAGAAAGCAGAGAGAGATCCTGATTTGCAAGCTAGTTTTTCATTATCACTCCATTCAAATTTTTTTTCCATTTGGGTTTCACTTAAATCTGACTTTGACTGAATTTAGAGAAAGACAATAACCCACCCATTCATCAAAATCATTAAATGAAGATCTGTAATTCTTAGAAGCAAATCACAAAGAGTATAATCTAACTCATTGAATGAAAGCTCTTCATAAAATCTCCCTTCCTAATTTTAAGACCCATCAGTCCAGATTATTGAAAAGACCCTGACTCCCGGTAGTTTTTGTGGTGGTGGTTGTTTTTAGGAATTGTGAGGTCTAAATCTGTCTGAGAACCTTCCAGGAGACTGAGAAGAGATGAGCACAGCCTCACCTTGAAGTGCTAAATCTTCTCATCTTTGACCAAAATGGACCCCTTCCTATTGCTCCTGTCTCGCTCTGATACAACTCTGAGAGCCTTGAAATCTTCCTTGTTTTCTGGCCCAAAAGATCTCTCAGCCTCATGTTGTAAATTAATTTCCCCACACCTGAAATCAGCCATTTTTCCAAGGATCCTTGTTGGTTGTTCTTCAGGCAGCATTGCGAGATCTCAGTGGTGCACCACGTCTGCTCATTGTTGCCAGGTTGGTAGTATCTAACTCTTTCCTGTAAACAGGGCCAGGAGATAAATATTGCTTGAAATGAAAAAAAAAAAATGAGTTCATGACAATATTTGTAATTCAAATTAATATTACAGGACTTAACTCTTAGTCTTACAATTCTATCCCTTTTCTTTTTACTAAAAATGTTGTTTCTATAGCATTATATTATTACTGATTTACTTTATTCCACAAGACACACACATGGTTTCAAAATTTTTAAGACGTACCAATATTAATATTAAAATTAAGACTACTGGGGCTGGCCCCATGACCAAGTGGTTTCACACACACTGCTTTGGCACCCCAGGGTTCACTAGTTTGGATCCTGGGCACGGACCTACATACCACTCATCAAGCCATGCTGTGGTGGCATCCCACATAGAGGAACTAGAATGATCTACAATTAGGATATACAACTGTGCACTGGGTCTTTGGGGCGAAAAAGAAAAAATAGAGTAAGATTGGCAACAGATGTTAGCTCAAGGCCAATCTTCTTCACCAAATAAATAAATAACCTAAAAAAAGATAAAATAAGACTACTGAGTAAAGTCTATATTTTCTTTACTCTTCCATTTGTCCTTAGAAAATATTCTAGTAAGAGTGTACAGTCAAAATATTGTCACTTTATTTCTCAACTCTAAGGCAGTTGAAATGGTTCCTTTCTCTCTAGGTTTATGTAACCAACTTGTCACACAGTGAGGGTCATTAATTTCTTTTGTATCTAATTATAAAATACTTGGAATACCACATTTTATGAGGTAGTTATTGTCTAATTTTTGTTTAATTTAGGATACATTTGATTTCCTTTTATTTAATGATACGTGCTAATACTGCCTTTCAAGGTTGTGAACTTGAAAACTTCTTAGATTAATTTTATTAGACTTTCTAGGTTTATGTATTTATTAAAGCACATTGTTCACAGTGACAACAATTTAAAACATCTTTCCAGAATAAATACTTGACCTTAGTATTTTCAATGAAATAAAATGACAATTATAGAAAAAGAGTAGAAAAAATAATGCTACATGAAATTTACAGTCCCAAGAAAAGGCAATTAAGCCTTACCATTACACTTTTGATAAGTGAATTACCTTCCCTGGGTTTAAGGTAAGAGGCCAGGATGAAGCTAGAATTCTTGGATGACTCAGTTGGATTTCCATTTTTTACCATAAGTATATTTAATTTCCCATTTATCATTTTTTGGTACAGTGTGTGTGTATGTGTGTGTGTGTGTGTGTGTGTGTGTGTGTTCTGAACTCTTTCGATTAACTTGACCAAATTGTAATCAGTCTTCAAACTGTGAACATCATTAGATTGAGTTGCCCACTCGGGGTTGCTAACCATTCATGTGATATCAAACCCATTCCTGAATATTTGGATACGCTAACCACTCATATATGTGATTATAGGAAGCTTATTCTTTGGGGACAAAAGTTTTTTTTTTTTTCTGTTTGTTTCTCAAGTCAATGACAAATACCTCTCAAATATTTAGAGATTTGGGAATCAATGGTTTTCTTCAAATAACCAGAAATTGGGATGTGTCTACTTGAGTAATGTACAATATCTGATTCTTAGTTGAATTCCACCAATATTTTTAATGAGCTTTATTCTATGTGGATGCTATAGCTTTTCAACATATTGCTCTAACATTTGGGGCTTGGCAATTGCATCACGCATTTGGCCTGGAGCCTCCTCCGTGGAAAATAAGGTGCAATGCTTCAGAATAATGGCCTCCTCCTGATGTGTTTGGCCTGGTGTAAAATTAAGGAGCCAGCATTTTCTCCCTTCCTTCCTCATTGCTCCAAACTGTATCAGTTGTTACCGAGTGCCCCATAACTGTATTTCCAACAAAGATTACACAGATATTTCTGTCCAGCTACATGTCCTGCAGGGCTGTACTGTGGTCTTCCGATCAGTAAAAATGTAATAACATTTTCACATAGTCAATATTTAATTCTGTAAATGCAACTGGTAGTTGTAATCTAGGTTATTAACCACATAGTGATTTATGATAGAGGGCAGACAGTGGCGGGGCTGGAGCAGTAGGAAGGTCCTCTGGTGACAATAAAAAGGTTATAAATTTCATAGCTCTGCCTGAGAAATGTATTTATATCCTATATTAAGAATAGCTTTTTATAAATTTTAATGATCCGTGTTATTAATGGCGCTGTCATCGTCACTGCCTCTATGAGACTACAGTCCTTGTTTTTTTCTTTTACTTTTCCATCAGCTGAAGGTCTTGTGAAAAAAAAAAAAGAACTCTTATTAGCAATTTGCCAAAAAAATCTTTAAGAGTTATAAGCCTATCATTGTTTCCCCGGACTGCAAAGCCTGTGAGCAGTCGTTTGCATAAAGTTTTATGATGGAGGCGCAGGTTGGGCTAATTGGATGGAGCACAATCGGTGCTCTGTCATGTGTACAAAGGCCAAGTCAATATGCAGAAGGAAAACCAGGACCATATCAAAAAGAGAAACTTGCGTATGGAAATTGTCCTTCACATTGGCTCCCTGTTCATTTGCTGAGCCCGCTTGGCTCCCAGCTAAGCATGTGAGTTCACACACACGCGGGCCCAACTGTAGCTCAACACACTTCCAAACAAACTCACCACCCACATCAATCCCCTTTCCAACTTTATGCCATAATGCATTGGAAGAATGAGAGAAAGGACTACTTTTGGAAATAGGATATAATCTCAATGGGGCAAGGTGTTCCCAGCTGAGGGGTGGGCTGGCAGTGCTTCCTTTATTCAGACACTTTTAAAAACCAGATGTTTGCCAAGCAATTCTCAACATTCAAAGCAGGTTTTGGAAATTGGTCCAATGACGTTTCCTACAGACAAGGCAATACAGTTAGAGAATGGGCTGTTTCCAGTTACAGGACTTTAGTGTCAATCCACTGCACAGTTTTTCCTCCAAAGATTATGCAGGCAAAAGGAAGAACGATCAAGAGGCTGTTTAAAACAAAACGAACAAGAAAAGGTCTTATGTGCAGTGTTTTCGGTCGTTTTTCTTTACATAGCATACTAATTTATTGCAGTATCACTTTATTCCAGTCAAATTTTCAGGAGGCTAAATTTTTCCTGATTAATTCTTTAAGCTGTTAAACATTTCTTCATATACACAACACAAAAAGGTTTTGAAATCTTTATTTTGTGGTTACTCTAAACTTTGAACTGAAAAATAATGTCTACATGTTTTTAATAAGAAAGTACAGCCTAGGGATGTTAGAGAAGACAGTTTTCTTTAAGACCATTTTTTAAGAGCAATTTTAGTTTTAGACTGTTTTTTTGTTTTTGTTTAATATGTTTGTCACCAAATGGAAAACCATCATACCATGAACCATGAAACTGAACGATTAGAATTTGACCTATATTTTTAAGCTATTAGAGATAAGGTGTGTGAACATCTGGGCTCATGGAAAACACAAGAATTTCTTTTCTTTTACCCCCCTTTTACCTTCTCTTACTTCTTTTTCATTCCCTCTTCCTCTCTCCTTCCTTCCCTCCCTCCCTTCTCCCTCACCGCACATAGAAGCATTGCTGAGTGCAGCTTCCCTCCTGGGTCAGTTGTCACTGCGGAGGACATTCAGCACAGGTAAATTCGCTGAAGCTTACTCCACTTCCCTCGTCATCTCTTCTGCCCCATCCTCTGCCCCACTTGCATTAGCTGTCTCATAACTTTCACCTCCGTGAAGGAAAATGCTCTGTTTATTCATCAAACCTTTGTTGAGAGTCAACTGTACTCCAGGAGGTATGCTGGCCAACAAGACACAGAAACAAGTCAGTATGGCCCTTTCACTCAACTAGGAAACAAGAGAGGTAGACAACAAGATGTACGCTCAAAGCAAGTGGCTGTCCTAACCATCTGTCATCTGGCCTCACACTCTCTTCTTTGCATTTCCCCCAAGAGTCTGCATTGAAAACCCTGCATGAGTAACTAAGAATGCACCAATGACTTTATGAGGGTGGAGAGAGGGAAGTGTCTACTTACACTCCCAGTACAACGCTGGAACTTCACACGCATCTCTTCTCTCTCCCAGCACATCTGCTTTCAGTGGGGCCCATTTGGACTGACTTTCTTCCGAGAGGGATTCAAGTGCATTTGCTCCTAATTTTCTTTCCATGATTCTTTACCCTCACAGCATGTCAAATCCCAACAACATCCCCATTTTGCAAAAAAAAAAAATCTTTTCTTTTCAATTAAATCTGAATTCCAAGCCTTGAATTGTTGAACTTCTACCCCAAAATAGCTTTTCAAGCCATCAAACCAAAAACACAAATCACTACAAGTCCACAAGGCATGTCCTATCTCATCCCAGGAGAATGGAATGTCTTTAGTGCTGCTTCTCATGACTGTATGCAGGGCAGTCTTTATAGAGAACCTCCTGTCCTATTGGCCACCAGACCAATACTCGGCTAGCTTCTTCAGCGCTCAGCCCCACCCAAAATGTGCCCAGAATGAGTTCACTACACACCACTGCAAAGATACCCTCAGTGTGTTACATTATTTCCTCTACTGAACTAGCTGCCTGTGGGGTTGTAACAGCTACTCACTTGAACTTGGAGCCAAAAAATGAGTAGGGAAAGCAAGAGTGGGAGCTAGCTTAGAAGTGCTAGAGGCATGGGACCCCTGAGGGTCTTCATCACAAGGAATTGAGGAGGACATGCCTGGTCAATTCATTTTGTTGAGGAATTAGGAGAAATTCTTTTTCCTTGGCTGTCGAGGGTAAGGAAACTGTCTAATTAGTTTCAGATTTGGGTATCAGATTCTTCACTCCTCCCAAAGTGGTGGGTAGGCTAAGTGTTCTCTAAGGTTACAAGATTTAATCAAAATAGTCTAATACACAGAAAAGTTAGAAGAATAGTATAATTACCTCTAACACCCACCACACACTATCTGTATTTAATTATTAAAGCAAATATGGGAAAATGTTAACCATATCTGTATATTCAAACATGCCTGAGTCAAAGTTATAGTTATTACTTTTTTTTTTATTAGGTCTTGCATTTGATACATCGGGGTAAATTAATAAAAACTTCTTAGTATCTACTCTCAGTCAATGTCCAGATTTCTCTAATCATTACTCAATTCTCTGACAGCTAATTTTTCCAACAAAAATGCAAATAAGACTCAAGCATCAGTATATCCTTTCATCTCACTCTGTCTAAAATGATTACCTATTGACTTCAACTTTCTAATGACACAAACCTTCTGTGGAACATTCTGTGTCCTGTCTTGTGAGTTTCCACAGGGTGTCATTTAACTTGTGACTCCATCCTCTGTATTTCCCATGAGAAACTGGAAGCTATGGCCAAGAGCTCAATTAGATTCAGGTTAGACACTTTTGTCAAGTACTCTGTCAGCTGTGTGCTTCACATTGCACAACATTGGGCACATAATGCCAAGTGGGTTCATCTTTGGTGACGTTAATCTTGAGGGTGAAGCAGACCAACCTCTCCACTGTAAATGCATTATTTTAATATCAACTCACAAATAATGGTTTTGAAATCTACTGACAAGATTTGCCTGAAGCAATTGCTTTTGGGGGTTTTACAAATGGTCGTTTTCTAATACTACCATTCTTTTTTATTTATGATATAGCGTTCGTCTAGAATGAATTTTCATTCAGAAACTGGGGATAAATTATTGTCCCTTTTAGAAGAAAGAAGCAAACAAAGATGTCAAGATCCATGCTGAGCTCTTTACCTTTAATTATCAATTTCACAAGGTTTTGATTTAACAGTAAACTCCCAGGTAGGCAAATGAGGTCCCCCTCTCGCTTTCTTCATACACTAAAGTTTCAAAGAATTTTTAAAAAATAGCCACTTGAATTTATTATGCACTTGCTGCCAACATCATTCTGATTTGGCTGTTGGTCACCCCGTCAATCTAGCTTCTATGTCCTTTTACATGCTGGAGTTAGTCTTTCTGGCACAGTAAGACATCCATGCTTATTTTGTATATTGCGTGCCTCAGACCTGGAATCACCCATTTGTGTAAGAGCCCTGGTTCTACTTAGTGGGGTATTGTATTTAGAAACCAAGATGTGTTCATTGCTACTGGGGATCATAGCTTCTAGACCTTTCAGTGTACAGAAGTAGTAAAAAAATACAAATAAAATTATGAACACATGTTAATATTCTTAAGTATAATTTAAATTGGCAATATTCTTATTAACCCCTTGGATTTTATATTTGCATCTCTTTTCCCTTAAACTGAAAGTCGTGGTTTCTAATATTAGTATATTTGCTTGTCTGTTTTATACAAAATATATAAAATAGTTTGAAAAGTCATATACTGTTGTTAATATATTTATTAAAACCAATGAGTGAGGTTTACAATATTTTTGATTCTTTGTTGTCCTTAGAATCTGTTACATGAGGGTGAAAGATTGGTGCCCGGTGTTCAGATGGCGTTGGGAAGTCTTCTCTGGGAGGTTACGTCGTCAGTCTGACACATTGTTGCTTTACTTTTTGGAATTAGTATTTTCCCTATTTTTGCTTTAATTTGTCAAGCGTCACGTATCCACATGGTTAAAATAGTAAAGCTGTATAAAGAGGGATGCTCAGAGGAGCCTCATTGTATAACACTCCCCTGCAGCCCGGCCTCCTTGCTCGTGGCTCATCCCCCCAATACTTCTCTGTGCAAACATGTCTATGTACTGTATTGCCCTGTCTCCCACAATTGTTAGCAATCTCTAGACTGGACTCAGTACTTGTATTCTGATTTTTCACTTCGTGAATGTTGGAGCGCAAAAGTTAGATAGTGGTCAAGAATGAAGACCCTGGAGTCAGACAGACTTGGCTGGAGCCCTGCTTCACCATTTACAAACTGTTTTCCCAACCTCTCTGTGCCTCAGTTTTCTTCTCTGTAAAATGGGGGTGACAATAGTGCCTGTCTCATGGGGTTGTTTTGATGATTGAGTTAATTTCTGAAAGGGTTTAGAACAGTGTCTGGCATATAGCAAACACTCAATACTATACGCCAGCTTCACCTTAACACAGGGGTTCTCAACCAGGGACGGAGGGGGACAGTTTTGCCCTTGAAGGGTCACTTAGCAACATCTGGAGACAGTTTTGGTTGTCACGACTGGAGTGAGGGTGCTACTGGCATCTAGTGGATAGAAGATAGGGATGCTGCTAAACATCCTACAACATACAGGACAGAACTCCCACAACGAGGAATTATTGGCCAAAAATATGAATAATGCTGGCATTTGAATGAAAACAAAGTGAATGATTTTTATAAAATATGAAAGTAAATGAAAAATAATAATTCTAATAGCTAAGTACAGACTTGGTTCTGTTTTTATATAATTTTAATTCACTAAAAATAAATTACCCAGGGCCAGCCCTGTGGCTGAGTGGTTAAGTTCACACACTCCTCTTGGGCGTCCCAGGGTTTCACTGGTTCGGATCCTGGGCATAGACATGGCACTTCTTGTCAGGCCATGTTGAGGCGGCGTTCCATGTCCCACAACTAGAACAAACCACAACTAAAATGTACAACTATGTACTGGGGGGATTTGGGGAAAAGAAGAAGATTGGCAACAGTTGTTAGCTCAGGTGCCAATTTTTAACAAAAGAAAAAAATAAATAAAATAAATTACCCAATAAAAGCATAATGATTCCCCTTTTTAGATGCATGTGTTTATCTATTTTAAAGAAGATAATTTAACCCCCTTCTACCTGAAAATAGACACTAATAGTTCCCCCCTGGGTACCCCAGACCAGACTGACATGAGAATATTATTCTGAGTATTTCCTCTATTAAACAGATGACTCATTTAGAAAATATTTCCACTTAGTTGAAAAATAACCTTGAAAACAGGCTGGTTGCATAGAATTCTCTTCAAAGATGGAGAGAAGTATATGTGGGACAAAGAACAAGGGATGTAAGTTTATCACTCATTCACAAAGCTACAATCATACTTTCAAGAACCCAACTGCTTAGCAAAAAGGCCAACAACCAAAGAATGACGTTATGATTCTATTCCATGGAAATAAGCAGGAAAACAATAACCTCACACAACACACTGTATGTTCAATATTTTTAAAAATTTATTTCAACTCCTTAGGCTTTTTAAATGTTCTGTTTTTCTAGATATCTTGAAGATTAGAAAATGATATATTTTTAAGGGAAAGATTGACAGGCCTATAAAAGACGGATTTCCTTAAAGTGTTTAGGATTAATATAACGGGCAGGGACAATTTGAGTATTTGTGTAAAATTACTAGAATTCAAATTTCAGAGAGAATGAAGACTCCTTTAAAGACCCCAAACCACTCTGAATACAGTTTTTATGTTGGTTTGACGGGAACTATCATTTTGACATCAGTGTCTAGGAAACTGTGTTGCAGTTGAAAGAGCTATGATTTGGGGACCAGGTCTGGGCTTGAGATTCAGGCTTTCTAGATTGCAGCTGTGAGGCCTTGAGCCGATTAACTGAACTACTTTGAGTTTGGATTTCTTCATATGTAATATGGAGAAAACTCTACCAAATCCTTTTCCATGTGATCTGATGATTTGAGGAAAACATCCAGCACAGAAACGTGCATATAGCAGGTGCTCAAATGAACGTTAGTCCCTATCCTACAGCAAAACATAAGCATGCCACAATTATGGCTTTTAATACATAGATTCAGATGTTTTGTGTCCCATTTCAGGCATGCCCAGATTAACAGAATGATGATCATGCAGTTAATGGGATATGATCCAACCTCTGGGCAAGAGGGCAAGCTGTGCAGAGTTCCATGAGCATCTCTCACCCTTCACCGTGGTTCATTGAAATCTGAGGTTAAATATCGTACTTGAGTATGCATCAATAGTATAAGGGCTAGAAACGCTATTTCTTTAATTCCTGTTGTGATGTTGTAAAAACTATGTAGAAGGATCTTATGTCTTTAAGAAATCTAATGCTCTAGGGAAGTGCAACAAACTCTCACCGGTCAAGAAGTAGAGACGATGCATCCCTGGAATCCTTGTCCCAAACCCTCCCTGGAACACCATTCTTTCCAAGGCAGTCCTCCCACGTGAAAGGGCGGGGCTGGGATATACGATGGAGCAGAGCTGTGTGAAATGTGGACTCATGTACAGGATATATGTAGGTCCAGAGGAACGAAGGTAGACCTGACTGCTTACTCTGAAGGGATCCCACAGCAAGGGGAGGTGGAAGATCTTGTACACAGAGTGTGGGAGAACTCAGGAACCAGGCATGGAATTGGAGTCACACTGCCCCGGCGTTTGCAGGGAAGGGCAGGTACTGAGACATAGGCAATGAAGTTGTCATGATCCAGATGGCTTTCATGGACCACATTGGACACAGAGTGTTTTGTGGTTAGGAAAATTGTGAAAACACTGGGAAGTGATCTTTTCTATCTTTGAACTAAGAAGTTATAAAATATATTAATAGAGTGTGGAATAAATAAAATCTCAGAATGAAAAATAAACTCAATGGCACTTTATACAGCTGTCATATAATACAAAAAGTGAAGTTTTATTTATTTGTAAATCCTCACCTTTGTTTGTTTTGGGAACTCATTTTCTATGTTTGGGAACATGGATTTAAATATTTAAATATGCAGTAGAATATACTCTTCAACATCCACAGGTGTTTCTATATGACTTCATTCACTGTGGAAGCAAACCACTGTTGATTAGGAAACTCTTCACCATATCAGTGATCTGGGAAATCCCAGGAGCTCCCGAGCTAACAGAATTTCGGGGACTGGGTGGACATCAAGGCAGAAGCACATGGGGAAGATGGGATCATGACCATCTAATGAAGGAATTACGGAATTCCTTCACAAAGGATTGAAAATGATGTCTCAAACATTCTTCTGTTTTCTAGCGCATGTGTTCCCGTACTCATTCCCAGAGAAGGAAAATGATCCATTCCCAGCTATGGAAAGTTGGTGCAGTGTGTCTACGTCCAGGCGGCATCAGAGGTGCCCCGTGTTTGTACTATTTTCCTCTGTGACTTTTGTTTTGTGAACTGCTTTGATTTGGGGTATTTTCTGCCAGTCCTGTTTCCCAACTGGGTTCTGGGTTCTTTCTGGGCATTGAAAAGTTCTCTGCTTCCTCTATAATCCCCAGGAGACGACCCTGGTCAATGGTTTCCAAACAGTACCTGTTTAGTAAAATGTTTTATCTTACTAATGTAAAATAAATTCTTACTCAAGGTAGTTAATTTCACTTTCCATTTAAGGGAAACATTATTATTTTAGCCAGGTCAGTGGATAGGAATATTATCCAAGCCACTGTTCTCTGGGTACCTGCAGGACCATAACCTATTTGTCGTACCACATGCGTGTGCTACCGCATACCTACTAGGTGCTCTAGAAATACTTGTCAGTTTGATTTGATGTCCTGGTAAACATATATTCAAGACTAGAATAATTTATATCCACTAATGTAGACAGAGGCTTCAGCTTGGAAAATAAATGCAGAGAAAAATGAAAATAAACATGAAGTAGACAGATTTTAACCAGAGATTTTAAAGTGCACAGTAAGTAGTAATCTGTTGTCATCATCTTTGCTATGACATTTCTTTGGAGGTCAAGAGGGGCTCACGTAAAGAAATCATATTAGCCTCTCATTCAGTTCAAGGTTCTGGACAAAACAGTCAAGACCTGGAATCTAGGCATTGTGCCAACACTGCTGGGTGAGTTTCAACTTTCTTATAAAAACTGCACGTAGAGAAAGGTAGCAAATAAACTTAATGCCACTCTTAAAATCAGCACTCACTGCTCAGTCCAGAGTTGTAATTAGTGCCTTGTGTACACTCACATACAAGGCAGAATCCACTATCGTCTCAGTAATTTGCTCTGCAAGGCTGGGCTAAGAGTGTGAGCTAAATGCTAGGTAGTGACCTTCAGCTGCACTCTCAGGCAGGTCAGCTCTCTAAATCTTGCGTCTACACACAAGGGGCCATCAGCTAACAGCATCATAACCAGAAAGACCCCACTCCAGGGGTGACCACTGCCACAAAACATGTTGTTTCACTCATCAACACCAGGTATTTTACTACTTCAGCTACTAACTGTCAAAAATGGCTTTGTCATTGGAAATTAGGGTCATGCTAATGAATGTTGGTAACGCTCTCTCATTAAAATTCCCTCTATTGGCAAACCACCACTAACCACATCACCTGGTCTTACCATCCCAAATGCTACTCTCACATTTTAGTTCTTCCTTTGCTTGCCTTCTCAAAAGCTTGTCAAGAATGGCTGTCTCAAATTCCTTCTTTCTTTCTGCAACATGATCTGCCTCCCTCTGATCATCTTCTATTTAATCTCTACCTTGCCAACACAATGTAGCCAGGTCAGTCCTCTGACACACCTCATCGAACTACTTTGTACAAGCACTGTCAGAGAGCTGCACCTAGAAGAAGGCATATGTCGAGTATACATTCATGAAATTCATGCTATCTAAGGCATGTGAATTGAAAATATTTTGGCAATGTGTTCCACTCTTGCATGATCAGGGAAAGAGAATTCTGTAGCTTGTACCCTTAGAGACAGTGCCCGAAACTTGATCCCTAAAGACACTGATGCTCGGCTACTGGGCCAAAGAACTTTTTATTGCTTTGTGCCAATTCTAAAGATAATAGAAAATTGCTCCAGAATATAGTTATATCAACCATGAGGTTTACCAGAAGTAAACTTTTCATGCAAGATGCAGTCAGAGAACTTCAAAAAATGAAGAGCTGGGACTTCATCATACTTATGGAATATGTTGTGTGAACCATTGGGCTTTGAGTTCTTCATGATCTGGTAGTGAGGTTGTATGGGAGCAGCTAACTCTCATCGCCACTGAACTTTTTGGAAGACATCCAAATGAGAGCTATCAATGGGAAGCTAACAGTTGGCAGAATGAATTGGCTTAGGTTCCTCTAACTCCCTCGTGGCCTGAAATGAGTAGGAAAGCTTCGTAGAGATAACACACTTTAGGATGGACCTTGAAGGATGACTAGGACTCAGCCAATGAGAAACGGTTAGTGAAGGCATTCTAGACAGAAGGAAAAGAAACGTGAGTGGACAGGCTTAACAAAGTCCAGAGCATATAAGAACCTCATAGGTAGTAAGACTGGAAAAGTGAGTGGACCCAGATTATTTCATTAGTTCAGGGCTAATGAAAGATTGTATTATATTTTACGTTGTATTAACACATGTATACCTGTGTTAATGTCTACACGATATATGCATTGTTTATGTAAAGTGTATCTCCGCTGAGGTTGTTCGTGCAGAGCAGCTGAGAGAATGTTTTAGGAGCATTCATCTGGCCACATTCTGTAAGATGGGTGGAGAGGAAAGAGAACATGACTAAAGACAGAGCTATCTCATTTGGAGGAAAGAAAACATAAGTGAGAAGAGTAAGGTGGCCTTCACAGACAACCTGATGAGAAGGCTACTGAGAAAAGGACAAAAATGTGATAGTGGTTGTTATGGACTGAATGTGTGCGCAGTGAGATGGTGAAAGAAACCTGAGGCAGAAGCAGAGGAGGAGAGTGCAGCCTTGCACTCTCCCTGTGTGGTTCATGACCAGCGGGAACAACATATGCTGAAATCCTAACCCCCAATGAGGTGGTGTTAGGAGGTGGGGCCTTTGGCAGGTGCTTAGGTCATGAGGGTAAAGTCCTCATGAATGGGATTATTGCCCTTATGAAAGAGACTCCAGAGAGCTTTATTTCCCCTTCTGCCCTGTGAGGACACAGTGAGAAGACAGCTGTCTCTGAACCAGGAAGAGGGCTCTCACCGGAACCTGACCCTACTGGCACTCTGATCCCAGAATTCCATCCTGCAGAACTGTGAGAAATAAATCTTTTGTTTATAAGCCACCCAGCCTTTAGTATTCTGTGATAGCAGCCCAAATGTACCAAGACCATATTTTGGGGTGGCAAGACCATGTAAGAAGATGTGGTGGTGGATTTCCCTATAGGTAATTATGACCTGAGGTCTACACAGAGTCATTGGAGTAGGAATAGAAATGACCAACAAACACTGTAACAGATATTGAACTGGAAATGAATGGTAACAGATATAAATGATGGTATACACTTAAATCTGGGAAATGGAAAAATAAAGATGGAGAAACTGAAATATCTAGACAGAAATTTTAGGGCTAGATCGTTTCGTACTCACTAATGATTAGTGAAGATGTCCCGCTGTCATCTCCCTTCTGCTCTTCACCCGATGAACTCAGCTATGTGGTATCTTGGTCAAATCCCAGAGTACATTTGAGGGTCTCTAATCTGTGGATGATGGCTGCTGGTTTTGAAAACTTGGTGGCCTCCAAATGGAATGGAGCTGGGTGCAAACGAAAATGTGACAGAACAAATGGGATCTGAGGTCTGAGCAGCAGGGACGGGCATGAAGGCTGGGAGGGGTGAAAGAAATCAGAGGCAGAGCAGAGGAGGAGGCACAGCCCTGCCCCCTCCCCATGCGGTTCATGACCACCGAGAACAATGGCAGATGGGAGTCAGGATTTACTTCACTGCATTCTACCAATAGAAAGTTGTGTGTGTATGTGCGTGTGTGTGTGTTACTATCATCTGGTCAGAGTTTGCCAAACCACTTTTTGCCACAAGTATAACTCTTTAAACATTTATTTTTTATATACTGCTAAGTTATGCTGCTATCACCTCACCTATCTTCTTGATTTTTAAAATAACAGCAACAATAATACACATAGCAAATAAGGCTTAGCCAAGTTTTGCTGGAGTGGTTACACATGTTTGAATTCCTTGGTGTTAAATTCACCATGGAGATGAGAAAGGACGTCCTCCTGATCTGACAGGCGGATGTGGGCCCTGTTAAGCCAAATCGAAGGCCTGGCTGAAAGCTTTCCTCCATGTTTTCATTCTCACGGCTGTGCACCCAAGGTAGGGGGCGCAAGGCAGATGAGAGACCAGGTGGCAATGCCTTGAGTTCTCAAGAGAATTCTGTGATAAGAAAACTCAAAGGAAAAGAGCATCAACAACTTCACACAGCAAACACGGTCGAAATGCGATTGGTTCTGCCTATTGCTGGGTTAACAACTAGAGATAATATTTTTAGCAGAGCAATTGAAGTAGAAGCCATTTTGCAACATCAAGCCAGGAAATATGGTGAACTTATTTGGAGAAATTTGGTAGTGCAAAGAGGCGGAGTTAATGGGATTCAAAACAGGGCAGCAGTTGCTGTTTAATATGAAAGGTCTGCTCATACTTTCCTGCAAAAGGCAGGAGCCAGCCATTATCAGTGAAAAGTCTTGATGGGCACTACACACCCTGATCTCACTCCCATCATCTCTCTCTCTAAAGCGTAAATCCGGCCAGATAGGACTGTGCAGGAGAGTCCCCGACACGTGCCCATTGTCTAAGAGTAAAGGCCAGGTAAATCTCTGGTACCCCACTGGGGCCCTCCCACCCCAACCAGGCTGCCTTGTCCCTTGACCAGCCCCCTGTATACAATGCAATGACCATGCCAGTTGTTCCCACTTTACAGCGTGGCCAGCTGCTGAGTAAATCAGTAGGTGGCAAATGAATTCTAGTATCTGGATAATGGCTCCCAAGTAGATTTGGTCTCACTCCATTTTGGTTGTTTACTTAGCTCATGATGAAACAGACTGAAACAGAAAAACACATATCGGAATATTTTCCCAAATACTTATGTGCCATTCCCTCTGAGAATGAGATACGGGCTGAATTTACCTTCATCACAGAAGGACTTTCTAAGGAGATATAAGAAATAAGAGGATAAGAGGGGATGCAGAGTCTACACAGCAACAAAATCAGACGGAGGTAAACACTTTAAGGCAAAGATTTTGCTCCTTTCTTCCCTCTGAGTTTCTTCCAGGGTAACCCACCCAGTTAAATCTCAGCTCCTGCTCTGTGCCTCCGGCAACCTCCTCATGCTCAATTAAAGCCCTTCAGAGAATCCAGACTGGTTTGTGTCTTTTAAGGGGCCAGTTGCATTTTTGACATTTTTAAAAGGAAATAGGCAGTGGTACCTGTCCCATCCTCTTTCATTTTAATGAACGCTAATGAAACTCTAAGGCGAGAAGGAGTTCCATACGTGGAATGAAGGAGTTCCAAGAAGCGGAGCTGGCCGTCTCTCTCTGACGCTGGAAGGAAGCAGGGAGGGACCCAGGAGAACAGGGCGCGGGATTTCTGATTTCACTTTAACTCAGTCGCCCTATGAAGACCAGAGCTGGAATGGGTGCAAAGCATATGTTTTCCAGAAGAGATCATTTAAAATGAGGGCATCCATTCTACTTTTAAATTGTCTATCAGTTTTCAGAGAAGTCGCAATTACACTGCGAAACACAACACTTTTCAATTTTTTTTTTTTTCTCGTAGAAAGAGTCTTTTGATTTCAGAGCTCTCCTTTGGAATTAGCCTTATGAATTTGGTCAATTTTCAATCTTGATATTATTATTAATTCCTCTCTCAAGCTCACATTGATCAACTGCTACGTTTATAATTGACGCTAATAATGAACAACGCGGTCTCATGTTTCCTGGGCCTGAGCCAAGGGTGGCTGGTTCAGTTTTGAAGGCTGCACTTATCAAATGATTTCCTTGCATTCAAGGATAGAAAGTTAGGGCTCTCAGGTTTTCTCCTAAGGCAGTCCTGAGGCCAACTCTCAGAAATTCACAATTCGGAGAGTCAACAGTGGGGATTTCACCTTTAAAACCATTCATCTCCTATTTCAGTCTTAAATCCTCAGTCCTCCCTGACCGCCGGACTTTTTCCACCCAGCAATGAGGTAAGATTCTAAGAAAAACGCATTCTGCCTTCGTTGAGCTGCTACAAAGTAGGTGTTCATTGAAGATGGAGTTTGGCCCAACAATAGAAGCTTCTCATCCCAAAATAACAGGGCCCTCCTCTCACCTCCTCTTCTCACTACAACCCACCTCTATGAGAGCAAGCTGCAGGCTGGAGGGCTGGGTAGGGCAGTGGGTGGAGGCCCCTCATCCCAGGATCTGGGGATCGCCACATTTAGCAGACACGCCACCCCTATGGCTGCTGGAAGGCTCCTCCACTCTCAGGTGCAGGAAACAACTTTATTTTTGTGGTTGTTATTAATTTTGCTTTTTATAAATGTTGGTTTGTTACGACAATCAAATTGACAGTCAACTTAGCCACTCAGCTATAAATCAGTGTCCCTGCCCATTAATGTAGAAGCAATTAATGGGCTCAATTATATCCTGAAAGGAGCCTGCCTAATAACTACTGTATTGCCTTTGTTTTCAACTATTAAAGGGAAAACATTGAATGATGTCAGAAATGGTGATTCCCCATGATTTTCACAGTGCAGGCCACTGGAAGCTCACTCTCACCGTGTCCTGGCTGACCAAAGACCTGTGTGCATTCCCATTAGGAAATCCGTAGTATTGAGAGTAGTAAATTAGATATCATTTTCTTTAATTGTTCACCCTCTACAAATGATTTTTAAAGCCAATGCTAGGATGTTATCTGCTGTCAGAAATTGTATATTGAAATTCAAAACTAGGGTTGCCAGAACAAGCCAGAAAAAGAAATTATTTGAGAAAAACAACATTCCATAGAAAATTTCTAAAGCCATCCATTCTAAGAACAATCACTCATACCTATATTTTGTGTGTATGTCACAAAAAGAATATTCCATTTTTATTAACATCATTGATTCCTTAGATTGTCTAGAAATCTATTCCTATAATTTATTCAACCATTTCTATAAAAAATAAATGCATCAATAATTGTTGCAAAATAATGACATTTGAATATGGATCTAAGTAAATAAATAGTTAAAATATTTTACATGCTATCCTAACCATGCAGGTCCTATAGAAGCTATGATATCATTGTTTCTGCCATGTTCTTAATTTTATTTTTATTCTCTGTAAAGCTGGCGTTCCACACCTTGGAGAGCAAAAGGATGCTGGTTAAAATACAGCTGTCTGACTGTGCCCTATTCTGTGGATTCAGAATCAGTGGGGGAGAGTATTTGGGGATCTCAATTTCTTTTTTTAAATATTTATTTATTTATTTTTGCAGGGAAAGAGGTAGCCTGAGTTAACATCTGTCTCCAAGCTTTGTCCTTTTTTTTTCCTTTTCCTCCCCAAAGTCCCAGTGCATGGTTGTATGTTCTATTTGTAAGTCCTTCTATCTCTTCTCTGTGAGCCACTGCCACAGCATGGCTACTGCCATATGGGTGGTGTGATTCTGCAACTGGGAACCAAACCTGGGCCACCGAAGTGGCAAGAGTGCTGAACTTTAGCCTCTAGGCCATAGGTTTGGCTATCTTTAATTAGTGCTCTTAGATCATTTCTATTTATCCCAATGCTTGAGAATATTGGCTTTTAGAGACAAAAAGGTGACCTGAGAAAATAAAGAAATGGCTTCATAGCTTCTGGATGGCCTGCCACCTCGTACAGAAGGAGACATATACATTACTTATCCCAAATTTAAGTCTCTCACGGTGGGCATGAGCTCCCAGGAGGTTCTCAGATCCCTGGGGATGTGGCCCTATTTCCACGCCCCTGCTCCGAGGTGGGTCTACATCGCCATGGGGAACACCTTAGCCCTGAGGTACCCCTTCTCTCTGAATGAGTCCTGAGCTTTTTCTGTCTCTACAGAGCCGTCTATCAGACACTGCCCTTAAAAAGCCTGGTCCAGCCAGCTCTGAGCTGCTGCCTAGAAAACACCCATTACAAACATTCTCCCTGCCAGAGTGTATCTATTAGGCATTTTGTTATTTCCAGACAGAAATCTCAATTCATTTTTATTCTTTCTTTAATTTTATGTGGTTTCTTAGCACATATCTAGCAAAGGTTAGGAAGAAACTGAAAAGCCAGAATTAATCACACATTTAGTGCTCCTAGGTTAACTATGACAATCGTTGGGAAAGTAGGCACCACCCCAGTAGGACACTCAGGGATGCGAGGTTACCCTTAATCCTATAATCGGCGTTCGCACATTGGGCAAGTGCAAACTTCCTCTTTTCTGATCAATGCAAAGTCTATCTGGAAAGAGTTCTCTCCACGGCTTCCCAGGGCACGGAGACAATCGATGCCCCTCCGTCTCGGGGGCTGAACAAGCACAGGACACTTGCTGCGGAGGACTCAGTGTCATCACCAGCTCATTGCCTCCGGCCGTGTACCTCCACCTTTGTCCCACTGCACCTGCAATATTCCTGCAATGGACCCACAAGCACAGCCTTGTCCTCCAGGTGACGGTGTGATGAAAACCTTCACAAACGCTTCCCCTGTCTTGATGTGTAATTGAAAATAACTTTGGACATAAGACAATGTAAACAAATGTTTTCCATTCATAGAAAAATAAGTCAAAGGATGCAAAAACGTTAGAGAATGTTTCCAGCAAATCATACAAGGGAACCCCAGGAACACCCTTGTGAGGAGTTTGGGCTCATCTGTGTTGTGTGGGCCTGTGAGCACTGTATGGAGAAACCTCACACAAGCTAACATGGGCACAAGGGCCTGGAATGGGACCGGGTCCCAGGAAGGAGGTCAGGCCTGCAGTGGGGTCAGGATGACTGGAGGCAGGCCATGGGCATCTCAGGGACAGCCCATCTTGTCTCTGTTTCTCTAGGCACAGGGCTGGACTCTTTCTCAGACTGACCAGCTTCCTTCACACGTGAAAACACAGCTGCCCACACCCAACATGTGGCTCTGCTCAAGGAGACCGAGTTCCTCTCAATCTGTGTTTGGAATCCTGAGAGAAGATGTCACTTTCCCAGTATGGCTTGGGAAATGATAACTGGTGCAGCTTAGGTCAGGTGTCCACATCGGGACCACTTGCATGTGGGCGAGGAGGGGAGCTCTGCCAGGACTGGAGGGTCCCAGCCTAGCCACATGGGGAGACGAGGGCTTCCCAGGAGATAATGCCTTGGATAGGCTCTAAATCGTCCTCACTAAGAAATGAATGCTCTCGAGTCTCAAAGTCACCAACTAATATTACGCGATTAGAACATTCAACAATCTCTATAATTTTCCTTCATTTGTGAGAGCACTCAAAATCACTTTAAACTTGAAATTATTTAATTCCTCACCAGATTAGGATATTAGATGTTCAAAAAGAATTCTAATAAAATGACTAATGATTACAAAATGTTTGTAGGCCCATGTCATTTTTTCTTTCCTTTTTCTGATAATGCATGGGCATTGATGAGGCAAATCATGTTTTACAGTTAATAACCAGTGTATCTTTAATTTTCTTGGCCACAGTCAAGAGGAACATATATCTACAAGAAACCTTAGTCATACGTCCCGGGGAGCTACTGAATGTGCTGGCACTAAGGTTAGTATTATATGTAATACAACATTTGATCAAATCATGTGGGGTGCACCTCAGACCCATTTAACGGATGGAGATACTGAGTCTCAGGGATCCTTGCTTAGGTTGCCCAGCCCAGCACCTTGCTTAGAGCCTAGGACTCAGCCACTAGGCATTTAAATCTAGGCTTCCTACCCTGTAGTCCAGGCTGGTTATTCTTCATGCAGTTCTCCAGGAGCATTTGCTCCTCCTTGCCTTAGTCGGAGCCTCTCGGTGTCCAGCATAAACTCCCAGGCAAGAGTTGGAGGGATAGACTGCAGAGCTGAGTAGGATGCATCCTGGAGGCAGGCGCCACAGCAGCCTGGGCTCAGGGATCTCCCAGGGCCAGAGGGATACCAGTGGGGACCCAGAGCCAGGGCCAAGCAGGGGAGTCAGGCAGCAACCGAGACCCCGGCCTCCAGACAGCTGGGTCCTGGGGTGGCCCAGAGCACACAGAGGCTGCAAAGAAGTCACCTCAACTACGCGCCAGAGGGGAGATAACAGGCAAAGACAGGGAGAGAAGAACAGGATGGAGGTTAAGAGGATGCAGTGCACATGCTCTGATGGTGCCCTTTAAGGTCTTACATACAAATGACTGCTCTGTATTTCAAATCTATTTCTAGTGTTTACATATATAATGATACCTTGTATTACGGTTCACTGAATATCTTAGAAATCAGCTCACTGCAAACCAGGGCCCCTGCTTCACCTGGATTTTCAGCATCTTCAACCATTTATTAAATTAAGGAGTTTCACAAAAGCTCTAGCCAGATTAACTTCGGAATGTTCTAAAGTATTTCCTATTTCTTTGTAGAGAAGTGTGGCCTGAATCCCCAAATCTGAGTTCTTCCTCACAGAATTGCTGCGATTTCCCTTGGAACCAGGAAGGCGTCTGTCCCCACCCCTCAGGAATGCAGGTCAGAGGAAGGGATCCCTCACAGGTCCTGCTCTGCTTGGGTGAGCCCCCGCACACCACCGCCTCCTTCCCATCCCAACCACGCACCTCACCAGCTCCATCCTTCCCTTCCCAGATCAGACATTGACAAGAGGAGGCCATATCCTTAAAGGGTGCATTTTCCCTGGGAGAGAAACCATGCCTATCTCAATCTGGGCACAGGGTCTGGTGCGCTGTTTGGAGGTGTGTCTGAAATGGACACACAGAGGAATGGAAGAGTGGCTCAGGAGTGGAGCTGAGCTGGGGCCGGGGACGACAAAGCCCAGCATCATAGATACCACCTCCATTTCCCTGCCTCGGCCTGGGGGCCTCCCACCAGCCACTCACAAGGACCATGTCTACACCTCTCCTTAAGCAACACCCCTCTCTTCTGGCTCCTCCCCCTGTTGTATATGCCCATTTTCATTAGACTTTATTTGAATAATGGCTCGAATTTTCTTTGAAAGAACACTTTATGTAAGAAATACATGCCATGTGGAAAAATACAAAAGAAAAAACAGAAAGTAAAATGAATTAATCAGGAAAACAATTCTGCTACCTTGCAACAGCACCTATGACATTAGGTGGGCATCATTGGAAGCACCTCTGTGTGTATATACATAGCTGAAAGGATAATTAGAAATATTTTGTTTAGCATGCTATTATTTTTAACTTTTTATATTGAGATCCTTGTGGGTTAGCATGCAGTTGTAAGAAATAATGTAGAGAGAGACCTTCGACTCAGTTTCCCCCAGCAGAAACGTCTTGCACAAGGATAGCCCAGTATCACAATCAGGAGACTGACACTGACACCACCCTCTAATCAGATCCAGATTGCACCATTTTTACAAGAAATCATTTGTGTTCATGCATGTATATTTCATTCTATGCAACTTTGTCTAAATTCTCTGCAAATTTATCAAAAATAGGGAAAGTTATTATTCCTTTGCTCTAGAAAATGAAAATATCCATTTATAACAACTCTTTAAAAAATGGGCCTGATTTGGTTTAACAGAATACACACTCTTTCTATACAGATTCTGTAAGATAATATAAAAAATATGACTGTTCAAACATTTTCTTGGCCATGATAATTTGAAATAAAACTTAATCTTAAAGATAAATAAAATAATTAGAGATACCTTACTTAAACATTGGTACAAGAGATAGAGGTGCTTATCCATAATGTTTGAAAAGATGTGCCAGAGATAGGCGCCTGAACAGCGTTTTCAAACAACATAACATTCAGCCACTCATTATCTCTTGGTCCAGCAAATATTAATTAGCTCTGGGTACATAAATCCAAAGTGTGTTACAGTGTCTGTCATGAACTGAATTGTGTCCCCCAAATTCACAAGTTGAAGCTACCCATTGTGACAGTATCTGGAAATAAGGTCTTCAGGAAGTAAACAACCTTAAATAAGGTCATAAGGTGGGGCCCTAATGTGCTAGGACTGTGGCCTTAGGCGCAGAGGAAGAGAGAGAGCTCTCTGTCTCCATCACGTAATGACAGGGACAAGGTGGCCGTCTGCAAGTCAGGACGAGAGTGCTCCCCGGAACCCCACCACACTGGACCCCTGATCTCGGACTTCCAGCCTCCAAAACTGAGAGATGAACGTCTGTTGTCTAAGCTGCCCAGGCCATGCTATTCGGTTGTGGCCGTCTGAGCTGAATAAAACAGCATCCTTGCTCTGGGGGTCAAAGCCTGTGCTTTAGATTTTCTAGAATGGCAAAGCTGCCCACTTGCATTTCCTGCCTCTGCCTTTTTGTCGCTTCCTACAGTGAGTCCTGGCAGTGCCTAAGGGACACATAGTCCTTCTTCAGCGCTTGTAGCATTTCAAGTTTGCCCCTTTGGGAAAACATCACAGTTACAGCTTTTTAGTTTAAATTATTAGCTGATGTGTCTTATTTATCAAATCTAGAAGGTAGCTTTGCTTCTGAAAAATAATATTCGTGTTTTGTTTTGTTTTTAATTAAGGCTGGCACAGAGATTGCCACAAATAGTTAATCTCACACTGCTTTGTGGCACCCGGCAAATTATTGCGTGTGTAAATTGCCTCAATGCTGATCTTCTCTTCCCGTGAGCCGCACCGTGAGTCCCACATGTGCTGAGGACTGTAATGAGAAGCGAATTTTTCTTTATCTTCATGGAGAATCATATTAGGTGTAATTGGATAAAACCAAGAATAATCAATCAATCATTCCTCATTTGGGCTCAGGTTTACATTTAGATCATTAGACACTTAAGATGGCATTGCTTCTGCGGCTTGTACTTAAGCACTCTGCAGTGGGTGCCATCAGTGATCACATGGCTGGTCAAAATGTGATTTTCCTTGAAAGTGAATCGTTGAGGTGGCAGAATTTAAAATAACTTTCAAAGGGCCTCAGAAAAACAAGTATCCTGTTGGACGTATTTGCTCTTTTCTAAGTAAGGTAAATGTAGTTTACCAACCCACCGCAATTAATTTGCACGGAAGTAATACAAGGTGATGCATGGCGTGTGTGACGTAGAGAAAATGCACTACGCTCTTGGCAGAACTGGGACAAGGTGAACTTGTGAGTGACTTTGGAGTCCATCCTCTCTCCTGTGATTCTGCAGGACTGAAAAGCCTGACTCCCTCGTCTGTACTGCCATGGTATTTAGAAAGTGAGTCAGGATAACTCATAGAACATGAACACACAAGGGCTTGTGCAAAAGCAAAGCCTGCCTGCACTGTAAGCACGCCCAGAGAGCTCTGCAGAAAATTGCTGGGAAGATTTCTCCCCTGCCCAGAGCCCTGATCTGAAGAACACTCACCTGCGGAGATGGTTTTAACCTAATATCCACATTTATGCTCAGAGAAGCCAAGGCTCAGAGGTGTCAACTGTTTGCCACATGGCTACAGAGCAGGTTAATAGAAATATATCTTCCGATTTTCCACAGCTCTTTCAGGAGCACGTGAGTCATCGTATATCTCAAGCCATGTATATTTGAGGGGCAAGAAATAAATTGTATTTTCTATCATTCAATGTGTTGTTGCATCAAACCTTATTCAGCTCACCTCCAGGTAAATCTATTCTAATTACAGATGACTTAGTCCACAATGTTTAGTTTCAAACAAATCAATTTAGGGAAAAGAGTTCTATGTCTCCGGTTGTTGCCATTCCCAGGGGAATTACTCGTGTCCTCAAGTAGGAGGTAGGAGTAGGACCTGCCCTCACTTACTCATTGTCCTCAGCTGGCCGCTATCTCACCAGGCCTCTAGCCCTGCTGTCGACCTTCCACCTCGGGAGCACAAGAATCAAGTGGCCAGAGCTTCATTGATGTGGGATAATTTCTGTGTGTCTGCACTCTTCTAATGGTTGGGTATAAGGTACTAGCGGTAGTCAACATCCCAAAGCCGGGAGACGGGCTGTATCACTACCCTCTTTGTGCCAATGACAAGAGAGGTTAAATGACTTGCCTAAAGTCACACAGAACAAGGAGACGATGGAGTTGAGATTCAGAACCAACCCTTGGACTCTAGAACCCATCCCCTAAACTTGAAGTTTTGTGGTTTCCTAACCCAGGTTGTGACAGTTCCCTCTCAGGCTATGTCTACATGACCAGCCACCTGTCAGCCATGTCTTCACTCTCTCAAGGGAATGGGGAATTCTCAGGGTCTCCCCAGTATTCCTCTGAGCTGCTGGAGAGGAGATGTGAGCTCTGTCTTCGATCTTCCTGGCCCAGATCAATCTGCTTGTCTGTTTTTTTCACTGCTCCCATTCCACAGATGTACCTGGAACTTACATGTCAGGGGTACCCTACCCTGAGCTTCAGGAAGCAAGACCAAGTCACCGTTGCTCCTAGATCCCCGCATACGCACCTGGACTTTCACTCACTCCTCCTCCCCACCCTTTTCACACCTTCTCAAAGATCTGCACCAGGAATTCATTCTATTATTCTCCAGCCTCGACATGTGAAAAGTAGCTTTTCAGTACAGCAAGGGTTTAAATCTCCTTTCCTCGTTGGCAGGATGGACCGGTGCTAAAATCTTCATAAAGTTGTAAAAGGCATCCAAACTCTATTCCTCAAGACTCCTAGTTTGTTAGAATTTTTAGATTTTATTTACAGTTTTTTAAAATTCAAGAATGAACTCATCTCCCCCAAATTCCTGTTCTTGCTGTGGGAAGAATGAGCTTAACGGGAGCGTCCCTGCCACACGCTCAAGCAGGTGGTTTGTTTTAACAAATCTTTTCTTTGAACAGCATTATTGAGAGGTAATTGACATACAGTATACAGAACATATGTAAAGTGTATATTTTGATAGATTTTGATAGGTGTGTACACCCATGCAACTACAATCGACATGATGAACTTATGTATCGACCCCAAATTTCCTTAAGTTTCTTTGCACTTCCATCCCTCCCCTTGCCTCACAACAGGCAAACACTGATCTTCTTTCTGTCCCTGTAGGTTAGTTTGCATTTTCAAGTGTTTTTTACAAATGGAATCATATAGTATGTAATCTATTTTTACTGGTTTCTTTCATGCACTGTGATTATTTTGAGTTTCATCCATGATGTCGTGTCTACCAATAGCTATTCATTTCTATTCTTTATAATAGTCCGTTTATGGCTATCCTTCAATTTGTTGTCCACTCACTTATTGATGGACATTTGAGTCGTTTCCAGTTTGTTCTATTACAAATGAAGCTACTAGGAACATTCCCTTACAAGTTTTCTTCTGGACTAACGCTTTCTTTTCTTTCAGGTAAATGTCTAAGAGTGAAATGATGGTCCATGTGGTAGGTATACGTTTAATGTTTTAAGAAATTGTAAAATTCTGAAGTGGTTGCACCATTTTTTTTTTTTTTTTTTGAGGAAGATTAGCCCTGAGGTAACTGCTGCCAATCCTCCTCTTTTTGCTGAGGAAGACTGGCCCTGAGCTAACATCTGTGCCCATCTTCTTCTACTTTATATGTGGGATGCCTGCCACAGCATGTCTTGCCAAGCGGTGCCATGTCCGCACCTGGGGTCTGACCCGGCGAACCCTGGGCCGCCGAAGTGGAACATGCGCAGTTAACCGCTGCGCCACTGGACCGGCCCTGGTTGTACCATTTGACATTTACATTTTGCATTTGGGGGCTTTAAACTCCAAATTCAGTTTCTGCAACAGATACAGTGCTATTCAAGTCATTGGTTTCCTCTCCAGGGAGATTTGGAGTTTTGTGCGTTTCAAGGAATTTGTCCATTTCCTCTAACTTGCCTAATTCACTGACATAAAATTGTTTATGATATTGTCTTATTAGGCTTTTTAATATCTGTAGAATCTATAGTAATGTTACTTCTCTTATTCCTGACATTGATGATTTGTGTCTTTTCTTTTTTTTCCCCCTAATAAGTTTGGCCAGAGGTGTGTCAATTTTATTGACTCCCTCAAAAAAGTTTTGGTTCCATTGATTTTTGTTCCTGTTGCTTTTCTGTTTGTTTGTTTTCTATTAAATCAATTTTTGTACCCATCTTTATTATTTCTTTTCTTCTGCTTACTTTGTATTTAGTTGACTCTTTTTCTATTATCTTAACATGAAAACTCAGGTCATTGATTGGAGACTTGGCCTCCATTTTCATACGAGCACTGTTACCGTATACTCTGGAAACACAAGTCATGATGTAGCAGCATCAGATTTACTTCATTCAGTTTAAAATATTTTCTAATCCTACTTTTGATTTCTTTGAAATGAAAGGGTTATCTAGAAGTGTATTATTTAGTGTTCAAACATTTGGAGATTTTCCAGGGATATATCGGCTTTTGATTTTTAATATAATTCCATTGTGGTTAGAATATGCTTTGTTTTAGTTTTATTGAAATTTATTTTATATCCCAGAATGTGGTCAATATCGCAAATTGTTCTGTATGCACTTGAAAATAATGTGTATTATGCAGTTGTTGGGTATGACGTCCTACCAGTGGCAACTGGTCAAGCTAATTGATGGTGCTTTTTATGTCTTCTATTTTCTTATTTATTTTCTGTTTACTTGTTACGTTAATTACTGAGAGATGGGTGCTAAAATCTCTGACTGTAATCATGAATTTGTTTATTTTTCCTTGTAGCACTATCAAGTTTTGCTACATATATTTTAAAACTCTCTTATTAAGCACACTGATGTTTAATATTGTTACATTTTTGATGAATTAACTCCTCTACCATTATGAATCGACATTTTTCCTTAGTGACATTTGCCCTTAAATCTACTTTATTTAATGAAACCTAACCTCTCCAGCTTTCTTTAATTAGTGTTAGCAGGGTATATCTTTTCCACCATTTTAGTTTAAATATTTTGTTTCTTTTTAAAATACACATCTTGATGTCAATGTATTAAGTATTGTTTCCTCTGCAGTCTGACAAGCTCTGCGTTTAACTGGGTGTTAGACCAGGGGTGGGCATGTGGTCAGTATTTTAAGCTATTGCACATACAGTCTATCCCAACTCATCAACTCGGCCATTGCAGTGTGAACACAGCCATAGGCAACATGCAAAAAAAGTACACATGGCTGTGCGCCAATAAAGTTTTATTTACAAAGGCAGTTGGACAATCTGAAAATCGTGTAAGTTTAATGTGATTATTTATATACTTAGGGTGAATTCTCTTTGATTTTTTTTTTTAAATTTATTTCATCTGGTCACAATCATTTTTCTGCACCGTTTTGTATTTATTGTTTTATGAATCAGTTTTTTTCCTATGGTAGTTTATCACTATAACTCGTTGTTTTATTATTTTAATGATCACTGTGGGTTCATAGTATAAATCTAACTTACCACACACAGCTTTCAAGTGATATCATGCTACTTTTTGTAAAAGTGTGAGAACCCTACAATAGTATACTTACATTTCTCCCCTCTTATCACTAGTGAAACTTTTGTCACACCTTTTACTTTTGCATATTATAAACTACACACTGAACTGTGACTATTGTCAAGAGATTTAAACAACCAGAGCAGATATCATTTCTGAGATTGAATTACAAAAAGGTGTGGCTTCTGTCTTGTGTCTCTCCCTCACTCTGATGGAAGCCAGCTATAAGTTACGAGCTGCCCCATAGAGAGGCCCCAGTGGCAAGTAAGTGATGCTGTCAGCCAGTTGCTATGGAGGATCTAAAGTTTGCTAACAACCACTGCATGAATGATTTTGGAATCAAATTCTCTCCCAGTCCATCTCTGAGGTCAACACCACAATTCCAGCCTTATTAGAGACTGAGCCAGAGAAAGCCAGCTAAGCCTTGCCTGGAATCCTGACCCTCCAAAATTTTGAAATGATAATAAATGTTTAAAGTCCTCAAGTGCTGGGGTGACTTGTTACATAGCATAGATAACTAATACATGGAGCTTTTGAGCAATTTGATTAGGATGAGACTTGCTTTCCTTTTCTTCATCCTTCTTGTTCTTGAGATTCATTAAACATCTGTGGGTTTATAGTTTTTAATCAGACTATACTTCCATGTTTTACAGTTTTTAGCAGTTTTGAAAATGTATGGCCAATATTCTTCAAATATTTTTTTCCTGCCCTCTCTCCTTTGAAGATTCCAGTTATATCCATGTCGGTCTGTTTGAGTTTATCCCACAGTGTGGCAATGTTCATTTTTTTAACTTTTTTTTGCCTTCTGCATGTTGCATTTTGAACAGTTTCTATTGTGATTTATTCAAGTTCACTGCTATTTTCTTCTGCAGTGTCTAGTGCACCATTAATTACATCCAGAAGACTTTCCAACTGAGACATTGCAGTTGTTGTCCCTCCATGTTTAATTTCATGGTTTTTTAAAATTATTTTTTCTGTGCCTCTAGTAAACATTTAGGATATGTGGAATACCATTATAATAATTGTTTCAAGGTTTTGTCTGCTAATTCCAACATCTGTGTCAGTTCTGGGGTGGTTTACACTATGGCCATATTTTCCTGCTCTTTGCATGTCTGATAGTGTTTTTTAGTTGCCAAGCTTTGTGAACTCTATCTTGTGAAATTTTGGATAATTTTGTACTCTGGTGAGTATTATTGAGTTTTGTTCTGCTACGCACTTAAATCGCCTGGGCACAGTTTCTCACTTTGGGTCTTGCTTTTAAAATTTACTTGGTGCGTCCAAGCTGTGTTTTGTCCGGGCCTTATAATGCCCCCTTTGCTGAGGCGGGACATTGCTGAGTTCTCTCCCCAACAGGCCGTGAATTAGGAGGCTCTCCACTCTGCTTGGCAGAGTGAAGCACAGGTCCTGGTTCCTTGTGAGGCTGGTTCTATTTTCCTCTTTCATTTTGGGTGCTTCTTTCTCTGTCCTCAGTTTCCTTGCGCACGTGTCCTGAAAAGTCCTCTGCTGAGTCCTGAATGGAGACTGTCTGCACATCTCCCAAGATCTTTCTTTGCACAGTACTCTCCCCACCATCACTCTGTCCTGCAGACTCTACCCACTTCGTTCTTCCTGGACTCCTAGCCCTGTCTTCTGGAGCTAATTTTTTTTAAAGATTAAAAATAGGAATTTTCTTCACCATAGAGTACTTTTTCCTTAATTCTGTAGTTCAGTTAACTGAGGCACATATTTTTTGGTCTGTTAAAGAGGAAAATTGTCTTGGGGACTGAAAGGAGATAGCCCTTTTTTATGAGACTTTAGGATTATAGACTGACCCCAGGCCGCTTGTAAGTCCTCCTGTTGCAGGAAATGTGTCTTATTTGGCTTCTTATCATTTTCAGCAACGAAACAGGACATCTTTAACTTTCTCCCACTTTATAGAAGGGCTGAGGCTGTGCAAGCAGACTGATACGGCCAAATCACCCAGGGTTTGGTGTATAGCCCTGCTTTTCATTTGTTTCACTTTTGGCAGCAAAAAGAAGTTACAGACATTTATTGAAATTTGGTACTTGCACTCTGGGATGTATGAAGATAGATTAATTTTGTTAAAGGAATTATATAGATTTTATTATTCATCAAAAATACAGGAAATTAATATAAGTATTCAATTTATGGCCCATTTATATATCTATTTTAGTTACCACTCTGTTTTCCTAAGATTTATGCTAAATTCTGCTGAATTTAGTTATTTGAAACTTCCCCACTAGCAGATGAAGTCATTGTCATAGCATATTCTGCTTTTCTTATCTTTACTCCAAATATTTTTATTTTTACTATTTTACTTAGTTTAAAAATATTTTGGAGTATATATTACAAAAAAATTAAAGGTATATCTAAAACCTTGATAAGACATTGATCTTTATTATATTAACCTTTTCCAAAATGTAAGGTTCAGCTGCCCCATCTATCAATGTCTAACTTAACAGATCCAATCACTGCCTTTAAGTTTATTTTAATTAGAACTTTAAGCTGGGTTGTTGCATTAACACTTACATTTGGTCTTTGTTTAAATATTCCCTAAATGATAAAACTCTCAGGGTATTTCTTGAGGGTATGGCTACTAAATCACTTTAATGGATATTATATAACAGAGGAATAGTAAATCATCAGCGAAACTCATGGGACACTTTCAACATTATTTTATACAAATATTTGGGAAACTCATGTGACATATGATACTATCTCATGGATCTGACAAACAGGACTCTGACTTACTCTGTACAATTAGAGCCAAACTGGTCTAAATAAAACTTCAGGTGTATCTTACCAGTCTCACTCTCAAAGGAGATGAGCTCAGATTTCCTAAATTGTTTGCATCAAGTCAACCGGTGGAGTGGAGGCACCAAAAAGTTTTAATCACCAGGATCATTTGGATGGGGGCCTTAAAAGCTTCATTTACTTTTTCTCTCCTAAGCAGGAGGGCACTAGCCATGCGTTATAAAGCATTCACAAGCGCCGTGTCTCTTCTCTGGGCCAGTGAGGCCAGGAGCAGTTATCCAGGGTGGTGACCAGGCATTGTTAGCTTCTCAGAACTTTTCATCTCTTCAGGTTCCCGTTGGCTTCTCCCGCTCAGAGCATCATACCTGTGTTGTGCTCACGCCATTTTTGAAAATCACCGTTTCAAGTCAACATTCAAGTGCACAATTCAAATCAGGCCCCCAAACGTAAATGAATACAAGTCTGTCATCTCGCTCAAAGCCTCTTCAGGGGTCCCAGTTTGAACCTCAGAGATATCTACTCATTAGCAGCAAAAAGCTGAAATAAAGTTGATTTTTTTTGAAAAAATAAAATAGAATCACTAACAAAAGTCTCCCCAAAAGCTTAGGCAAGAGCGTTGGCACACTGTTCCAGAAGATGCCAGCTCTCTGTGTTATATCTGTGTGTCGAGATGGCGTGCAATGTCCCCAGTTCCAGTTTGTCCTCAGTGTCACCAGTTTGGAGGGCTCCCAGCTGACCCCGACTTCTAGGAGGAGTTACAGCCAGTTAGTGTAGAAATTAGGAAAAAATATACTTCCAGAGTCGTCAGGCGCTTTTCAGAGCATCATTTAGCTACATGGTCATGTCTACAGACAGCAAACTTCTGAAGCTCAGAATTCCGCCAGTGCTGTACTTTTGGGAGAAGCGTCAATGTTAGGACAATCCTTTGACTCCATGTCCAGTGACTTTGTTAATGTCATCCAGTCTGCCACTTTGTAATTGAAGCGCTTGAAACAGATGTTGTAATTAGGCACAAAATTGTCTGTTTCTTGTCTCCAAACGGAAGATATAAACATGTAGTTTATTTCTAGAAAATAGTATCATCAATGTTTTGAGGTTCAATTTTTGAAATAAACAATAAAACCGCTTTCTAATCTGAAGTTTCAGAATGGTTTCTGAACTCAGTGGTTTCAGAAAGGAAACCATTGAGTCATGGTTTCATATACATTATTCATTAAATAGTGTGCGTTATTTATGAATGTACACTATTAATTATACATTATGCATTAAATAGTGAGCTAAATACTCACTATGCCTTAGACATTGTGTCTAAGGTCTAACGTCTACTCTACATTCTAAACATCATGCATTAGATGGTGGGTCCTCTATTATGTCTCAAAAGACTTGAAGGAAGGGACAGGGTCTGAAGTCATCTGTGTGTCCTCTGATGTTCCCAGCACGGGGCATGCATACAGTAGGAGTTCAATAAACACTTGGTCACAGTGCTAAATACAAAGCATTGACTGTTGGTTTGTCTGAATGACAGTTTCCCCTCATGGCATATTCTAATTCATGTAGCAATGAGCCAAATTATTGATAACATTACTTAGTTGGCCTCAGCAATATGATCCTACAAAGGTTATGAAATGGCATATTAACATAAACATTTTATTTTGTCCCATCTCTCCCTGCTCCCACCCTCCCCCCTCCCTCCTTCCCTCTCTCCTTTCTTCCCTCTTCTTTTACTTTCCTTCCCCTCTCCTCTTTCCATGCTCCCTTCCTTCCTTCCCTCTTTCCTTCCTTCCCTCTCTGTTTTCTTTTCTCTCTCTCCTTCCTTCCTTTTTTGCTTTCTTTTTCCCTTCCTTCTCTCCTTCCTTCCTCCATCTCCTCGTTTAACCTTATCCCTCTCTTTTATGTCTTTCTCTCTCTTTCCCCACTGAAACCCTAGTTTCCATATGCCTATGGAATATACTTTGATTCATTCTCATCTTGAAGTCTGTGAGTAAGTGAAGTGAGAGAATAGGAAGTCTGCAGATTCATCTGTTTACATAAATGTGTCTGTTGAGTCTTCTTGGAAGGGCTGAATAGTTCTTTGTGTTTCCAAAATATTTCAGTTTTACCATAAAAGCCAATTTTCCTAAACATTTCTATTTTGTCCTTCCTCTGTCATATGCGTCTCTTGGTTGCAAGAATGAATGTTCTGTCTTCTAGGTTGTTGTGCTCATAAACAATTCAGCTGAATTTATAACTTTTCAAGCTTTTGATACATGTGACCTTCAAAGTTTATGCATTTTACATTTTCTTTTGGAATTTATTGTTCACTTTAGTAGAGGGAAAAGAAATTAGCTTGGATTTAAGTAAGAAAAATTTAAGTAAGAAGAACTCTTTCATTGTGTTATTGAGTCAGCATGTTTTTTACTATAGTTAAAGAATGGGAAGACTCTTGGACAAGAGTTCTCACGTATAAAACATTTCATAGTAGGTATCATGTAATAAAGGAAATGCAAATCAATTAATCATTCAGTCAATCAATCAATATTCTGGCACTTGTATATGTGTTCAAATATTGAAATATGTGGGCCCTGGTGTTTAATGATATACAAGTCTTTGCCTGCAAATGCCTTGCTGCGAAGCTTGAAGCCACTGCCTTCTGTGTCATGTTCTTAATGGAGGGCCAATTTTCCAGCTCACGACAGGTCTCAGCTCCAATGCAGCGTCTCTCTAACTTCACAGAGCTTCATGGAGTGAGTGCAAGATCCAAAGTTAAATCAAGAAAGAAGTTAAATATTTAGATTTTTCCGTATGACAGAGCTTTCAGATATTTGAACATTCATGGAGGAAAGCAGCTTTGTTGTTCCTGTTTTGGGTTTTTTTTTGAAAGTTTAATCAGGGACATGGAATAATCTGTACAGGAATGGGAAATTAACAGGTCACAAATGTTAACATTTTTTCACGATTATACCAGTCTGAATGTTTCATAATGTAAGATGAAATAAAACTGGGTATTTTTCTGCAATTGTCAAAAGTAACTAGCTGCATATATGAATACATAAATAGACTCATTGACTCTCCCTCTATATCCAGGTGTCTCAATCAAGGCACAATTGACATTTTGGGCTGGATAATCTTTGTGCCTGGGTCTGTCCTCTGCTTTCTAGGAAGTTTGGCAGCATCCCTGGGCTCTCCCTACTCAATGCTGGTAGATTCCCTCATCCCAGTCATGATAAACAAAAATGTCTCCAGTGACTGCCAGATGTTCCCTGGGGAGGCAAAACCAAGGCAACACTTGATTGGGAGCTACTGATCTATATAATAGAATAAAACCCCTCAAATACACACACAATTCCAATATCAACTTAGAAGGCATATTGTTAAAACTTTGTGTCTGGTGATAAATAGACAAAAATATTCATTTAATTGATTTTTACCCCCTCTTTAAGGGGTTAATTTAAGCTGAAGCAGGCAGGATAAAAGTTCATCCTTACCCATCAGTTGATCTCCTGTTGTGGTTCTTTCATCACACCAGTGGAGCTAAGCAGATGAACGTGTCTCCATAGCACCATTGGACGTTTAGACCAAAGCAGACCGACATCACACATTCATCATTCAAAGCCAGAAAGGCAGGGAGAGCCATTCAGTGAGGGTGAGAGGATGGGGGGACAACCCTGGGGTCAGCGGGACATGAAACCAGTCTAAAGCCACAGGTCAATTCAGCAGGAGAGAAAGACATCAAGACCACGATGGGCCAGCCATCCTGGGCTTTGAGCTACAAAGAAAGAATCCAAAATGAGGCATGGGAGAGTGCTTCTCCTTTTACTTTAATGCAAATGTTCATGTTTGTTCTAACAGTATATTTAAAAAGGCAAACTGGAAGACTTTAGGAAGGAGTGACCCTAAAAGTAACACACTGTGGGCTCTGGCATGTGGGAAGAGAAACCACCCTCATTCGGGACCTGGAGGGTGTAGCAAAGACATCTGACTCCAGGTCATCCTGAAGTTCATTTATGAATGGTGTTCAACATTACTAAGCTTGGACTTCTACAACAGAATGATAATAACAACCTCTAAGTTCTGCTGGGAACGTGAAATAACACAGATCCACACTCAACTTAAGTTCCTTTCTTTTGCCTTAAAATTTTATCTCAATGAATATCCTGTCTCTATATAAACATACCAATATGCATTTTACATATCTGGTGAAGGAACTTGGTCTGTTGAACACAATAAGTGGGAGAGTCTGGGGAACACAGCCATTGCTCTTATTGTTTCAAGGACCATCCCTGAGAGGGATTGTGTGAACTCCCCAGGTGGGTGGAACTATAATCAGCGAAGGAAATCTTCACACACTGCACCTTAAAGGTGTGAAAGTATGGTCAAGTCCAATCCTAGAAGCTTCCTTCTCCACCTCAGGATTTCTGTGAGCTCGGAAGCATGTTGCTTACTGTAGGCACCATAGATCACTGTGACCCAACGAACCACAAAATCTGTTCCAGTGCTTGGCTATATGGTTGATGGCCTGTGAATCCAGAGAAGCAGAAAATGAGCTCTGCACCAGGCTCTTAATCAAGCGAAGACTCAACAGTTTAATAAGTCTATAACTTTCTCTCCTTCAGTAACAGTAGAGCAGTGCGGCAATATTGTTTCAGCCAAAGGTTGATATGTTATCTTGGTAGATAACTTCATCCATATTTCACAACGAAATTGAGGTTGGAATTTACCAGAGTGGATCACTTGATTTTTCTTCTCTCCATGCTTCTTAATGGTATGGCAATAGTTTATCTACCCAATGCCCATGTGTACATGAATACATACAAAGATGAAAACATACACCTTCTCTACAACAGATGTAAGATTTTTCAATCAAATCTAGCATTCCTCTTGCCAAATTATCAAGAAATTCAGTATCTCTTTCTTGAGACACCTCCAACCATTCCTGACATTCCCCAGAACTCTAGCATCAGATTGAACCCTAATGATTTCAAGAACAAGTCAGAAAAAGAATGCAGAATTCCAAGAATCGACCAGAGAGTTTCTGGTTTGCAGTTGTCTTTGCATCTATTGTCACCTGGCAGGTCTTTCTCCATTATGGTGCTGATCTACTTATTTAAGTCTCTGTCATCTGTTCTGACCTCTGAGGACATCTGTGCTCCGGACACAAGAGTGTCTTTCTTCAGCTTGTGCTTCCCGGGTTTCCCAAGGCATGACGGCCACATCCAGGTGATTGTGTCAGAGGATATCCCAGCTCTAACCACACACTGTGCAGAAACCTAGCATCAAGACTGGATCCCACCACACACTCTCTTCCCTGTGGTGAGCCCACTGCTGGGAGCCACCCTCCTGCTCTACAACAGACAAGAGTCTGAACCAACCCAATCCATGCAAAGGCTTCTACTCATGGCGATGCTCACCTGGGCAGGTCTGTGGACATCGCTATCCTTCCTCCCCAAAGATTCTGGATTATATACTCTCTACCAGCCTGCTCCTCATGACAAGCCCACATGCCAGGGCTGTAGACAGAGGCAACTTGGCCAGACTCCTCCAGGGTAATCGGTGGCTTCTTATAATGAATTTTCATTGAGCTTCTTTGCAGTGCTAAGGTAGATCTCTACAATGACTTTTATGTGGCTCAATTTTTTTAGAAAAATTAGGATGCAACTCAGTAAATCACACAAAACTTCTGTACCTACACACACACTCTCGGAGACTCACATTCACATGTAAATTGCACATTAATTAAGCAAATAAATAATGATCATGCAAATATTTAAGTAAAATGTTCCTCACACTGCCCCAAATTTGTAGGGTTGGTCCTTACTGGTTATGCAGCTTACTCTTCTCCATTGTTATTGTTTTCAGTTAGCATATTTCATATATGATATTTAACTTCCCCGTATTTATTTTCTTCTTATTAGAACATTTCTTTCTATTGAACCTTGGGTTCAGGCCGAGCTGTGAACACTTCTTGGAAGAAGAGCCGTGGTGACAGTAGTCCCTTTAATATTCCTTATTGCAGGTGTCTAAAATCTAAAATGACAATGGGACTATACATCCAAGCTCTAAAATAAGTGTCCCTCTGTTATTTACTAATTTGGATAATGTAAATACAGAGCACAATTTAGACAACATTGTCATAGCTTCAGTAAAATTGGCACTTGAATCATTTCTGGTGGGATTTTTAATCAGGCACAAAATTTCAGGAATGTAATTTGTCAAAACTTATATTGAAATTAAAAAAAAATGACAATATCTTTTAACCTGGAAATCAGTTTTCTAAGATCTTTTCCTAAGGAAATAACTGAAGATATGCAAAATACAAAAGAATAAATATAGTATTAATTTAATGTAGTGCATAATAATGAACACTAGAGGCAACCTAAATTTCAATAATGGTGGGATTTTTAATTAAATTAGTGAAAAAATGGAATGCTAGGGGCTGGCCTGGTGTCTAGTGGTGAAGTTTGGCATATTCTGCTTCGGTGGCCTGGGTTCAGTTCCCAAGCACAGACCTACGCCACTTGGCAGCAGCCATACTGCAGGGCCATCCCACATACAGAATAGAAGAAGACTGGCAGAGATATTAGCTCAGGGTGAATCTTTCTCAAGCAAAAAGAGAAAGATTGGTAGCAGATATCAGCTCAGAGTGAATCTTCCTGAGCCAAAAAAAAAAAAAAAGCATACTAAAGAATGATTAAAATTATTGTATTAGCAAAATATTTAATGATATGGAAGTTATTCATCATGTAATACTGTGTGAAAAATACAACTCTTTATGTAGTCATCCTATTTTTTACACCATATGCCTGGAAAAATCACTGGTCCATCCAATTATTAAAAGTGCTCATCTCCAGGTCGTGATTAAATGGTGTGTTCTTTTTCATACTACTCTACAGTGTGCAGCTTTATTTACAATGCATGTAGATTCATTAAATTGATCAGTCTTGGGGCAATGTTGTCTTACACAGTAGTTCTCAGCCAAGAGTGATTTTGACCCTGGAGGACATTAACAACATCTGGAGACATTTTGGGTATGATGCCTGGGGATGGTGTTTGCTACTGGCATCTAGTGGGTGGAGGCCAGGGATGCTGCTAAACATCCTACAATGCACAGAACTGCCCCCATGACAAAGAACTATCTGGCTCAAAATGACAGAAGTGCTGAGAAACCCTGAAACAGTAAAGAGTGCGGACTCAGAAGCCAGGATAACTCACTTTAAATCCTAACTGAACAACTGTACGGCCTCGGCTGAATCACTTGGCCTCTTGGCGATTCAGTCTCCACATCTGTCAAAAGGGAACAGTAGCACTTATCTCATAGGAAAGTTGTGGGGCTGCACGGAGTAGTGAATGTAAAGAGCTCAGCATAGCGCTTGGCACCGGGTCAGCACTGGGCAAGTGCTGGTGAGCACCATTGTTATGCACCTGCGTACAACCTCTCATCTCTGCACCGTGAAAAACTCACAGAGCATAATTAAGGCAAACACCCAGAATTATCAAGTGGTGATATTTTTGCCTTATGTCCTTCGGATTCTTTTCTTTCCAGTCCAGTTTATCTCCCAACCTTCAACTTGAGAATTTTGTGGGCATTTTTTCAAATCCATTATTTTAGCTTTACCTCAAATAAATATATGTATGTATGTATGCATCTACTTATCCATCCATCATTTATCTATCTATGATCTCTTTCATCTATCCATCGTCTAAGCATTTTTGTATATTTTTAAATATCAAAATATTTTTTGTCACTGATCTACGTTTATTAATTGCTTCTGCCCTCCTTCAGAAGAAAGCAAGGACCTAGCATGGTTTAACTTCCCTCCAGAGCCACTTCTATTTTGCATGCTTTTATTGCTACTTTTAAGTTCCATTTTTAATAAAACATAGACAATGGTTTTTAATCACCAGATAATTACATTATTAATACAATATATCAGTTTATCTCTGTTTACTTTTACCCCACTTCTTCCCTTTAGAATCTTTTCTTAATGAATTGCATTATTTACCAGTTATTTTAGTTCTTGGGGTAAGGCACAAGATTGCTACACACATCTTTGCATGCTTGGAAGCATCCTTACTTTGCCCTCATACTTTAGTGATAGATTAACCAGGTATGAAAAACTGGATCCACCATTATTTCCCCCAGCACTTCAAAGATATATTTTTTTATGATTTTCCAGCCTATTTTGTTGTGGAGGAGATGCCTAACATCATATTCATATTGGTTATTGTTATGAGTTTTTGCTTTTAAATCTCTGATACATTTTCTATTGATAATTTATTTTATGTAGTTTTATTAGAATATATCTAGTGGGGACTGACTGACTTCATTTTTGTCTGCATGGATATGTGCTGAATGTCTGAGAGCCATGGAAAAATGCTTACTATTATCACCTTACATATCATCCCTCCATCATTTCTTTCTTTTTTTGGTTTAACTCTTTGACCCTTTTTTCTCTCTGTGACTTGTTTTTATCATTATCTTCATATTTGCTGATTCTCTCTTCAACTGTTTCTAGTCTAGAGATTTTTTTTTTTCTATTGAGTTTTTTTCTTTAACTTGTGGTTTATATTTTATTTCCAGGATTTTTAATTGGTTCTTTTTCATATCAAGTGTATTTTTAATCCTGTCATTTTTGTTCATTTATTCATTTCTTGAATAATTTAAACATATCCCATTAATATAATTTCTAAGCTATTCTGTCATTTCCATTTTCTGGTGAGATATTTCTCCCATTTGGCAAGGTTTTTTTCATGTATCTTCTCAGCTCTTAATGTCTCTCATGTGTATTGAAACATGTTGTGAAAATTCATGAGGGGCAAGGACTCCTTTTTATTCATTTCACAACCAGATATTGGGTTAGTAGCTTTGGATCTTGTTCCTCAAAGACCTCAAAGATCATGCTTGAGACAGCTCATGGCCTGACCTGATTCCTGAATTCTGAGGTTTCTGTGGTCTCCTGCCACGGGAGATGAACAGTTCATTTCCAGTGCCCTGGACATTTGCAGCCCCTCCTCATGAGAAATCTCTCTCTTCCACACAATTAAACTCTTTCCCACTTTTCTTATTTCTGTCTACAGAGCTCAGTAACCCTGTGATTTTACTGCTTTCACATTTCTGTGTATTTAAACTTCTTCACTCTCTTTCTGTCTGTCTTTCCCTTCATTTCTTCTTTTTACAGTGTCTTTTAATTGAAAAAATTGTCAAAGCTATGTGTTTGTTGTGGGGGTTGGCATTTCTGCTTTGTGAAAGCATTCACTATCTGGTCAGAATCTTGCAATGTATATAGATAAGTCAATATACCCTTCAGCTATTTTCATTTTCCTAGCTAAATTTGACAAATATTTGGACATTACTTCCGGTTCCTTTCTACTGTCTTCCATGATCTTGGGCCACCAGGATCCAACATCAGTGCTTACTCCATTGGCCCTCTACTTAGTTCATTATGGCTGAGTATTCTAGCCTCACTGATTGGACCTCTCTTTTAGCCAACAGATTTCACTGTATTCCTTAGCTCTGGGCTCCCTGTTACCCTCTGTTTACATTGCATGATGGAGTGCACAGTGGGGACTGGGCATATCTGAACATGTGATGCAAAAGACAGATCGTAAACAATCCTATTGAATTAATATGTTGACATCCATTTCCTCAGACCAGACCAGAACTTATTCTCCATGAGAGCAGAAATCTTTGTCTGTTCATGGTGGATCTCCAGCATCGACAGCAGTGCCTGGCACAATGCAGGGACTCAGTAAATGTGTGCTGGATGAAAAGATGCGGTAGGAATGCCTATGCACCATCTTATCTTCACAAAGTGATTGTGGGTTGTGTTTGTCGGTCTAAGGATGCAGAATGGAAAGTGTCTCACAAATAGGATTATTGCCACATCCATGTTGTATATCACTCCTTCTCCCATCCCCAGCATGAGGCTGTTCTGTTTCTGTTCAAATTTAGCTCAAATGTTCCTTGGAAATTCACGGATGATTTCAGGGCTCTGCTCAAAAAGAAGAATATTCATCTGGAAGCTTTAAGGTAATTTCCTTTAAGCGTGTTGTTTGATAGCATGAAAACAGATGGAACGAAAGCATCTTCATCTCCTCCTTATGTTGCACTGTAAATAAAAAGTTAGAAAGTTGTCATAAGATGAAGTCTATAATTGCAAACAATTTGGGTTGATTTAACAGTTGGTTAAGCAATACTTTCAGTTTCTTTTTGCATCATCAGAGACTAAGATGGAAGCTTCCTCTATGATTGTTAATTATTCTTTTTTATTACAGTCATGGCACTTAAGATTTTCTTTGTGCTTTAGTCTTCTCTGTAATTCAGTGTTATGGTTAAAATATTTATTTCTGCCTTGCCAAAGTTTCCTTTTGAATCTCCTAGAAGGAAAATTACCTGCACTTCTCACTGAAAACTTAGAGCAAAGCGAAGCCTGCACGTCTTGGATGGGGCCCCTCTGCCCTGGATCTGGTGTCCTTGAGTGGCCTCCACTACCTCCATCATCAAGTCCCTCGACATGGACATCACGCATTGATTTGTCACCACAGCTGGCACCAGGCAGGTCCTCCACCACTCACCAAGTCGTCCGAACAATTTCTGTTCTCAATAGTTGAAATGTACCTTCTTTAAGAAGTACCTGAAGAAATCAAAAAAAGCATAAGGAAATAAAAAATAATTGTAATTACATCATCAAAAGAAATACTTATAATTATTTTGGGAGGTGTAGCCAGTTCCTAAATATGTGTTTCTGAAAGTCTGTTCAACCAGTTACCATTTTACTATGAGCCTTTTCCTTTATATAAAAAACACTTTGACAACGTCATTTAGTGGCTGAATAGAATCCCCTCTAAACATTTATTTAGACAATTTACCATCCTTTTCATACTGGATGTGGATGTTGGTTAACATGCTCTATCATAAGTAACGATGTTTGATTATCTTTGCAAATACACATTTGTTTATATCTCTGATTATTTAATCAGCATACCTTTCTAGAAGTCCACACCTTTTAGGAATTGTTAGTAATTATTAGAATGTCTTTTTTTTCTTTTCAGCAGAGACAATTATTTTTCTCTTATCAGGATAATTGAAAAGATGGTGTTATATTGAGGTGAAGAATTTAACTGAACAACAAATTTTAAATGCCTTAGGATTTAGTTGAATTTTATGTGGACTAGAATTTATGTCCAACCACAAAAAACACAGTTTGAGTCTACATTCTCTGAAACACAGTTCTCTCTCTCTTCTTCTCCATTTAGAACTTCTTCTGCCTCTTGGGTGACCTCTGGGGCTGACCCAATGCGGTTGTGAGCCTCGGTGCAGGCCAGGGGGCATGTGAACAGGTAGGGGTGGGAGGGTGGGGCCTCTCCTCCTCGAGAATACTTTGCACAACCACCTGAAGCAGATGGTTAGGGAGGCCGTGATGCAGCAGCTGGGCTCATTTCTAAAGTCACTAAGTGCCTGTGTGGGTTGAATTTTGTCCCCCTCAAAACATACGCTGAGTTCCTAGTCCCTGGAACCTGTGAATGTGACCATATTTGGAAACAGGATCTTTGCAGATGGAATGAAGTTAAGACGATGCCTTTACAGTGGACCCTAATCACACAGCACTGGCATCTTCACAAGAAGAGGAGAAGAGACACAGACAGGCACATCCAGAACATCACGTCAGGAGGAGGCAGAGCCTGGAATGATGTGTCTACAAGCCAAGGCTGATGGCAGCCACCAGAAGCTAAGAGAAAGGCCTGGAACAGATTCTCAGAGGCAGCCTGGCCCTCCTGACACCTTGACGCTAGACGCTAGATGGCTGGCATCCAGACTGTGAGAGAATAGATCTCCCTTGTTTAAAGCCACTCAGTTTGTGGTCTTTTGTTAGGACAGCCCTAGGAGCTAATTCAGGGCCCAAGGAGGCTATTCATCGAGGACACAGTAATAGCCCAGGTGCCACCAAAAGAAACAAAACCTGAAAATGCGCATTCAGACCTCTGACCCTCAGTATTTGTTGATTTGGTATGTGGGACCTTATCAAAAAGCTGATGTGGCGATGTGTGCAGGCTGTGGTCATGCTGCCTCAGTCCAGTGATGTCAATCATCTAGGTGTGTCCCCTCCATGGAGGTCCCTGCGGGCGTATTTGAGATGCATCCACAATTCCAGGCATTGCCGCAGGTTAATTTTCTGGCCAGACCAGCCCCTGATAACACGCTGACTTGTTTCTACTCATTTCCATCAAGCACACACACCTGCCAATAGGTTCTGGGTTTTTTTGTTTGCTTGTTTCCACTTCAAGTGGTAAAATGCCTCCCTCTTTCCTCATTAAATCTATAGTAGCAAAATATTCAATATTCTATGATATTTGGGTTAACAACAGTCTGAAGGAGAATGTTTGCAATGAGAATATTCTTGCCTCCTCTCTCTTCATCTTCCACTTCACTCTTCCTGAATCTGCATTCATTTCTTGCTCCCATCATCTCCCTTCTCCCCCTGGCATATTCACTGTCTCTCTCCTCTTTTGTCCTGTGCTTTATCCCTATTCTTCCTAATCCTCTTTTGTACTTCAAAATATTTGCAAACAGTTTTTGCACACTATCTGTGAAATACCTGCAAAGTAATGGCAAAATATTTGCAAACTTTTACCAACTGCTTTTTAAGGAACATAGTAACTCCTGTATTTGAAGAATCCAAAAGAAATTTAAAATTCTCAAACCATTTGTCCAGTATATTATGTAATGATTGGTAATATAAATATGTGATAAACTTATTGCCCACGTCATGGGAGATGTCTAGCAGCACATGAATTCCCATCAAAATTAGATTCCATTTCTATTAATACTTTACCAAAATACGCTCTTTTTGCGGACTTCAATACCATTCTTCTTTATAGACTGGTTAGAATACCAAACAGAGGTTTAAAATAATTCATACTTGAAAGAGAATTTAGAAAACAAATGCACAATTATATCACCTTACAAGGCCCACACACACACTTTGAAATATTAATGGAATGTTTGGATCTTTAGGTTTTTCCAAGGTATAAAAAGTTTTCTAGGAATAAAAATAAATTCAAAGATGTGTATGTATAAAGTCTGTAAAGCTAATTTCCAAAGAGCTCACTGCAGCATCTCCTAAACAATGTCGTGCAAGCCACCCTGGCTCAGGGGTTCAGAAGAGGACAGAAATACATTTAAATCCTGGGTTGAAAAGTGACTGGAACCTTTAATCTGCCAGAGGAGCAGGAAGCGAGCTGTTTTCCCTCTTTCCAGAGCAAGGTTTGCTTCCACTTTCTACCCCAGATGACAGTCCCAGAGCGCAGCATCTGCCTCCTTAGCTGGGGTTCAGTCCCTCTGTATCCAGCGGGCAGAAGAGGCCCTACCCCACTGATGGGCCCAGGGGCCGCAGAGGGTTAACAGACCCGCGTTCAATCGAGATGCCGCTCAGATAATAAAACAAACCATTAGGTTGAGAAAAGGATGTCAGTATGATGTAGAGAGTCCCCTCAGAATCAATGATTCTGCAGATTATGAAAAGTATAAAGAAAGTTTCCCAGGTGCAGGCATTTCATTCTAAGTGTCGATTTGTCGATTCGACACAGTAAAGGGGTCACTTTCTATGACAGAACCTGACCACTGGGCAGAGCATCCTATTGCTGCTGCTGATTAGAGCCAGTAAAACCTACAGCTGAGAACCCTAAAAGCTTGGCATTTACCCATGAAGTCTTACATGCACAGCGCCTGGCAGTGGTCGAATTTCCCTCAGTCTAGTCTGGCTGGCTGTGTGAGAGGCTACTGATGCTATTACAGCGAGGTCGAGGAGGACAGGGACCTAGACGACCTGAAAAGAAAATTTTCCAATATTTTTTGCCTTTGCTCTTTTTATGATACATTCAAAGGCATATGAGAGCTAGAGAGAAGAAGTAGGTAGAGATGTTCTCGTTTTCTTTCCTTATAAACCAAGTTACAAGATTATAGATTTTACGAGTCGGCCATCAATATTACCCATAAAAATCTGCGAGAATTGAAATTCTTGGTTCTCTCCCCACTCCTCTGTGGCAAGCCCTCCGGTCCCCGAACAGTCTCGCCCCCTCCACCCCAAGGCTCGAGAAATATCACTGCCAGCCCCTCTGCCCTGACAATTAATTACAGCGATTGACCCCCATTTTCTCACTGAGTGGCTCCCTGCTCCCCATTATTCCACGTGGAAAGACAGTTCTTAATCAGCTATTTTTTTCTTAACAATACCGCTATTTTGAGAATCTGATAAAGGCGTAAGTTAAGTATCTTTGCTTAAGCCTTATTTCTATCAACACAAACAAATTTACCACTTTTGTTCTCTCCTTTTTGACCATAATCCCCTCTGATTCGTTATTTCAGACTGAAGAGCGGATAAAGGCTTTCCTCATTTTCTTAAGTGCTCTGAGGACTTAAGCACTTAGGCCAGCCCGTGCTCTTCAAACGTGCTGAGTGGCCATCTCTGCAGAGAGGGTTCCAGCAGGAACTGACATGTTTTATCCGGAGACCGAGAACGCAAGGCCGTCTCTCCTTCCCGTCGTGGACATGAACTCTACCCACCGGCAGCCTCTGGGATGTGAGCTGCTAGTGGGAGCCCCCTCCGCCTTATTTCCGGGAAGGCGAGTCTTATGGCCCAGACTCTCCTTCCATCATTCTGTTTGGGTCACTTCTTTTTAGAGACTTCTCCTTAGGTGGTAGAAACCACCTGGGAATTGCACTCCAGACCCTGATTAGCCTTTGAGGGTCTAGGCTGATAGTGGGCCTTCCAGAAGGTTCTCAAGGTAGACAGCCTGCAGTCTACATGCAGCAGGGAGGCAGGGGGTGGGGTCACCTGAGGGGGGATAGAGCTCAGGGACTCAGAGTCACAGATCTGGGCAAAGAAAAAGAGTTTACGGGACTTGTTTTCCAACTTTATCCCAGTTGGTCTCCAGACGAATGCCCTCACCCCTTCTGGTGGTGCAGGAGCTGCTTCCTTGTGAAGGCCACGGCTCTGGTGGTTTCTGGATTACTTATCTAGGGTCCCTTCAATCTCCAGCCCTCCTCCACACACTGTTCCCAGACAGTGTGATTATCTTTTGTTTAAAAACTGAAAAAGGAGAGGGGCCAGCCCAGCGGTGTAGCGGTTACTTGGGCAGCCCCGGGTTCACAGGTTGGGATCCAGGGCACGGACTTAGCACCGTTTGTCAAGCTATATGGTGGCAGCATCCCACATAAAATAGAGGAAGATTGGCAACAGATGTTAGCTCAGGGCCACTCTTCCTCACACACATACACACACACACAAACTGAAAAAGGAGAAGCATTTTCACAATCACCTCTAGAAACGATTCCAACAGTAAGAGTGTCTTTTGTCCCAGGTGAAGTTGGGTAAAACTTGCTCCTCTGTGTGAGGAACACAGAAGATACTGAGACAATCGGCTCCCAGAAATTTCCTGTAACCATCCTTCAGAAGGGGCAGGACCCATTATGTATATTCAAAAATACTAATTTCCAGTCATGTCATCAAACAGGTTTCAATTATATCAACTAACTGACGAAACTTTAAATCCTGTCTTGCCCTGTAATACAAAAATCTTTCCAAAGATATTCTGTCCTCTGGAAATAGGAGCAGGGGAGGTGCTGCCATCCCTCAGGCCTTCCTCACTAGTCTCACCCCTGGCCCTCTTCCGTGCAAGAACTCCAAGTCTGGCTCATCCTGCTGGGAAGCAGAATCTAGAACCAGACATGGCTCTGCACTGAGTGGCAATGTGAGTTCAATTAGTGAATTATTTATGGGCCCTGTAGACTTCCAACATCAGTGTAAGCACTCACATGAATTGTTTTAGGGCACACCGTGATGTCGTGCGGTACCGGAATCATATGCTTGAATCTGGCTTAACAGTTTTAAATAGGGGCCCAGAAAATTCAGTCCCTCTCTCAGACCTAATTAAGACCATCCGCTTATCCATTATCTGTTTAACCACTTATTCCTTTCCAGGAACCTTTCATCATCTTTCTCCTTCGCAAAGACAGCCTCTCTGCTGTGTTTTTCTGCGACGTTCGTTTTCACAAAAGCAGCCAGTTTGTGCATTCATGTCTGGGGTAAGGAAGTCTTCTTGTGATCAACTGAACTGATCCCACAGATTTGGCAGAGGGGAATTCTTGCGGGCGATTCAGAGGATGAATACAAGCTCGCTCCTATTCGGAGCTCTCACTCACAGCTTTGAGTTTAAGATTGCAGCTTACACTGTCAAAACGCATGCTGATTTGATCCTCTTTCTTAGAGGGCCGGATTCATAGAAAAGCTGGCTCTGTGGTGGTGATAAAGGCCTATTCAATGTGGGGTCTGACCCGCGGAGACACCGGTGCGGCGGGGGTGGAAATGGAGCTCTTGCGCCCCCTACAGTCCAGATGCTGCATCATCACAGAGGCTCGTGGGGTTTTTTTTTTTTTTTTTTTTTTTTTTGACTGTTTCACAACTGGGTCGTTGAGTGATTTATTTATCATGATGCATTAGTGAATTTAAGAGAGTTTTATTTGTGGAGGCCCGAAAGTCTCTGACAGATGATATATATCTCCCTCTGCTGTGTTCCAGCAGCGGCGGGTGCACCCAGCCCAGGCTTAGAGGACGTTCTGAGGGGTGGTGGCTGGACCCTCCTGGAAATGAGCTCCCAGCCAGCTGCACAGGCGAGGGAGGAAATTTCACATGGTGTCCCTGTGAACCCCCTGCTCCCTCCCTTCTGCGCGAGGCTGCAGTTGCCACTGTTTCAGCAGTTCAGAGGAAAGAGCGGTTGAGGAGTGCAGAAGCCCTGGCAGGTGGACGGAGCTGGAATCAGCCTCTATCTTGTCCAAACGCTGACCTTTGGTGTGGGGGCTGGCTCAGAACCAGCCTCCCACTGACAAGAAGGAGGAGGTGAATATGGAAAGGATGTTAAAAAAATTATATATATAAATATAGAGAGAATATATATAAAAAACAGACATATATTTAAACATATATTTATGTAAATATATATGTTTATATACGTATATCCCAGCTCCTACCCAAATCTAAAGCTTGCACTGTCAGTCTGACTTGCCTGTCCTGAGCAGGGGGAGGGGTGCAGAGTGAGAGGAGGCCCATCTACCCGCTTGAGCACTGAGGGCCCTTTTCAAGGCAGGCGCCATGGCAGAGACACACAGAAATGTCATGCAGAAGCGTGAAGGAAAACTGACCTGTCCTAGCCAGTCCTCTGGGTCTCCTTTTGGACAGTAAAGGAAGTAGCTGCATGCACTGTCCTGTTCCTCATCCCTACCCTTCAGAACAAGCTGGTCGTGGGTGCCCTGCCTCTGCCAGTGACTCTCACTGTCACGCCCAGTGAAGACACAGGCTCCCATCACATCTTGTCAGCAGTACACGTGGAGCCAGGTCCACAGCAGCCACCAGGCTGGGTCTTTACCTAACCACCATGGACCGAATGTGCCATCTCATGAGATGCTTTCTCATAGGAACGTGGCCCTGAGATGTCCTGTATGTAAATATATACGTTTATGTACATATATCCCAGCTCCTAAGCCCAAACCTAAAGCTTGCACTGTCAGTCTGACTTGCCTGTCCATCACTTTAGACGGCCCTTACACTTGGTTGTTGGGTTCCCTTCCTGCAGGATGGCATCGACGGATATGAGGTGAGGATGACTTTGGCTTCCAGCTGGAGAAATTAAAATTATCCTGGAGCCCCATGATCGCCTCTCTCTGCTGGGTATACTTGCCTGATGCTTTCCCTGACTCAGCCACCTAATTCTTTAATATATTCTTAGAGCTACTTCATGTCAATTTCCAACGTCTAGAAAGAAGTCTTTAGTGGAGTTTCACAGTGTGCCTTCAGTCATGGGTGTATTTTGACTGCATTTTAAATATGCAGTTCAAATAGCTCCTTAGCATAACTCCTGCATCTGGCAGGTGTGAAATATTCGCAATGCTACTAATGGCCCAATTAGCAGCAGATTTTCTTATATCATAATTACAAGGAATTACTATGATATTTTTTCTTTATTTAAAAAAATAAAAGTAGCACAGACTTGTCACAGAAGAAACAAACCTGGAGAATTATATAAAGCAAAAGATCAGCATTGTACTTTGAAACTGCCCCATCCTGTTTCTCAGAGGATACCAAAGGTAATGCTTTGTTTATATTATCTGAATTGGAACTCTTGAGGAAGATTCCAGGAGCCCCATTAAAACTGCACTTAAAACAATGTCAACATTCAAGGGATAGCTCTCTCCAAGCTGCAAAAAGCCTCAAGGAAAAAAGCAATGACTTTCCTGAGCAAAGTATTTATTTCCAACACAACATCATCATTATCTATCTATCTTCTAGATCTACAATTAAAGAGGAGAAGTAGACATATGTGATCTATATTTCACTCGATTACACACCCAAAGACTGATTTTTCTTCACAGATTTTTCTTGACGTGGAAAATATTTGTAAAAGAATAGGTGTAACTAAAGATCTATATAAGAACATCTTGTAAAATGGCATAAAACAGAATATAAAACATAATATCAAGTAAAAATATATTTTCCACAAATAAATTATGTCCCCAAAGGTTAAGCGTATTCAAAATGCAAAGAGCAGCTAAATAAAGCGTTTTATGGAAGCTGCAGGAGGGTTATAAGAAGGTTTCTTAGTAGGCAAGGAATCCTATTTTGCAGGGCTATAAAAGTTACTTTCTTTTTTACCCTCAGAAAAGTTCTAAAAACTCTTTCCAGATCCTTGAACCTGCTGAGAGTCCTCAAAAATCCAGACAGACATTAAATTCCCCTCACCGTACATCCATTTTGAAGAGTTTATGATAAAGCTTACTCAAGAGACAAATAACCCCTATGCTATGATTTATGTAGGTAAATAAATAACTTAAAATACAAACAACAAGATGTATTGGCAGGAGAATTGGGGTAGTTCTGACTCCTGTAACTATTGCAGAAAGTAATACTTGCTATACTTTACACATTAAAAATGTTCTACATTATTTTAGGAAAGAAAAACAGCCCATCTGAGCCTTCTCTACTTAAACTTCAACAAGAGAGAGAGGGCATCTGAGTAAGGCTGTGAAGGCATTGAAAGAAATATGATGACAGACTTGAAAATGGAGCTTGTTGAGAGCCAATGGCCACAGAAAGGTAAAACTAAGCTCAGGACTCAGGTCAAAGAAGTCTTCTTTTATTTTTAGGATTTTTCTCAAATAGTGTCTCAGAGTACTTTATATAGATTATTAGATTAATTGTTGTCATATTTAGAGGATTAAAAGGCAAGAACATGTTGATCTCTTCATTTTATAGATGAGAATACTGAAGCAAAAATGAAAATCACTCCTAGTCATCAAATGATGTTATTAAGAGAGGAGAAAAGCAAGCCACCAAGTGAAAGAAGACATTTGAAATACATATAGTTGATAAAAGACGTTACATATGACCCCTAACTTCAATAAGAAAAGGAAAGAATAACTAATTCAAATTGGATAAGACACTTAAATAATCAGGGCTCACTAGAAGCCTTCCAAGTGGCTTTAGGCGTATGAGAAGATGCAATCTTATTAGTCATATGGGAAATGCAAATTAAAATTATAATGATATACTACTACATAATCATTATAATGTTTTTAAAATAAAAAGTAAACAAGTGTTTGTGAACATGTGGTGAGACTAGAACTCTCCTATTCTGTCTGTGGGAGTGTAAATTGGTACAACCACTTTGGAAAATTGTATAATAGTGTCTACTAATGTTGCCAAGATAACTGATCTATATGGTGAGAAGTCAGGAGAGTGACCGAGAGATAGAGGCTGTGGGTATGGCTGACGGGAGGATTACGGAGAGCAACCACTCACATTTGCTATCTTGAACTTCACGGCAGTCACATGAATGTATGAACTTGGTGAAAATGCACTGAGCTGGTATTTACGATGTGTGTGTTTCATTCTATATACAAGGAACACATTTGAGATCCTTAAATACTTTTACCCACCCCAAAGGGCAAGATCCCACAAGCCATGGCTGGCCTGTTTCTAGGTAAGTTACTGATGTTCTATTCAGCTCCAGTCTTCCTCCCTACAGAAGAGACAAAGCGTTCAGGAAATTCTTTAACAGGATAACATTGGGAGAATCCTCCTGTAATCTTAAGATTTGAGAATATGATTGTTCTTTTGAAGACCAAACTGGGAGGTAATGGGGACACAGCACCAAAAACTTTCCCCAGTGGTGAGAACAGCATGGCCGAAAGCAGACTGTAGGATTCACAGGAGTTATTGAAACCGAATCCTCCATAAATGAAAGTACTCTAAATTTTATTCTCTCTGTGTCTTGAGACAACAGAACATAGTGGAAGTACCACTGGATTCTGCAGGGGAAGAACCAATGCCTTATTACTTTTGTAACTTCGGAAAGCCATTCACCTCTTCATGCATTTAAAGTCAGGGCCTGACCCATTGGCCCATAGTTGATGCTTCAAATTTAGTGGATGAAAGATGCTGACTAGAGGACAGGGCAAGGGCAAATGCTCTTGTCACTTCTGATATTGAATTAACTGACAATCACTTTACTAGAGAGACAGAAAGAAAAGACAATCAAAATGCTCTTGGCCGATAAACACAAATATCTCTATTCCCTTTTAGCAATGATATCAGTGTTTTGGGTGTATTATTTTATTTTGTTTTTACTGTCTTTCTCCCACTAGAACGTTCACTCCATAAAAAGAGAGATGGTACTTGTCTTGTTTATCGCTGAATCAACACCGCCTCGCAGTGCCAGACACATGGTACATGCTCAGTAAATACCTGTTGAGTGAATGGAAGAAGGAATCACCCTGGCATACTATGTTTTCCCCTATGAATGGAAAGATCCCTCATTTTATGTGTTTAGCAAAAGATACAATATGTCACAACCGTGATTAAGGTAGACCTTGTTTGCCGCTACTTAGAGATATATTCATTTTACCTAAAATTTTTTAGTATGACTTGAAAGTTTCCAGAACTATTTTGTTCCCTTGGCTCATCTAGAATTAAGGAGTTTTCTTAGACAAGGCTAGACCTTTGAGGACCATTGGGTCCAGAGTTGAGCCATCATCCTGCCTTCAGTCCAGTGGGCAGCAGCCCCACCTGCACTGGAGTCAACACAGATGGGACATGACCTTGGCCAGGGCGAGGGAGTTCCATTTAATAGTCCAGTGACTGCAGAAGAGTATCACAGACCAAACTCATGCTTTTTTGTCTCTTCCTAAAGGATCCTGAGCCTTATTAACTCAAAGTTAGCACATTTTGGAAGTCTCTAAGCTAACACTAACAGGTACTTATTTAGATTGTGTACAACAAGGCCTTTAAGATTGATTATCTTTTGGCTCAAACAATGATTTTGATTCTTTCTATTGAATTGAATGGTTTTGGAAGGATTCAATAAACTATTTAACTGACACGTCCAGAGATTGTAGCCTGTGTCTTTGCTAGAGGTTTTCATGTCTTTTGTTTCATTAAGTTTTCTGAAAGGATTGATGGAAAAGAGATGCTATTACTACTCTCCGGTCATTGCACAAGTTAGGATTAGATTTACGTGTAAGTAATAGAAAAAAACCACCAAATTAAGGTGGCTGAAACAAGATGGAATTTTCTCTTTCTTTGTGAGAAGTTTGGAGGTTGTTAGTTAAAGACTGGTGAGGTCTTCCATTGTGTTGGTGACCCTGGCTTTATCTTGAGGACATCTCATGGCCCAAGATGGCTACTGAGTTCTAGCCATTGTTCCCCTCTCTTTGCACCTACCGGGAAGAAGACAGTGAGTGAGGAGAGGAGGGAAGAGGAGGGGGATAAGGAAATACCTTTCTTCTAAGGATGCTATAAAAGTTGCACATAGCACTTTCTTATAGTCTATTGGTCAGAATTTAGTCACATGGCCACATGTATTTGTGAGGGATGCTAGGAAATGTGGTCTTTGTTATGGGGAGCTGTAAGCCTAACTAAAAATCAGAGGGTAAAATTACTAAAGAAAAAGAGAAAAATGGATATTGGCAGGTTCTTAGAAGTCTCTGGCACAAAGTAATCATTTTGCAATCTAACATGAACTCTGAAGTCAAAGAGTTAAAGACTGTATCCCTATAGATTTTAATGTTGACTCCTGTCTGTGATTATATTTCCAGAAATTCAATGTAAACATCTGCTATAGTGCCTAATTCAGTAATTGGACAAAACAAATTTTTCTTGTTCTAAGAGTTTTCCTACATTGCAAAAATTGCACCAAAAGATTCGTTTTTAAGCATACTTCCAATTTACGGAAGTACATGTGGGTGGTAAAACCAAATTGTGGGTGGTAAAACCAAATTTTGAGTGGCAAAACCAAACTGAACAAAAAAATAATAGAAATCAAACAAACCAAAAAAGAAAAAAAAACCATGTTTTAACAAATTTGCAAAGCCCTCAACTGATTTTGTTGGAGGAGAAACGGGCATGAAATGGGCCTCTGCATGGTGATGAGAAGGGAGGCAATTTTTGCTTATTGAAAGATATTTTCCCTTCATTCTCTGTGTTCACTGTTACTCAATTTGATTTGTCAGTTCTCACTCAGAAGTTGTGACAACAACACCAAGTGGTACTGGTGGCCCTTAGGTCAAAGAAAACATTATTTTAATTCACATCTTAAGCTATACGGAACAAACTATACTCTGGACCAATAAACAGCCATGCCAGCAAGACCCCTGGCAGAGAAACAGCAAACCTCACCCAGTAAGAAAGTACTTTCTTCACTGTCCCACGCCAGGGTCTTCTGAGAAGAGGAAAATTGTTTGGCATTGATATTTAGGGTAATTACAAGACTCTCATCAACAATAAATGACTATTTTTAATGTTTAGTCTTTTTTTGGTTACCATGTCTCTTTAACTTTTCATTCTGACAGCTCCACTTAGTTTCTAATTGTCCCAACAAAAGTGGAAAAAATAATACAGATAAGAAGGTATAAGGCCCAAAGTTTCCACGGGGGCCTTATTCTGTTTGCAACATCAGGACACTACCTTTCAATAGACCCAGCATCAGAAACTGTGACACAAAGCATCCAAAAAGCAAAATAGAACACTTGAAAAAAACGTGCAAAGTTGGGATTTCTGGAACTTTAATAGCTTTCCACTTAAATTTTTGGCTATCATGCACTTTAGTTAAGAGAAAAAAAAATAATGAGTTTTACAACATTCAACTTGCTTTATAACATATTACATAATGGTGTAAGCTCCATAAAGAAGGTTGTGGGCAGCACTGTAAAACTTATTAGGTCACCAATATTTCTAGTTTCATATTAAGAAATTAGAAATAATGGTTCAGATTAGAGTTACCAGAATTATTAAAAATGCTTTGAATTGAATCAGTCATTCCCAAGGATATACTAATGAATTTGTAGCCTTAAAAAAGAAAAAAAAAAAGTTTTATTTATAAATTCACCTGAGGTGAAAGAAGTCATGTTAACATTTTAAGTTTTATGTGGACTTTCCATAGGCTGAAGTGCTCCCTCCACTTTGCCTCCTGCTCTATATAGCTCACCTTAATTTCCATTTTGTAGGCCCCAACGTGAGAATGATTTTAAAAATCAGACATTTAGTCTGAATGTAGTAATGACTAACTATCCTCCTTCAAATGTTATTTTAAGTTTAAAATGTTTAAATTACATGAAGTAGTTTAAGGTCCAACATTTTCTTAAAGTTCCTCTTTTTCCTTCATCCTTCCACTCAGCTTCTCTTTTCTCTGCCTTGCTTGCGGGGATAATGTCTCTCAACTCAGGGTTCCAGTGATGGCCTCTATTGCTAATGGAGTCATGCAACCCTCATCCCATGGTACCCACTTGTGCTGAGATGTCCCCGTGTTGTTGCCTGATATCTCCAACTGGAGTGAGAGTTTCTTGAAGTTGGGAACTACGCAACACAGGATACAATTTACACAGAATAGAGGCTCAAAAACTGTTTCTATTGAACTTGAGTAGGAGAAAAAGACGGGAAGATAAAAGAGTAGTGTCATAGCTCTTGTTGAATGCTGCTTCCATGACTCGTCAGCACCTCTTTGAAAGCCAGAGTTAACAATAGACAAAGGACTGATTCTTGACCCAGGATGAAATTTATTTCTCTTACTCTCCAAAAAGAAAGAGCATTTGGACTGCACAAAATGCATTTCCCTGCTTCTCAGGGGATAGTAGCAAAATACAGAAAACGTTAGCTTGTTTACTAGTCTCACATCTCTTGGGAAGATAATACTCCTTTATCCCTACATAATCCTTAGCTATCAATCCATCCATCCACCATCCACCCATCCAACCAGCCATCCAGCCATTCACCCATCCAACCAGCCAGGCAGCCAGCTAGCTAGTCTTTACTGACCACCAAGTATTGATATACCAAATACTACAAAGCCATGGGTGTATTTAATATTGTCTCTGCCCTCTAGGAAATCACCATAGGATATGCAGGCAATACAGATGATGACAGGAAGGGAAAAGTGTACTAGATGGCTGGGTACAATTCTGTGGCGTGGAATCCCCGACATAAACTCTGGGGATGTTAAGTCCACTTAACCTCCTTAAGGAATTAATGAGGTACAGGTCAGTACTTAATAACCTTCTATTTATATTTGACCTAACTTAGGACAAACAGGGTGATACAAGGTTCCTTTACATCATAGTTAAGTCCTGTTGATCTGCAAGGTATACTTTTATTTTATGTAATATTAAGAAAAAAAAACACAGACAATCTTCTAGGAGAATCTTTAGAGTGGGGTGATCAAAGAGTTATGGCCTCAGAATGAGGGCTGCAAAAATAAGACCAGAACCCAAAGAGGAGCAGGGAAGAAACTTGCAGATCTCAACTGTGGCCTAGGGAGGAAAAGAATAAAATCTTCTCCAAGAATTTGCACCTCATGCTGGCATGCACATGGGTTTTCAGTTGGAATTCACATTGCCAGCAAAGTCCAAAGATCCTCAGGCAGAGAATTTATCTTAAAGTGGTTTGAAGCTGATGGGGCTCCCAGATTACAAATCATAGCAAATGCAAATCCACTTCGGAAGACTCCAGTCTCCATCCAGGCCCACAGAGATTACATGACACCATTGATAGAAAGATGCTTTCGGAGGAGATAAAATGCAGACATGAGAAATCACCTTAGGATCCATATTTGTAGATATATAGTCACATGAATTGTGGGTGTGCATTTAAAACGTTTATCTCTTGTTTGCTACAACTGGATATGAGACTCACAGGGACTGCCCATGTTTCCATATAGGAAAACGATGTAAATAGGTGGCAAAATTTTGGGGAAATTGCTATTGAGTGGTTTATTAGCCAGATGCCTAGTAAGAAATATGTTATAGCGCTCTTCTCGTTGAGCTGTAGACTCTCCTTCATGCCCTTGTTCACACATGTGAAACAGTTTGTAGAGATGACCTGTTTGTGCGCACAGATTTCTATAGCTGGGACATAAATTTAGAAAATCATCTTAAAAGCGGTGAGATTCTTTCACTTCATGTTTGCCAACCAAGAGAATTTTGATCAATGAAAAAAGCAGATGAGGATTGATGTATGCTGTCTTTTTCTACAAGAAGGGGTCTCTTCATTGAGATGTATTTGAGTTTTTTAAATCAGATTTAGGATGGGTGTTAATAAGTCATTCTAATTTCTGTCTCACTTTTGGGGCCAGCCTTGTGGCACAGCAGTTAAGTTTTCACATTCTGTTTCGACGGCCCGGGATTTGCCAGTTCGGATCCTGGGTATGGTCCTACGCACCACTTTTCAAGCCATGCTGTGGAGGGCATCTCACATATAAAATAGAGGATAATGGGCACAGATGTTAGCTGAGGGCCAATCTTCCTCAGCAAAAAGAGGAGGATTGGCAGCAGTTAGCTCAGGGCTAATCTTCCTCAAAAAAAAAAAAAGGTCTCACTTTTGCAAGGCTATTTTAGGGGTAAAGTCTAAGTTACATGGACAATTATTTTCAAGAGTGAAATCAACTTTGGGACCCATGGCAAGCAAGATTTAGCATTAACTACATTAGTCAGCACCACTCAAGCTTCCAAGTGGCTGATGAGTACAACTGCCTCTCCAGGAAGCCATGTCACTTAACCTTGGGCTCTGGGTCGTGTGACCCCAGAGTCAGAAGCTGTCCTCCCACAGCTGGGGGCTGAGGAGATGACACCTTCTCGAGCAAGTTTCTTATCAGTACAGGCTTCATTCAGCAGATATTTATGGAACTTTCCTTGTGTGTCAGGCTCTATTATAGGTGCTAGGAACAGTGCGGAGTCAAGCCTTCTCTCACGGACGCCACATTCTGGGAATTCCAGTTGTGGACATGTTACTCTCAAAGGGTTTTTGTACCCATGGCATTAGCCCTATAGTGGCTCTTCAGTAATGAGTAATCACGGATGTTATCACGATAAAAATTAATCCATAGAATTCTCAACCATTGAGTTGATAACCTGAGAATATTTCTGGAAGTGGAACATTTCAGAGTTAACAATGAGAACTTGAAAGAAAAGATTCATGGTATCTAGGAATGGAAACACTCTTTAGACTGCTACTAAAATAAGATATAAGGCTATGATGTGTTTATATAATTTTTTACTTAACTTGTCCATGAAAATGTACAAATGTGACCAGTGGGACCATCTCTGTTGTCTCTTTTCCTCCATTCTTTATTTTTTTCCCCTACAACCTGCACTGAATGCCAACTATGTACTAAATGAGTACTGAACTAGGCAGTTATCCCAAAGCCCGTAGTCCAACAAAGAGACAGACATGTAACCAAACATTTAAAATACCCCATGACAAATGTCAGTTAAGTAGGCAAAACTCCTGGGAGCTGGCAATCAGGGGTGGATGGTTATGGCTGCCTGTGGTGAGAAAGGAGGTAAAGGCTGGTAGAAAAGAAAAGCTGCAGAGAGAGAAGAGTAGAACGTGAGCTATATCCTGAAAACGGAATGGGTGGCCATTACTTTGAGTTGACTTTGCTTGTTTCCATTTACGTTTAATGTTTCTGGAAGGACCTGCAAGGATAGATCTCCGGGAAGGGTGAGTCATCACAGAAAACACACAAATACCAGTCATTCTCATGTTCCTGTCACTACTTATTGATTCCAAAGAGCTTCAAAAATATCTGTCCATCCTCAGTCCACAGGCTTGGAGACATACGTTTTCATGGTTGTGTCTAAACAGAATCCATGAGCTGAGCAAACACAGGTCAGGGAGCACCCGGACCTAACTCAGCTCGCTCCTCTCATACAGCACTCACTCATCTATTGCCCGGTGTAAGCTGTAAACAGAGTCTAGCTCTTAGAAAAAAGTCCAAGCTCCCTGGTTATAGCTAGTCAACCCCACGAAAGTGAGATGAAGGGACACATCTGTGCAGAGGCTCAGTTTCCTGCACCCAAGACCCTTTTGAGTACCTGAGGATTCCAAGTTCTTCTTTGCCTTTAAGATCTTGCCCTAGACCCAAGAAGTCTCACGGAGCTTGCCTCATGTTTATTTTTATGGACTTGCTTAAGTTGCATTCCTGGAGACCCAAATTAAGGTGTTTTTTTTTTTTTCAAATAAAACAAATTGAAGTTAAAACTAACCACATGTCTCTAAGTCAGGCTGCCCTGTGATTCTTAAAAAATAAAAATAAGTGAGTAAGTGCTTTTCAAAGTGATATTTTAACCTCCTGCCAACACTGCTGTAGTAAAATATGATTTTTTATTATTATTCAAATGTGAGTTTGGGGACATGATTGAGGTTTTCCTATAATCAGTAAAAATGAGGAAACAAGTTAAAAATGTTTGGGCAACCTCCAAATAGAGAAAAAAAAAGTCTTTAAAGGTGAGTGAGTTAATGCAGCACATGTTATAATAAAAACCCAACCCAAAGTAGCCCTTATAGTCCAATATTCTGGCACACAAACCCCACCTTTCTTCAGGGAGACTTTACTGCCTTATTTCTAATAGGGAGCCCTAATTATAACACAAACAACAGGAGAGAGCGTTGGGAAGGTATGAATAATTATCTAGTGCCATAGTCACAAGTGGGTGCAACCAAGACTGTACCCCATCATGGGCTTTTTCCACCCCTAAAAATTCTTTTGATTTACAACGTGTGACATTGAGAAAAAAATCTTGTCATTCAATGTAAAAAATGAGCAAGCAAAGAGCAAAACTGGGTTGAAAGCAGACCTTTTTCTTGAAGGTAGTAGTGTCTTTTGTTTTTATCCCAGCTTTTATTTAAGCATCACATTTTTAGCCATACTTTCAGTTTGAAAGCCACCAGGCATAATGTAAGATATATTTAAAGACATCATTTATAGCTCTTTGCTTTTTTTTTTTCTTTTTTTGAGGAAGATTAGCCCTGAGCTAACTACTGCCAATCCTCCTCTTTTTGCTGAGGAAGACTGGCCCTGAGTTAACATCCGTGCTCATCTTCCTCTACTTTATGTGAGACACCTGCCACAGCATGGCTTGACAAGTGGTGTGTAGGTCTACACCCAGGATCCAAACTGGCGAACCCGGGGCCGCTGAAGCAGAATGTGTGAACTTAACTGCTATTGCACCGGGCCACCCCCTGCCCTTTGCTCTTTTGACTGAATCTAACACTGGGTTAATTTCATCAAAGTGACTAAATCACCAGCATTATAAACTAATATTTTCTGGCTTTGCTGTTGAGCCATTGCTTCTAAGGTCTTGATTAAAAATATATTTTGTTATCTAGAATGAAATATATTGCCACAAAGAGAAAAGCGTTTGGAAATAGACTCATGTGAAGTCTCATAGAACAGTCATCAGTGGCCCCCACTTGTCAGAATTGAGTGTCTTGTGCTGTGAGGGCAACAGAGAAAATATTCCTGCTGAAGAATTGATTGCAAATGAAATTTGGGGTGAGTGCTGTGTTTATGTAGCCCACTCCCCGAGTTCTCTTAACAAGGACTGAGCTGGGTAAAGTTTGTGAATATTCAATGGGCTTCGGTCTGTTGTTGAAGAAGAAAGTTGATCAAACCAGGAATAAGTAATATTGAACTGATCAATCTAAGTGTTTTAAAGATAAGATAAAAATTAACACTGATTTCAAATGCTAAATGTATTTCCAGGCTTCCACATTTATCATCACCTGCCGGAATGCTAGCTCACTGCAAGCCAATACAAAGATGGGCCTGAGGACCATGGCGTGGCACCCTGGAGCGAATGCTGGGGATCTCAGTGGGAGCCCAGTTTCCATAACGGGGCTGTCGGATCACTGTTCCTCCTCCTCAGGACACCAATCCTTATGCGGGAGAGAAAGCCCTGGATAGAAGTGAAAAATGATGCGGCCAACATCCAGAGGTTTGAAACTGGCTGACGTGGCCAAGTCTACTGTATGAGTATTTGAAACAAGCAAAGAGTCAGGCTTCCTGGTTGAAGTTAGATGTAAGGAAATGGCTGTGTCAAGGAAAAAGGCACCAAAAACCGAGGATGGCAGTTGAAGGCCACGATCAAGCAAGGGCAGCTGTTTTGCCAGGAACAGATAAGGCCAGTGATTTTTTCCAGAAAACCATCAACAGAAAGCCAGGTCTCTGTTCAATGACTACCGTGCACGTAGAAAGTTAAAGAAAAATCACTCCATTTCTAACCAACATTTCACCTTATATGTGGTAAAATGCGGAGTTCATGGACATTTTATGCGTTTATCTAGATGTGTGGATAGGTTTAAGCAAATGAGATCTAATCGTATTTTCTCCAAATTACATTTTTCTACATTGGGGACACTGATATAAGTAGAATGTAATAATCTAATTAAAGATTTTTGCACAGACTCATCTTAGCAGTGAGCAAGATGTTCCAACAGATCGGTATTTCATCAGAAATCTTTCAACTGCTAAAACATTATTGTTTCTTTAAACACATATGTCTAATAAGAAAATTCACTGACTCAAGGCCTCGTTTGATCGTTATGAAAATAGAGTACATTTTCCCATAGCAAAGAAATGAACACAACCAGGGTGTGCGTCGTAGTTTGACACATCGGTTTATCACTCTGAGGTGGTTTTGTACCCATGTGTCCATCTGTCTTCACACTGCTTTTGATGAGAACACCTACATTTGAGGAAGCTTCATTCCGGTGCCACTGTATTCTAAAGAGAATTACTGATTCCAGATTCCTGAAGCTAACAAAGTGAAAGTCCAGGAATAAGATCAATTCCTTAATTCCCCTCCCCCCAAAATGCTAAAACAAGCATGTTTTATTGGATGATTTAACATTAGGGACTACTTCTAAAGAGCTGAGTTTTCTAAGAAACAGTGTCTGTCTTTAAACAGAGGCAGTCTCCAACAAGAGGCATAGAATTTTATACATCCTGGCAGTGAAGCTTAAAAAATTCGTCATCATCCCGCAGTTCTGTACTTCTTTTGGGGGTATTTTTCCCCTTCATCATTCAAAGCTTAAAGGAGTTTCTGAAAAGCAACTTGGGAAAAACAGCACTAGTCTAACTCTAATGTAGAACTTTTAAGTTATGTTAAATTTTAGGCCTAAAGGTTTAATTTCCATGCTTTCTGGTTTTTAGCCAGACAGACTCCAAGTATTCGCTTAATATGATTTCTTATGGTTTAATGTATAGTAATTTTAGCATTTTAGAAATTTATTTTCCTGAAAAAATGTGTTCCTCTGGTGTTTTTTTTGGGGGGGTAGGTTAAGAGCAAACTTGCCAATTAGAATTATGAAGCTCATTAGTATACTTTGCAGAAAAAAATATAAAATACGCCACCAGTTTTTTCCATTTTACCTATATCTCATCCCAAAAATTGAACAAGGAATTAATAGTAAAGCTATGAATGTGACTTTGTATTCCAAATACAGTTTGGGATATGGATAGACACATAAGAAAGGCTTGCATGCGTCCACCGATGGAATGCAACATTGTTGTATTTGAGAGTTCGATACTGAGTAAGACGGAGCCACTGGTGCCTCTCCTGCCCAGGGACGTCTCCACCTGTCAGAATCAGCTAGGAGTTGGGGACAGGTGGCCAGTGAGGGCCTTGGGCTCCCCTTTACCACTCTGCTTTTCTCATATGTGCAGTTGAGGAGGAGGAGACAGGAGCGCATGCGCCTGGCACCTAGTGAGCACTCACGGAATATTCACATCACTCTCTGCCTACCAGGAGTTGATGGTAAGGAAGAGACGGCACCGCAAAAGGAAGAAGGAATCAGTGCTTAATGGTGAACAATAATTCATCAAATTTCCAAGAGGCATGATACTGGCATCATCAGTTTAAATTTGTAACATTTTTCGTAGGAAATTACTTTTTCTCATCCTCCAAATTGTTGCATATTAAACTAAGGGTGAAAATGTGCTTTCTAACAAAACAATTTGAAAAATTGGAAAAGGAAATGAGTAAAATAGCAGGCAGATAAGCACACAGTCGGCTCTTAGATTTAGGGGTGGAAATCGTGTACTTTTCCTCAAGATATAAAAGGACTCTTCCTGGTCCACAAGCCTCTTTTCTTGTTAGCCAAGGAATTGTACAATTAGAAATGCATTTCTTTGATTTCACCTGGCCCACTCTTTTTATATAATGCAGATATCCTGGGGAGATGTGTATTGGTTATGCATTCATTTAAGATTTATTGTGAGCCCATTTCTCAGGTCCTCCTTTTCCCTTGTGGAGAGAAGCATCCATATCTTGATTGAGAGTGCCAAGTGATTGGCAGGAGAAGGAATGAAGGGCCTGAAGCTCCAGGTGGCACCTGCAGAGCAGAATGCATCCAAGGCGCTGGATCATGGGTGAGGTCGCCAGAAACTTTGCTTCGCCAGCAAGAATTTAATTATTTTTCCCTGAAAGCATATCTTAAATGGTAGTAGTTCTCAAAGAGTAATCTCACATAGTACCAGCAGTCTTAGCGTCACCTGGGACATTTTTAGACATACGATTCTGGGGCTTACACCCAGATAGATTGAATTAGAGACTCTGGAGGTGGGGCTCACCTCTGTTTGAACAAACCCTCCAGGTGGTTCTGATACGCAGGACAGCCTGGTCTCAGACAGCCAGGTTTCAGAATCCTTCTTTATAAGAACTGCTCGAGACACTCCACTGCCCCAGGTTTTCTCAGTGGGAATCTCTGAGGAAGTGGCTTAAAACTTGTCATTGTAACAGGTTCTCCAGATAGTTCTTCTCATCAGAGAACTCAGAGGTCCAGGTCACACTGTCCACAGCCAAGAGCAAATCCCCTGAGCCAAAGGGAGAGCCTGTGTCTCGTCAGCATTTATTGCAGTGCTGCCCATCCTTCGTGTTCCCTTTAACGTATCTTTTATTTTACAGTTTCTCCTCCTCCAAGAGTTTCTATTAATTAGATACAGAGAAATTACCTTCTTCCTCTAGAATTATCTGAATGTTTTAAAAAATTAAAGGGTTTGTTAAATCCTTGAATCATAAAATAATTCTAAAGTTCAACCATACTTTTCATGGTTTAAACAATGTTTAAGTTAGATATTATATTTTACATATAAGATTGATGCCAACATCTGAATGTTTGTGTCCTTCCAAAATTCATATGTTGAAATTCTAACCCCCAAAGAAGATGGGATTAGGAGGTGGGGCCTTTGGAAGGTGCTGAGGTCGTGAGGATGGAGCCCTCATCAAAAGATTAGTGACTTTATCAAGGAGACTCCATAGAGCTCACTCTTCCATTATGGGCAAACACAGTGAAAAAGTGCCAGCTATGAACCAAGAAAAGGGCCTTCATTCAACCATGTCAGTGCCTGGTCTCAGACTTCCTAGCCTCCAGAACTATGGGAAATAGATTTCTGTTGTTTATAAGTCACCTAGTCTGTGGTATTTTGTGATGGTAGCCTTAAAGGACTAAGACAAGTACCAAGTGAAATCTCAAAATTTTACAAGGGAGTCATAATTTAGAACACTATTTCTCCACTGGGGTGTGCTTTGAATTAGCTGGGGAGCTTTCTAAAAATACTCATTCCCAGGATACAGCCCACACTCAAAATGAATCAGAATTCCCAGGAGATGGATCAATCACTGTTCTCGAAAATGCATGTGCCAGATGAAACGGATGTTCCCACTAACAGGACCCTCAATGTCTTGGCAAACATCTGTCTGTTCATCTATGGTGGTAGTGTGGTCATGATTCAGTAACACACCCCTCCTCCTTATCCATAACAGCATGTGGTTTTAATCATATCTCTGTGTGTGTCTGTTGATTTGAGGACTTCTGGGAGAGCTCTCAACCCATACCATTGCCTTCAGGTGGAAACCATGTTTCATGGTCTGTATTCCACCTCCCTCTCCTCTGTTTTCCTTTCCTCAGCCGGATATAAATTTCTAGTCCTTTAAGGAGCATTTCTGCTTACAAACTTTCTAACATACACAGCTGAGCTGATGCAAAGTCCGTCAACTCTGCCGTCCACCAGCATGAGAATTACTGCAGTGGTGGACAGTGCTGGCTTTCCACGGGCTTCTTATTGATGGGTCCTGTGAATTTACTGACCATTTCTTACTCAGAAAGAACAGAAGTCCAAAGGTATTAAAAAGTGATAATGAGAAATTTTGAGTAATAACAGTGGAGATAACTTGCAGCTAAGGTCATAAGCACATCCTTTTCTCCCTGTGGAATTTGCTTTGTCATTCATGCTCATCCTTTGACCACTTGTATAGCATCATGCTGAAGTGGAATGAGAAACTTTGATTCTGGTCTTGATTTTGCTGGTAATTAGTTGTGTAACCTTGGTCAGCTAACATGTCTTCTCAGATCCCAGTCTCTTGATCTCAAAGTACTTTCTTGTCTGAAAACACCCTCTTTGACTTTAACTCTGAGGGCTACCTCAGGCACATCACAGCTGTGGACATCCATCATGAATCCATTAGGATTCTCAGCTTTTTATTTTTTTACTAGAAAGACTCAGCATCAGGCAGTGTTGTCTGTCACAGTCTGTATATCTAAGGGACATACATTTCTAAGGCAGTCTACTACCTTACCATCATTTATTTCTTCTCTGCCAATATTAACTGGAGAACATTATCTTGGGTTCTGAAATCAATGAAATTACTACAACAAAGAAAGAGTAATTATATCTCATTGATAAACATATGTTGTCTCTAGGCACATGTTTTTGAGTGACTATTTGTATAATCACACACGTGTATGCATATGTATGTACCACAATTGCTAGAACCGGAATATTTTCAAGTTATATAAATTCTATTTTTGGTTCACATTTCCTGAGAATTTGGGGAAGAGGAAAGTCAGGAACAGATTGGATTCCACGCAAGGGACCCATTCTCTGATGACTCATTTAATTCTAGATGGTAAGTGGTAAGTAAGAAATTTATAGAAATGGCGATGCGTGGAAATGCCCTAGCACCCACATGGCAGAGATGGGTTACAAACTCAGATCTGTTCAGTTAAGGTAGGACGTGACCTATAAGGATTCTTTTACATCTGTATAGTCCAGGCAATTGCTTTGCGGAGAGCAAGTCACATTTGAGATGTTTGTGTATATCTGTCATCCAAATTCTATTTTCAGTTATACAGCTTCATTTAAAAAACTCAAATGAAGCCTCTTGGAAAATATTTTAAAATTGTTAATTCTTTTAGAAAAAAATGAGTAAAAGTAACGCTTGTATTATAGAGTACTTTAAAATGAAGACTCTTAAGGGGTAAATGTTTCTTAGGGAGTCTTGGCACTGTCTAACCGTTTCCTTTTCAGCTACTTTGAATTGAACCGAAGAGTTTGGCATGTAGTGTATTTGAACATCACCTATGGCAGCTCAAGTCTGATGGCTGCTTCCCATCACGTTAGTCTTGATAAGAAGTGGGGTTTTGGAATTTGCCTCAGGCTGTGAGCACTGACTTGTGCCTTTTAACCCACTGGTTCCTCATGAAGCTGTAAATAGACAACATTGTTGAGTTAACTGGAAATAAAAAGATGTGCCCACTAAATTTAGTATAGCTGTTTCATTTGAAATTCAATAAAAAATATACCGTGAAGTCAGAAAACTCAGATGGGATAACTATTTAATATGCTTCAAGAGACCAACAAATTACATTGCCTTTATAAGTATTTCAAACTCTTGGAAAGTAGGTGATATTTGACTCTTTCAAAACATTTCAATCATTATCAAACATCTCAATTACTACTTTCAGTTATGTGGTTGTGTCAGAGGAAACACTATGGAATCTCCATGCCTACTACTCAAAGTGTAATGTATCATTACTCAAACTCCGCATTATCCACTGAGCTTGCCGGTGCATACACTTGACAATGGGGATGTCTTTGGCACTCTTCTGCATAGATCAGGCTTGGGGACACACAAATCCAGGCTGTGATCTGGAGTTACGATTTGACAAGTTAAGCTGCTCCTACTATGTGCTTCCATGACACCTGCGTTACTCTTCTCCAGCCTACGGCAGGAATAGGTGATGGTTTTTCCCTTGCCACGCTTTTCCTTCTGGAATATAAGCTCCTGCAGTGAAGGCAGAGAAATATTTCACATTTACTAGCACTTGGCAGAAAGATTACGCTTGGTAGGTGCCCACTACATATGATGCAATGCATCATCCTACAGGATAGGCACACTTATCTTTATGCAGTTAAAACCCCAGAGAAATAGCCTTAGGGAAAACTGAAAACATTCACAAGCACATTAGAAAAAATACGTATCGAGCAGAATAGTTGATGAGAGCAAAGTATAGGAACATATTAAATCTACAAAATTACAAGATTGGATAAATAAATTATGACTTCCCTATACTGTAAAACACTCTATCATTATTATAAATGGTGAAGTAGCTCTATTTGCAGTGGCTCTAAACAAAGTTAATGGTTTATTAAGTAAAAAAGAAACAGGCTCTGAGTGATATAATTCCATCTTTGTTAAAAGGCTATTTAAAGGTGTATGTATGCCAAGGGGAGGGTCTACACCAACGTTTTAACACAGTGTTTTTCTCTGAGTGGTAGAATTATAGATGCTACCTTGCCCATGTGTATTTTTCAATTCATTCTACAAATACCAAGGCTAATTGAGAAATGTGAAAAATATCAAAAGCAACAGCAAAGAGATACAACGAAAACGAACAATGAACAATGTATATGAGACTCGATCTCAGCCCATGAGCGCGTGCTACCTAGGCAGAACGGCCTTCTTACGCGCTCACTTGTGCCGTCTCTTAAGTTCATGTGTTGAAGTCCTCATTCCCGGCACCTCCGAATGTGAATGCATATTTGAGAATAAGGTCTTTAAACAGGTAATTAAGGTAAAATAAGGTCATTTGAGTGGGTCCTAATCCAATATGACTGATGTTCTTGTAGGAAGGGGAGATTAGGACACAGACATGCACAGAGGGAAGACCGTGAGAAGACACAAGGAGAAGATGGCCATTACATGCAAGTCAAGGAGAAAGGCCTTAGAAGAAACTAAACTGGTTGACACTTTGATCTCAGACTTCCAGCTTCCAGAATTGTGAAAAAATCAATTTCTGTTGTTTAAGTGAGCTAGTCTGTGGTGTATTGCTATGGCTGCCCTGGCAAACTTGTGCAGGACTATACTCCTTACCATTAGTAACAAGTTTGTACTAGACTTAGACTTTCGCTGCTACCGTTTGAATTTCATTATTAACTTCATTTCACAGATGAGGAGACTCAGGCATGCTGGAGTCAACTCAACAAGATGACTCCCTGCACTCAGAAGGGCAAAGCCCTGAGAGCACGGTGCCTACTACCACCTGCCCCGCTCCGCGCCCGGACAGCTCCTGCCTGAATATGACCCCGTGTTGAGGTTTCCCCAGCCCTCTCCCCTTCAAAATCAATTTCTGACATCCCATCTCTGCTAGTGATATTGGCCACTTTAATATATTATTTCCTGATTTTCAATGTTTATTTATGTTAAACTCTCTCTTCTACCACTTAGTTAAGATATCTGTACTTCCTCAAGACGTCCAAAAGAAAATTTAATTACTGGAATTTTTCAGGCACCTTGGCAGTATAATATTAAAAGTAGTTTTAGGGGACCATTTTTAGGTCCTTTAAGGTCCCAACATACAAGCAGATTAAGGATAAGCCAGACGGAGTCTTACTTGAAATGGTTTTGTTTTTACATGCCACCGTAAGTGCCATTTGCTTGTGACCCTGTTATTAGGACACTTTGAGTATCAATATAGAAGGTTACACTAGTTTCCAATAAAATATAATTAGCTATTTATTAGGAAAAATTCAGTTCAGCCATAGATTTTAATGTCTGCAGTCCCCAGCAGCAGGAAATTTCCGACTGACAGTCTGGTTGCCTTTATAAAGCTCTGTCCTGGAAATGGGATTTGCCAGAGTCAAGAGTCTGTTTCCAGAACTTAAGTAAAATGATGCTCATGGGTATTCCAGCAGTTCCAATGTTGGAATTCATCATAATAAGCCAATTGAGATAGATCAAGTCATCTGTTACCAATGTGACAATGGTCTGTTATGGAATAATATCTTTCTGCAGAAATTAGAAATTATAAGCATAACAGCCCTCCCTAAGAGGAGAGATGATTGTAAATTGTCCTAACAAAAATGATTTCTTTTCTATTTCATGCATAAGATTCCCATGAAGAGTGATGTTTCTCTCTCTGCTCATCTTTTATCCAGCACAAGCCTAGCTTCCCCCAAGAAAAATAGTAAAAGCTATCAAGATCAGAATTGCATCCTAACTTTTATTGTGTGGGTTGCCAAAGGCCACTGGGTTTCGATTGTGCAGAAACAAGATGGCAACAATGTTCTCACAATTGGAGTTCCCATGACAAGCCTACTAATTTATAGGCAGAGGGAGGTCTGTGCAGTTGTAGCTCTCGGGCTGATAATAGCTGCGCTGATCTTCCACCTCGGAGGCAGGTCGCCTCATATTGTGCAGCAGACTAATGCTAAGCGGTCAGAGCAAAGGTGCTGCGCTCAGCCATAATTTAAAAGACTCTGACATGAAGAAAGTGTTATGATGTTTAACTTATAGGGCATCCAAATGTCATAGACCCAAGCAAGTTCCTATTAGCAATAACTCAGGTCCTCTGAAGGGATTTGACATTCAAAACTGATGAGCGCTGGTCCCCAGGGTCTGCTCCGACCTAGCCTCGCCCAGGCCACTTGGTAACCTGAGTGGCCCAGGGGTCAAACCATGATAGCCCTCTTCAATTTAAAGAGTGGCTTCTCCCTGGCTGCTGAGGTTCTGACTCGGCACAATAAATTTCCCAAAGAGCATAAAGAGCCATCTAGTGTATATCAAATCAATATCATTGTGGCTTGCAGCGATATCTGAGGCTACAGTTCACAAAATAAACTAGGCCAGGGGCTGGATTTCTGCCCTTGGCAATCAATCAGGCTCCCGGGTCATGGATTTTAGTGTAAATTAACACAGCAGAAACCATCATGCTCCCCAGACAATGACATAATACAGGATTTGCTTGTTTTTGTTCCTATACCCCATTTCATTGCTTATGCTCGGAGGTGATGTTACACTAAACAGGAATAACAAGTAGTGATTAGGAAGGTGGTGGAAATCGTAAAGTAAAACATTAATATTCTCCTGGCAAATATACAGAAAGCACGTTAAATTAGGCAAACACTTACGAAGCATGAGGAAAGAACATAATTTCACCGGAACCCAATCAAGAGTGTAAGGCTTTTCTAAATTGACCTTGTCAAGTAGATAGTGCTAATTGTATCAGATTACCATATGTGAGTAATGGAAAAATGCAATGGCGGGTATTTTGTTATAGAGCCTTTCTCCAGGTTTTCGGCATTGCCTCGTCTCTGTGAAGGGCCCTGTGGAAGTTCCTTTGAAACACTTTTACAAATAAGGCCCACTAGTCCTCACGGGTCACAAGAGAAACATCCCCCTCATAGTCCCTCCATATGGAGAATGTGTGCTGGGTCTCGTCCCTGCTTGTTTGTTGAGCAAAGGGAAGTGATCTTATCTTCTAGTGGAAGACACCGAAGCATTCATAGAATAATGTGTAACGTACAATTGCATGTGGAGAACCCATAAACAAAAGTCCTCTTTTGAACAAAACCTGCAGGTTATAAAAACATTGCAAACATAATGAGTTGGGTTTGAGAGAGGAGAGTCTGTACTTAATTTATTTTGAAGGAATAAAACAAACTATCACACACCTCGCCATATTTCTTATAGAATTATACAGTCTGTCAAATCAAATTGCACCTGTAGAGCGTGATGCACAGTCCCTTTTTTTCCTATAGCTTAAAATACATAATACCTGGGCTTGGATCAATATCAAAATAGGGTCCAAATATTTGAATTAATACTTCTTATAATTAATAGATTATGTAACTTATTAAAATCACACTAGTGGGCCAGATATGGTTTCTTTTGATATCACACAGGAGAGAGTGATTGCCACTTTTGAGTAACTGCATTGTACGCGGGCGACTGAGTTATGAGTGCAGCCGCTGAGCATCCCTCGGTCTTCCATTTTCTCAAACAGAAGTGGAGAAGGATATCTAGCATCTGTCCTTAATTATCTGAAAGAGTCTTTCTGACCACTGGTGAAACAGTAAGAGAAGGAGAACATGGAAAGATTCTAAAACATGAGGTTAGCATAAGACATTTTATAATTATTTTTAGGTACAAGCTTCTACGTCTGCTACTTCCTTAGGAGTGTAATTAACACCTGCTTATGGCCATAAATCAAAAGGTGAATGCTGTGTTAAAAAAATTTTGGTATCCTGGGGCAATCTGTCTGAGATTGTCTTGAACTAAGCCATATTTCTAAGACAAAATATAATTTAGCTGAAGATTCTTTAGACTTCCGTAAAATGAAGCAAATAATCATCATATCATCATCATCAACCAAACAGAACAAAACAATTACAAGAACACAACAAAAATAGAGCCATCAGGAGAATTAAACATTAGAACCCAATGAGAGAAGAATATTCCAGTGTACAGCTGTCCATCAATCTGTTGAGAAGAGACATGCTCTATACTGTCCCAAGGGCTCTAAGATTAACACTGGGAGACTCAGATATCAGCGGGTGTCCATACTTAATCTCTGTTAGCCATGTTGATTTCATTTGTTTGGCTTCTTTCCAGGCTATAAGGTTAGAAAAAGAAGCACATACTACTAGAAGACAGACTCTGGTCAACTCCAATTAGAAGTTAAATTTTGCAAATAATGCCTCGAACAGCTTAATTTTGGTAATAGAAATACTTATGGGTGAGCTTAAGCTTGAAAAGAGCCAACGAACCCTGTCAACACAAAGAGGATTCCCTTAAAGCAGAAAGGCTTAATGACAAGGATCCTAAGAAACTCACTAAGAAAAAAAAAATATGCTGCAAAATTCATACTTACAGACAATCTCTCTTTAACTTAATTGAGTCATGGAGCAAGAACGTGGACTTGATTCCAATTTAGGTGCTGGAATGGAGCAAGACCCAGGCTAAATAAAGCCTAGCCACAATCATTGTTTCCACTTGCCAAGGTTCATTAAAATAAGATCCTTTAAGGTATTTGTCAGGTACACACCCAAGAAGAGGGACTGTGAAGAGATTTGATGCCATCTTTAGTTTACTCCTCTCAATTATGTAAGCATGAGGAGTACCCTGAGCCCAAGAACAATGAATTATTCCAGTTGGGGATTGCTATCATTGCTGTTACATGAAAGAATAAAGAGAACATGAAAGTTTTTTCTATGCACCTCCACAACTGTGGGTTCTGGCTGTCTGTTCAGGAACTTAACCAAACATCTGACTTGACTGATTGGTTTGAACTCAGTTGATTGACCATTATGGTGATTTTGGCTCTGTGCAGACACAGCTTCAGTGGAAAATACCAGTTGAATGAGTTCTTAGCATAAGGTTGATCAAACAATTGGCTGATTGATTGGGAGGAACTATATTTTCATTTTTCTAACAGCAGTTTTGGCACCAGAGAGAGAAAGTTAAACAATAATACTCTGAAACTTCCCAGGGAAAGCCAAATAGCTGGACTAGTAACTCTTAGAAAACATATTAGAAGAATCGTGTCAAACAGAGAGATGTGTTTTATAACAAGAATTCTGAAAGGTCCTAGGAATTAAATATTTTCTTTTCCATAGGGCACATGTCATGCAGAAGATGTCTAGTAATCTTTGTGATGTTTCTAGAGTTTGTAAAAACAGTAACATAAAAAGCCCTTTGCATCTAATGTGCAGGAGGTGGCCTTCAAGCCAGATCATGGAGACATTTTGTCCAAGAGACTGAGTGACTAGCTATGAAGTGAGGGAAGGAAACAAAGGTCATGAAGCCAGGAGCCAGTGAGCAAATAAGGCAGTCATACAAATACTCAGCTACTGGAAATATAATAAAAGTGACAGGAAGACCCAAAATCGCTCCGGGGATTCACAGGAACTGAGGAGTCAGGGTCAAGAAAGGTAGAATGACAAACACTCAACGTGCTAACAGCCTCCCCACTCTAAACTCCTGAAGCCATCCTGGATTCTGTGCTTTCCTCCACAGTCTACTTGCAGGACTTCAAGAAATCTTGTTGACCTTACCTTTAAAACACATTTAGAACTCACCTGTTGCTCTCTACCTGTGCTGCTGTGCCCCAATCTGAGCCTCTGCTGTACTTTCCTAGATTATTCTGGTATTCTTCTGTGTGTTCTCCTGGCTTCTGCCCTGCCCTTAGGAGGCTATTCTCAAGGTGGTACCCAGAGAGAGCCAATTAAAATGAGAGTCAGATTGTGGCTCATCTTTACGCAAACTCTGCCATGGCTTTCCGTTGTATCCCTTACAATGGGCCCCATGTAGGTGCTACTCTCTGCTACTCCCTGCTACTTTCTCTGGCTCACAAGGTACTAGCGACACTGACCATCTTGCAGTTCTTCAAATTTAACATGAGCAATCATGTTAAAAGTGGCCATTCCTTCCATGGGAATTCTTCTCCCCCAGGTAGCTTCCTGGTGAATTCCTTTGCCTCCTTCAAATCCCGCTTTCCCAATGAAGCCTACCCCACCCACCTTATTTAAAATTGTGAGCGCATTCCTGTCCCAGCTCCCTGATACTCTTGTGTTCCATTTATCCACAGTGCTTACCACCTCCTGACACAATACAGCATTTGCTTATTTATCGTGTTATTGTTGATCATCTGGGCTCTCCAGGAGAATGCAAACTCGTTGAGGGCAGAAATCTTTTCCTGTTTACTTTAGTGATGTGTCCCGACGGTCTTTAATGATGTCTGCCCTATGGTAGGGGCTTAAAATATATTTGCAGAATAAAAAACATAAATGAATAATTGGCAAAGATTCTTTAAAAGACATGACAGAGGCAGCCAGCTATCCCAGAGACAGTTAGCTTCCCTTTTCTCTTAGACCTAATGGGATACCAGCTGGCCCTGAGGCCTGAAGGTAATAAAAGTTAAACATAGCTGACTCTGAACTAGGTAAGGCTGTGTGGAGCAAACCCAGAGATCTGATGGAGAAATGAACCTCGCGTCTCCTCTTTTATTAAGAGGCTCTTTGCTCAGGATGGTGCACTGTGTGACTGGAGACCGGACTCCTGCTGCTGCAATTTCTGTTCTCATTTAAATCTTGGAATTTGAGAACATCAAGGGAGCGTCAATCTGGGACGTTGTTAAGGAATATGTGAGCTTGCTTATGTAGATGACCATCAACGTATTTATAATTTGAGATAAAGACAAAGATATTATAGGAAGATATTAAGTAGCCTCAACGTAACGGATTGACCACTAAGAATTTCATCAAAAACAAGATGTCCAGGTTAACATTGTGTCATTCTCTTTACCAGCTTGTTTCAAATCTTCCAGTTGGAAAAAGTAATGATAAAGAGGATTACCAAGAAACCTTCTATTTTATATTATTTATTTGTGCAGGAAAATCAGCACATCCAATTCATGTTAATCTTCACGTACAAAGTTATTGACAATGTATCTAGGCAGTATTCCGACACTAAGATGAAAGCTGAGTGTTTAAGCATAGCAGCCCTTTATTTTCATGGTGACAAACACCAATTTGGATGACTTTTAATTTATTCACTCATCTATTTAGATATCATGAAGAAAACAAAAACGTCTAATTTAGAGAGATGTATTTTTAATCTGGAAGAAATACATAGAAATTCCAATAGGTACAGGGTATAGATAAAGCAGCCAAGAGACACTTTACTATATGAAGGGATGTTGGTACCATCTGGGCTTAGCAGATTTATTTTCCCACAAAATGTCATAGTTTCCAAATTTCTTGCTAGAAAATATTTACATTTTAACCTAATATAATTAGGAAATCACTGAGCTGAAACATTACATAGGTTGGTTTTCATTATAATTTCTGCATAATGTCGCTCACATTTTCTAGGTAGTAATTAGATGCATTAAGGATGAATGATTCCTTCGGGGCTTATTCTAGAGATTTTTCTTCCACATTTGTGTCAAGGGTCAGCCAGGGTGAAAAACAATGACTGTCACTAAGGAAGACTGCAGATAAAAGCTTCTGAAATGAATCAAGGATCATGGGCCAGAAATTTGGACGTTTAAATTATCCCAGCAGAATATTGATAGAGTAAGATCTTACATTTGTATATTCCTGGTGCTTTGAGAAAATAAAATAAGCGTATAGCTTTACTCAAATAAATATGAGTTTGGACAAGCGTATGATATCATAGATATAGGATTACCAACCTAATTTGAATAAGAGTGTGGAAGTTAACAAAGCATCATTTATTTTTGATCTGGATGATTTTGGGGGTGCCATTTTTGTTTAGCCATCCTCATCTTTCTGAACCTCAGTTTTCCCTTTACGTAATGGCGTGTTACACTATACAGTCTCAAGTTTATTTCAGCTATAAAATGTCTAGTACTTTGCAATATTTGTGTTGTTTTATACTTTTTATGTTAAAGGTCTATTTAGATATATCACAGAGTATCTTTAAATACTAATGTTTTAATTTTTACTTTTCTTTTCAGAAATATTTATGTACATTTATCTTTTGAATTCACTCCATGCAGTTAATGCCTTAGATCAATTGCTTTTAAACTGAGTTTTCTTTGGTACCTGAGTCTTAACTTCTTAAGTAGTCTCTTCAAAATTCACTCCTTTCTCTCTTATCTGTATGACACAAAAATTCTATTTGGAATAATAATCTAAAGTCATTTTGTGAAAATTAAGTCAGGTTTCCATATTTAGCAGGTAAAATTGTAGGATTCCCTGGTAAATTTGAGTTTCAGATAAATAATAACCATTTTTTTAGTATAAGTATGCTCCATATATTGTGCAGGACATATTTGTACTAAAAATAAATGTGTTGTTTATCTAAGATTCACATTTGACTAAGTGTCCTAAATTTTATCTGGGAATCCTAAATTAAAGGTACATTGTTATTCTTATTTAGATGATGTGAGAAATGAAACGTATCTCTTAATATGTCACCAACTGGTTGTTTTCAAAAGCATTAATCAGAGCAGTTTATCACTATTTGGTATCTAAACATGAATTTGAATTTCAAACTTCAGTTCACTTCTTTAAAGAAGAAAAGATATCAAATATCTTGAACAGGTTAAACCAGAAGGGTCTGAGCTTATTTCTTCAGTACACACAACTAGAATTGAATCATAGATGGTTAACACTCTGGGGTGCAGGACAGCACTGTCAGCCCTTGGAGGGGCCCTGGTGCTCCCAGCTCAGCTTCAGCTGGCTGGCCCAGTGCACCTAGTGGGGATGGTGTGATGATTAATTTTATGTGTCTACTTGACTGCACCACAAGGTGACCAGATCCTTGATTAAACATTATTCTGTGTATTTCTGTGAGGGGGTTTGGGTAAATTTACTATTAAATTGATTGAGCAGATTGCCCTCCCTAATGTGGGTGGGCCTTGTCTAATCTGTCAAAGACTAGAGACCAAAATAGAATAAAAATGCTGACCCTCCCCCAAAGAAAAGCAAATTCCTCTTGCCTGACTGCCTTTGAGCTGGGACATCGCTTTTTCCTCCGTCCTTACTTGAACTGAATCATCGGCTCCTCTGGGTCTCAAGCCTGCTGGCTTTCAGACTGGAACTACACCATTCACTCTCCCGGGTCTCTAGCTTGCTGACTGCAGATCTTGGGGTCTGTGAGCCTCCATAATCCCAAGAGGCAATTCCTTATAACTAAACTTTCTCTCTGTTTCTGTGCATGTGTATGCATATCTATATGTGTGTATATGTATGTATATAAATGTAAACATATGTTCTATTTCTCTGGAGAACTCTGATTAATACAAATTCTCATACTGAGAAATACAATGCTGGTGCTTTAACAAATACTGAAAACTGTGAACGTGGCTTGGGAACTGGGTCATGGATATGGGATCAAAGAGATTTGAGGTTTATAGAGAAAGCCAGGACTTCCTTGAACAGGAGGTTGGCAACAACACAGACATTAAAGATTGTTCTGGTGCAGTCTCACTGGAAGTGAGGAACAAGTTTTGGAGACTGAAGAGAGATGATCCCTGTTATAAAGTGGCAAAGAGATCGGCCCGTTTGCGTTGTAGCATTTTGTGGAAGACAGAAGTTTGGAATGATGAAATTGGATAGTGAGCTGAGGAGATTTCTAAGCAAAGTGTTGAAGCAGCAGCTTGGTTTCTCTTTTGCCACTTAGAGTAAAATGCAGGCAGGGAGAGAAAAATTAAAGGAATTGTTAAGCACAACGAAGCAAAACTTGAAGATTTAAAAAATCCTCAACTTATCCATATAGTAACAACTGAGGGATTTTGTTCTAAAGAGAATACTAAGAGTGGAGCTGCGTGACCATTAGGTGAAGAGATCGCTGGTGCGGCTTATGGATTTAATCAGCCCTCTCAGCAGGAGCTGCGGGTAGAGATGGGGTTATACCAGCAGAGACTCTGCTAGTTTGAACAAAAGGAGGCAGGAAAGGGGTGAAATAAGGCTTTATTGGGATGAAATAAGAAAGCGTTTTGCACTTCGGGGATTCTATAGGATAGGATAATAGACCTATTTGGCTGTGTACTTGTATTATCCTTCAAGATAAGGGAAGGATGATCCAGAAGGCAATTCAGAGGCCAACAGGACAGCCATTCCCATCACAGGCCCAGGGGCAGGGGGGGTTCCTCCTGGGTTTCAAAGGTTGGGCAGCCTGTGTAGTTTCAGTCGGCCAGCATGCCCCTGCCCAGAGCCTTAGGTGCCAGACCTCAGCAGAGGCCCAGGCAGGACCCCCTCATAGCGACACAAGGGTGATGCCACTGCCCCAGTCCGCCTTGAGTGGGGGGTGGTGCATGTGTATGAAGCATCAAGCCGAAAGGGGTTATTCTTGAGCCTAAAGCTCTAATGGACTTTGCCCTGCTGGATTTTGGCCGTGCTTGGGCCTGATCATCTCTTTCTTCCTTCCGATTTCTCCCCTTTGGAATGACATTATTCATCGTGAGCCTGTCCCATGGTTGTATTTTGGAAGCACATGACTTATCTTTTTTCACAGTTTCACAGCTGGAGGGGAATATTGTCTCAGAGTGAATCACACCTGGAGTCTCACCCACATCTGCTTTAGACGATATTTAGATGAGACTTTGGACTTTAGAATTTAGAGTTGATCCTAGAATGAGTTAAGACTTTGGGAGCTGTTGAGATGAACTGAAGGCATTTTGCATAAAAGAAGGACATGAATTTTGGGATAGAATTTTATAGATCGGATATCTATATTCCCCCAAAATTCACATGTTGACGCCCTGAGCCCCAGTGTTGCTGTATTTGGAGAAGGGGCCTTAAGGAAGTAATTAAGCCTATATGAGGTCACAAGGGTGGGGCCCTGATCCCATAGGATTAATATCTTTGTAAGAAAATAGTCCAGAGAGACTCTCCCTGGCTCTCTCTCTCCATGTGCATGCAACAAGGAAAGGCCATGTGAGGATAAGCGAGAGGGTCGCTGTCTGAAAACCAGGAAGAGAGCCCTCACCAGAAATTGAATCAGGTTGAACCTGGACCTCAAACTTCTGTCCTTCAGAATTGTGTGACAATACTGTTTGCAGTTTAAGTCCTTCAGTCTGCGGTATTTCACTGTGACAACCTGAGACTAATACAGATGAGATTGCTGTGGCAATTGTCCTATGGACTATAGTGTACAGTTCTGCACAGCCTTGAGCTTGCCAGACCTAGAGATTAAACACGGGCTTTGAGTGTGGTTGTAGAATGTCTGAAAGAGATACTCTGGGGTTCTAGACCTGTCTACTCTGCTGACAGCACTTCTCCTTAGAGGAGAGGGAAGGACTCTGGAATTGACATTTCTGGCCCCTGATATTAGATCTGTAGGTGGAGGACCAAGTAGAATGCAGACTGTTGGTATGGGGAACATATTGCATTTTCCATATTTTTCTAGAAATAAAAAATCCATCGCAACGCACACTGTTTATTTTGCCTAATATTATCTAATTTATAATGAAAACAACAGGTCCCATTGTTGCAGGAACTTTTAACTACTCTGGAGGCAAAGTATTTACATTAAGCGTGAAAATGTTTAAGAATAACTTGCTCAAGGAGACCTATGTGAGCTATTTGCAAGACTGTGTCATTCTCATCTGTAGGAAAATTACCGGCCTCCAAAATAATATACCTTTCTTCAGATTCTCTTCTCTCCTTTCTCTGATAGGTGGGTGAAATGCATTTTTAGATTAAATAGGAAAAGGGATTTTCTTTTTGTTTACACTCAAGTAGCATAAGAATAAAAATTAGAAGTAACCAATTATTGCAGCATCTTGGTGATTTTCATCATTTCTGGTGACAGGGCTGCTTCATAGTCATTTTAAATGACAAAGACTATCTTCAAAATATCATTTGATATATATCAGTGCTTTTCTGACAGCACATCTACCAATATCTATTTAACTTTTTAATTATATTTATTTACTTTTGTAATTAAACACACAATTTTAGAAAATATGTTTAGCCTTTAATTACTTGGGATGAAATATGGCAACTCCAATTACTGCATGTCAGAATTCTGCTTATTTTTGTTTTTCTTCTTTTTGTCTTTTCTTAGAAAAGGAGCCCATTTCCAATTACAGCCCGTATTCTTCATCTCCCTTTTATTTATTGCAGCTGGAATATTTTTAAAGCCTCCACTTTGTTATAATTGCCTTGTGTTACCAGAATCTCAAAAGTAAATGTCAAATTTCTGTACTTCTTGCTGTTTAATATTGACGGGAAGTAGTGCCCAGCAACACCAACATCGATTAATTTGTCAAATATTACCTGAAAGTTCGGATAAAATGCTGTCATAAACCCATATTCTGTCTATTGAACATTGATGTATGAGGCATCTGAGGAATGACTCTGTAGATCGACTATTTTCACGTCACAAAAAGTCCTCCTATGCTGTGGGTGTCTCCCTCATCACCTCTGAGCTCGGGTAGGTGGCCAACACTCGAGGGCCATCCCGTTGGTGCAGGAGGTACTTGCACAATGAGGGCTAATCCTTCCTCCTGGCTTCCTAGGATAGCTCCTGCACTCTCTCCGTCCAACGCCATCGGACTGTCTAGGACTTTGGAGGATTGCAAAGGCAAGTCCTTCCTCATTGCTTTGGTCATCATGGGCTTCTGCCACGTTGGGTTTAATGAAAACAGTAATTATCATAGAGCCATGATATGTGTCACCTATAGTCCAGAAACTGATCAGTGAGAGTTGCTGCAGCAGATGGAATATTTCACATCCTAAGGTCTAATGCGTTCAGTTAAGGGATAAGGGAATCTGAGTTCGTATCACGTGGAAGCAGAATAAAACCAAGACTGGTAATATGCTGGAAAAATTTGGTCATGCACAACAGGTCGACTTCAAAGAAATCTTCAGTTTATACAATGAGTCTTGCAAGAACTACTAACCAATGCGTAAAATAGACTGGCCCCCAATATGCAGTGCAATTATTCAATGCAATAGAACAAAAAATGCTGTGTGATTTGTCCACATCAACTTCTAAAAACACTAAAACTGTAGTGACAGAAAGCAGGTCGGTGGTTATCAGGGATTGGCATGGGAAAAGGGAATCAACTACAAGGTGGCACAAGGAGACATTTTGGAAAGATTGAAATGTTCAATATCATGATGGGTCATGGTGGCTAAAAAGCATGCATACTTGTCCAAACTGATTGTAATTTTTTTGCTAAAATTGGTGGCTCCTAATATACCTGAATATACACATCAATAAAGCTGATTAAGGAAAAAAAAAGCCAAATCAAAAATTGACTTGCCAAAAATAGGCTAGTTTTTTTTTCCTACTCAGAAATGGGAAAAAAAAGCAAATATTGTTTTTTGGTACCTCTTACCAACTTATCCTGCACAGGTTCCTTTACAGGAAAGCATAAAAGAAGAATTAGGACAACTCAGGAGAGCAGGGGAATACAGAATTGTATTTCATGGAAGCGCTGAAACACATGCGCACAGTGTGACTGTAGGGTACTTGCTGCCTGGGAACTATCGTTGTTTCTGGAAGAGAGGGGACCTCCTAACCCCCTCCCCATATCTGTCCTGGAAGGGAATGCACGGCCCCATTCAGGATGCAAGTGAAGCGCCAGTCTAAATGGAAGGGTCTTCTTGCTTCCCAATCCCACAAGACATATTCAGGTGAGTCATTTACCAAGCTCGTTGTCCACAGGTGACTCAAAAGCCAAGCGATTGCAAGTTAAGGAATAAAGGAATTAACAAAATGGAGCTGCAACTACCAGTAAAGATCTGAAGGCAATTTTTATACCATAGAATCCTCGAAAGAGGTAACGACTGACTGGTTATCTTCATTAAAGCTTTTTGGGTCATTACAATTTACATTTTCTTGACATTTGCATATTATTTATTTAAATTTCATACCTGGAAAAGGTATTGTTTACAGCTACATTTAGGCTTATTATGCAGGCTTATTTAAAAAGAAAATGTGTTATTTGAAATTAGCTTTGAGGAGTGTAAATGTGATTCTTAGGCTAGCTTTTAATGATGGCTTATTGTAACCATGGGCCCACTAGGACCAGTTTGAACTGACCCCATCTTATCAACAGAGTGATTAAGAGTTGTTTTTCAAAAGCAGTTAAGGAAAAAAATTTGCAAAGTCACATAGCCAGAGCATGTGCAGAGGAGAAAATCTTGACCTGAAATGACCATGGAACCAAATATCACCCCCAACAGAACCCAAGGACCAGGAGGGGACTGGAACTTGAAAGTCGGACTCTTATCAGATGCAAGGGGTCCATTGTCCGGGAAGATTTAGTGTTAAAGCCCCTTCTGCACCTTACCACAAATGTTTTAACCCTTACCATAAATGTTTATGTCCGCCAATCGACACGCACCCCACCAGTGTTTCTGTGTACCAGCCTGTTCTCCCTAACCTCTTAAATTTCACCCCAACCCTGAAGGTTCGGGGAGAAAGACGTAAGAGCTTTTGCCTCTGCCTCCTTGTAGACTGACCTCTCAATATAGTTTTTTTTCTTTTCTCAAAAGCTGATGCAGTAATAATTGGCTCTTTATGCACACTGGGCAGAGAATCCCAGCTTTGTGGGGTAACATTGACACTTCCAAATAGTGATTTGTCTTCTGTAGGAAGCCAGTAGGCAGCTGTCTTCATGAAAATGTAAAGAGCTTAGCACATTTGAGCCACTCGAGCCAACGCCAAAGCAAGCAATGTAATGGGTACGATTAGCTGTTACAGCGGGATTTGTAAACTTAGTATGAGAAAAACAAAATGTCCATTTACAGTATACTTTATTATTATTTCTAATGCTAACTCCGATATTTTTCATTTGTCATATTAACTTTTAAATTTAATGTTCACATTACCCATTGTCTAATTTGCTCACATTCTCTGAAAAAGTGAAAAATGGACGTGCCATTTTTCTGGATTGAATGTCGAGTACAATAAAGACGAGTAACCCCAGGTCCTAAAAAACTGCTTTTTCAGTTAGATGCAGGAAAAAAAAAAAAATCAGATAGCTCCCTGCAACCTGCACGTATCAGTGCGAGGATACGTCAACTTCAGATACGTTTTACATCCAGCGTTTGTTCTGATTCTAAACAGTCTGAGCCACAGTACGCTCTGCCAGTGCTGACCATGTTTTTCCCTGCAGATTAGCTGGATGCAGAGCTCTCGACATCAACACTAGATATTTACAAGACGTCGCAGCAAACTTTGTTTTTGACTCAGTGACAACACCTTAGCAAGGAGAACTGCTTCTAACCTGAAAGGCTGCGAGAGTTTGACTTTTCTCAAAAACAAAACAAAAGTGTGCATTTCTCAGGGCGCCTTGGCCTTGGCCTTGGCCTGGGCACGCAGCAGACACGCAGGAAATGCTTCTCCTCCAAGTCTCTGCATCCTCACGCATAGGTTGAAGTGCAACCGACAACCACCAACAATTCAGAGTGTGTTCCTTTTCATATCTTTGCCACAGGATTGAAAGTAAATTAAAAATTAAATATTCCTCCTCTCTGAAATTATATATCTGTGAATTTATGTCAGGAGAAAGCGACTAACTGAAGTAGGACAAAGGCACTGTTCAACATGAAGGGAGTATGAAGGCAGAGTAATAGACTAATAGCACTGTGGCAGATGCAGAATATTCATTCATCTTTTGGAGAAGTCTTGATTGACGGGTCTGCCAACACTGATGCTTCTTTTGAAGGTCATAAACAACAAGAAAATATTCTGGAAAGCAATAATCATTGGCTTCCTAATGTAACATAGATGTGTCCTGACTGAAACGGCACGCCATTAAAAATCATTTCTAATTATTTTAAGTAATATTTAGATCAATTCAAGGTAATCTTATTAACTTTCATGTTTATGTCTGAATTAGATTACTTTCATGTTTGTTTAAGCTCTTTTGCTTTTTAAAATGTCTCTTCCAAAGACAAATTGAGTCTGGTTAAAATAATCAATGGCTTCTGGGGGTTGACATAGGCAGATGCCAGATCAGGGAGGACTTCCTGCTTCTCCTGAGGAGCAGTCCCTGACTTGGCTGTCCCCGAAGAGGGTGACCGGGCTCTCACGGGGCTTCCCTGTCCACACTAAGGCCCCCTAGAAGAAAACACCTTCATTAAAGCGGGGTGTAGGGCGGAAAATGTGGACTGTGGCTGCTGAAGGTGGGTGGTCTAAAGGACTTTTGCTTGGGGAACAATTTGAGCATCCTTTGAACCTAAGGCCTCACCTTCAGCATATTCTCATTTTCTCCATAGATCCACTCTCACATGTAATTAAAATATAAATAGTGACACTCTGGAGGGTATAACATGGAAGTAGTGCTTAGAAGAACAGGCCATTTTTAGGACGTGCTCTTATATTTAGCTCTTTTCCTGTTATTTCACATTTTTCAAATGAATTTAAAAATTAAGATCCTTCCAAACTAGACCTTAAAATAAATTGAATTTCCGTTACAATGGAATCGTGAATTCACACAAAGGAAAAAATGTTTTTAGTACCTTGTTTCCTTTTTAGTGAATTTTTTTGTGAACAGAATTGGTGGATCAGTATTAGCAGTTATAAAACAAACAGACAATACTGACAAAAGAAGGAGTCGTTGTCAAATCTTAGCTGCAAAAGGTTGGCAATACGCCTAAGTTTTGGCAAATGGGTAAGGAGGGAGAAAGGGTTTGAAGCATCGTGCTCTCCCAGGCTCTTTCCTTCTTATGTCGCCCATCAGCATTCTAGGGGAGGGTTTTTCTTTCGTTGTTTGTGGATCTCTTTGAGAATCTGGTTAGAGTTAAGAATTCTCTTTCTGGGAAGATAGACACTCTCTGTGTTGGCATCACCATGTTCCTACAGCTTCCTGGAGCTGTGCCAAGGCACCCAGACCTCCTCAGTACCGAGTACTCATTCCTGCAGCCCAGGCCGTGTGCCACTGACCTTGCAGAACAGAGTTTCTTTCCAGAAATTGCCCTTGGCTGAAGGAAGCCTTCTGGCTGGAGGAAGCCTTCTGGCTGGAGGTTTTATCCCTTCCCAAGGGGACACTCCACTCAAGACCACCGTAGGGTACAAACCAGCTCCTCGCCTCAACTGGGGACAACTCTGGAGTACATTCCCCTCCAGAGCCCCAAGGGACCACCTGCAGCTCTGCTTGTGACTGCCCTTCAGCTCAGCTGCTCCCTCCTCCCTGCCCTTCCTGGTGTTTGAGCCTAGGCCTCTCGCCAGTAAACCTCCTGCGCGCAATCTTGGTCAGCACAGCCGGATCTTCACCAACGCAAGGCTCTCCAGGACTTCTGAATTCCAGGGGCCCTGGGGTCTGGAAAATGCAGAGACAAATTGATGCTCATATAAACAGCACGGACTCCTATTGCTTTCAACCATTATCAGAATATGACGGTAGACATCGTGCAAGCCATACCTCCAAAAATTCTCTACAAATAGAGATCAGCTTTGGGGTCTGCTTTTCAAGTTCTACAAATGCCAATGGAGGGCAGCTGGACTCGGGAACCTATAAAGATGTGGCTGTAAAGGAGGCACAGGTGTGTCCCATCAGTGTCCGGAGTTGGGTGAGGTTTGTTGTGACCACTGGGATCCTCCTTGCTCTTAAGAGTGTGGCCCAAGAAAGAGCAGGCCTTTAACAGAACAGTTATGCATAAGAACATCTATCTCCTGGGTGGACTTCTCTTAGAATTTGCTGTGACGGTAACTAGGGGTCACCCTGAAGATGACATGGGTGCACCACGAAGGTGTTCCAATCTGGAGGAGGTTGACAGAGGGGTAAACTGATTATTACCATGAAACATGAAGGTCCTTTGAACAAGGACCCACGGGGATGTGTAAGGACAGACAGACTGTCTGGGAAGGGTATTTGGCAGCAAGGAGTGGGAAATGTGGGGAGATATGGTCAGAATATGTTTCCTGGTAGAGACTGCATTTGAGTTGATTTCTTTTCTTTTCTTTTCTTTTCTTTTCTTTTCTTTTCTTTTTTTGCTGAGGAAGACTAGCCCTGAGCTAATATCTGTGCCAATCTTCCTCCACTTTATATATGGGTTGCTGCCACAGCATGGCTGAGGAATGGTGTGGGTCCACCTCTGGGGTCCAACCCACAAACTTGAGTGACCGAAGCAGAGGGTGCCGAACTTAACCACTATGCCACGGGGCCAGCCCCTTGAGCTGATTTCTGAAAATGAGCTCTATTTGTGGAGAGGTCATCCCAGGTGAAGGGACTGCTTAGGTTAAGACCAGATATATCCAAAATGGGGAGAGATCAGCAAGGTAGGAGCAGATTAGCAGGACTACAGCTAAGACCTGGATGTGTTTGAATAGCAGGGCAGGAAGTAGGAGCAGGTCAGCAGGACTATATTGCTAAGCACAATAACATTGAACTTGCATGATAGGAGTCTGACTTTGGCCTCTGTGCACTAGGCCTTGGTAACACACAGGATTGTGATTAAGTGGCTTCTACCCTAGAGTTGGTGATGGTCTGGAGGGACACAGCAGCTGCACAGACACATCATTCTGGTGGAGTAGTAAGTGCCATGGTGGAGGCCAGCATGATGACAACAGGCCCCAAAGGAAGGTCAACAAGGGCCCCATTCCCTGGGGAGTTAGGCTGGGCTGGGTGCTCTTCTTGGTTCCTCCTTGAACAAGCTCACTAACAGCCTTGCAACACTCTGAAGACAGTGCGATTATTCTCTCTACTCTACAGCTGGGAAAGCAAGACAAGGAAAGGTCAAGCAACATGCCAAAAGCCACACACCTGGTAAGTCATGAGGCCTGGCTGCAGACCCAGGGTATGCTCCTGGCCACACCAGCCCCGTATACCCCTGGTGTGCATGAACCTTGATCGGCAAGAGGAGGGAGCCTTGGCGAATCAGGATAGGCACCTCTCTTTGGAAGTTGAGATCTGGCAGCCTCTGGAAATTGGCTCATATGTGCAGAAATCTTTGCAGCCCCAGAAGGTGAGCCAGTCAGTCATAGGAACCTCAAACCTAAGCTGAAGCCACATTCTCTACAGCAGGCCTTCAAGGGAGGGGTCTGCTCAGGCTCAGAACCATGCACGCTGCCTCCGCCGTCCTTGAGCTGCATTCACAGGCAACATGGCCAAAGAGGACGGCCCATGAGGGTAAGGCAGTGGTCGCCTGCAGATCCCAGGACCTGACTTTATTCCCAGTGTGCTCAGCAGCTGGAGCTCCCCAATCTGGAGATGGAAGCTGGGGTCTCTAGGTCTACAAAGAACCCCTGAAAATAAGGCAGGTGCTGCCCCTGGCACAGCTCCTCCCGTTTGCTTGAATTAGATCTTCCTGAGTAAAGACACCACTCATAGACCTGCAAGGGCCCACTCACTCAGATCTGGACTGGGGCATGCTCGAAGGACATGTATTCATTCTGAAGCCCTGAAGTCAGAGCCGGGGTCGTTGACCACAGGATGCAGGCGGGTCCCTGCCTGTGTCAGCACCTTTTCCTCTCTATCCTGTCCTTTGCAGCTTGCTCAGATGTCTGTTTCACATACAGCAGTAAATGAAATAGCTTATACCCACCAATTATAATAATTGCCCAGTCCTTGAGTTTCCACCTGGGTGAAGTAAAATGCAACATGAGGAGCATTGAGGCCAAACATGTTATGGCATTTCTCTAAATATACTTCTACAACGTCTTGTGCCCATGCTATGGGCACTTATGAAAAACTTAAGAAATTAGGACATCATAGTTTATTTTAGCTAGCTTTCCTAACAACATGTGTTCTTGATTGATTTCTTTCTTTTAAACTATGAATTTTCTTTTAAATTATGAAGAATTCCTACTGGTTTCTATTCTAGAAGGTAAGTAAAGTAGATCATTTGCCAACCCTTCAAGGAAATATATTTTTCTATCTGAAAGTGCATATATTTCCAGCTTCTTTTTAAAAAATTCAACCTTGTAAAGGAAATTACTTTGCATATAGCAATTTGATAATACATAGCCATTCAGCGGCAAGATGATTCTAGAATAAGACCAATTTAAGGAATGTCTTTCTTATGTTAAATGAAGAGAATAAAATATCAATGCCAGTATACCTTCAGATAGCTTGTAAAGGGACAGATATAAGATAGCAAGGACAGCCATGGTCGAGCATGTGTAACCAAATCTTCATTCAGATCACCTGTCAACTCAGGAAGGGCAATGGCCATCCCAGTGTCATCTGGGTCAAAGGCTGCATTTTGCAATTGTGCTAATCTCTTCTTAGGCAGTCAGGCTACAGATTATGCCTTTTTGAGGTGAGAAAACCTTGGGTTTTGCCTCAAGCTGATCATTAAGTGCTGCTAATGATAGCTTTCCTGAGGAAATTGGAAATAACAAGATGCGATTTAGTATAAATATGATATGTCAGAAGCTGTTCCCCCCAAAATGTCATCCTTGAGGTGGGATAACTTGTGTTGTACAAGAAGTATTGCTCTATTTTCAAACAGAGTAGAAAAGAACTCTGATGCCTGAAGGAATCTTTCCCACTGCCATTCTTGATCAATGGTGCTTAGTGAGAAAGACAGGCTGCATCTAACTTTGGATTTTGGCTGGTACCATGTGATTAAGCTACATTGCTTGTCTCCTGTTTGCCCAGGCCACATGGCAAGATAAAGAGGCCTTCTATTCAGAATTCAGCTCCTTCACATGGAAGTTCAAGCTCAGTGAGCAAGCAGCTAAGAACGAGAAATCAAGAAAGATCAGGGATCTATGGTGTTTTGAAACGAATCACTCTGGGATTTTGATTGACCACTCCGGCGTCTGAGTAGAAAATTGCATATGCTTTCTTTAGAAAAGTTGTGGCCTAGAAAAAATAACTCAAGTCCAAGTAGTAGGCAAAAAAATTCATCTCATCATGTAGGCATTGTATCATCTCCCATCTTCACAAGAAGAACGGGGAGTATGCACAATGAGATGTTTTGAGAGAGAGAGACCACATTCACATACCTTTTATTATAGCACACTGTTATAACTGTTCTAATTTATTATTAGTCATCGTTGTTCATCCTGACTGTGTCTAATTTATAGATTAAACTATATGATAGGTCTGTATGTACAGGAAAAAGCATAGTGTGTATAGTGTTCAGTACTATCAGCAGTTTCAGGCATCCACTGGGGGTCTTGGAACATATCCTGCTCAAATAAGGAGAGACAACTACAGAATTTGTTCCTTCCTTCCTTCCTTCATTCTAAAACTTTAATAACTGCCTCTGCTGTTTTGCTGTCTGGGCTTAAACAATTTAGCACCGTTTGATTAAGGGCACTAATAAGTACAAAGCAGCAGGCTCCTTGCCACATCCTTGATACAGGCAGCACAGCCTGCTCCCCTTCTTTTGTGGGCACATCTGCACCTACCCCTCTGCCCAACAGCAGAACCACCTTACGGCTGAGCTGCAACATATGCAGTCATTGCCTGCAGGAGTCCTCCCTGTTTTTCCACACTTCCCTCTTGTTTTATTTATTTATTTGACAATAGAAAAACGTACCTTCGTAATGAAACATATTTAAAATATTGTTGATGCTTGCATATTTACTTTCCAAATTGGTATTCTGTAAATGCAAACTGAATCAACAGTCCAATCTGTGTCATCCCAACCATGGGCCATCTCAGAATCTCATTTTCCAGCTGCTTTCTTCTTCAACATGGTTACTTACTACTATACTAGATTAAATAGTGTCCTCCCAAAACTCATGTCCACCCAGAACCTCAGAATGTAACCTCATTTGGAAATAGGGTCTTTAGAGACATAATCAAGTTAAGATGAGGTCATACCGGATGAGGGTCAGCCTTAAATTCAATGACCGGTGTCCTCAGAAGAGCAGAGGACCCAGAGCTATAAACACAGAGACGCAGAGGGAAGAAGACAGATGCAGTGATTGACAAGACACAGCCACAAGCTAAGGATTGCCAGGAGCCAGCAGAAGCTGGAAAAAGCAAGGGAATATTCTCCCCCACAGCCTTTGGAGGGAGCGTGGCCCTGCCAACACCTTGATTCCAGGTTCTGGCCTCCAGACTGTAAGACATTTCTGTTGTTTTAAGCTACTCAGTTTGTGGTACCTTGTTACAGCAGCCCCAGGAACTAATACAGTCCAGCCTCAGTTTCCCTAGCCCAGGCTCCCCCTGCAGTTAAAGGACAAGCTTCAACTTGTGGAAGCACTTCTTGTTTAGTAGCTATGGTTGTGTGTATAAACCTCTCTCTGCCACTTTCCCACAGTGGGATCATGGATGCACGATGCAACTTTTCTGCTCAATTTCTACATCTGTAAAAAAGGTCAATCGACAGGCCAGCCCAGTGGTGCAGTGCTTAAGTTCTCACATTCCTCTTCAGCGGACCAGGGTTAGCTGGTTAGGATCCCAGGTGTGGACCTATGCACCACTTGTCAAGCCATGCTGTGGCGGGCGTCCCACATATAAAGTAGAGGAAGATGGGCACAGATGTTAGCTCAGGGCCAGTCTTCCTCAGCACAAAGAGGAGGATTGGCAGCAGATGTTAGCTCTGGGCTAATCTTCCTCAATAAATAAATAAATAAATAAAAGAATAAATAAATAAAATTTAAAAAGGCAATTGAAAAAGTTGATGTACAACATTCTACTGAGAAATACAAAAATTCTATTAATAAATAAATTTATTTCTGCTTCTAGGACAATAACAACTCTATGAAAAACTTTTTTATGCCAGATCAAGATCAAATGAGAAAGCATCTTTGATGATTTCTGTCAGTAATTTAGTACACATTTAATTTCAGTTATTTTTGCCACCTTTGAAATGTTTCCTGTACATTTGAATTCAAAGTATTTTTAAAGTAAAGTAACGTGGCTTCTAATAGGAAAGACATAAGAAATGTTTGCTTAAAGTACAATTACAAAATAGGTTTGGATTCTTTTTGGTGGTGGTAATATCATTATTCTGTGCCCTATGCTAAATGTTTGTGTCCTCCTGAAATTCAGATATTGAATCCTAACCCCAAGGTGATGACATTTGAAGGTACGGCCAGTGGGAGATGCTTAGGTCATGAGGGTGGAGCCCTCATGAATGGGATTTGTGCCCATGTAAAAGAGACCCCAGAGAGATCCATTGCCTCCTCTGCGATGTGAGGACACAGCGAGAAGACAGCTGTCTATGCACCAGAAGCGAGTCTTCACCAGTCGTCAAATCTGCCAGCTCCTTGATCCTGGACTTCCAGCCTCCAGAAATGTGAGAAGTGAATTTCTGTCATTTATAAGCCACTCAGTCTATAACGTTCTGTTTTAGCAGCTTGAGTGGACTAAGGTGTTCTGTATATCCAGCTAAGTTGTCAAAACAAAAACCTGGTCAGTAGCTCTATGAATCAGCAAGTCGAGAAAGCTGCTGTTGTCCTGTCCTTTCCTACATGTCTCCATCCTGAAGCTTGTAGGGTCTGCATGTGGGCTCCATGCAAGGACAAAATCGGTAGAGACGGCAAGGGCAGGTGAGATCTGTGACTTGGCTGTCGTGCGTCTCTCCACCTCCCATCTCTCTGGCACTTCTTCCTCAGCATGGCTCATTCTCTTCCTGGGTCTCTCCGTTTCCTCCTGACCTGACTTTCACTTGTCTGTGTTTGCTCGGTCTGCCCTCCTTCCCCAGCTCCCACTGAGGGAGAGGTGTCATGCTCAATATCCTGGGCAGCGGTCAGCAGCCCGGATGGAAGCTGTCCTGTCTGTGCTTCTGAGAATGCCCAGCTGGGAGTTTTCTCAAATAAATAGAGACAAGAGCCCCTTGTGGCAAAGTAACTTTGCTTTGGAAGGACGCATCTTCCCTTTTCTATAATCCTTTTTTTGTAAACAATAAAAGAACATGAACATAAATTCAAAAGAAAAGCGATATTTTCTCACCTCAACAATATATTGACTGTGCATTTTCTTCCAGTCTTTGCCTACGTATACACAGATACTTTTCAAAATTTTAATCAAAGTGTATATTCCTTTCTGCATTCTATATTTTTAATTTAACGTAAGCATTTTTCTCAGGTGCTATGTAATTTTGTACACATATTCTAAATGGCTGCAATATTCCCTCTAATAAATGTATTAGAATTCATCCTTTTCTTTACTCACAGATATTTAATAGTTTTTCTCTAAATAATAAGCTTGCTTTACATGGTCCTTTTGGGTCAAGACTATTAGAAACTAAGTACACAGCTTTAAAACCATTTTGTGTTTTACAGCTTCCATTATTGGTTTCAGTAAAAAACAGTGCAGTGGGCATTTCGAGCAGATAGAGATGACACATTTCTGTTGATATACGGTAGACTATTTCCTTGACCTACAATCCTCAGATTTGAGTTTCTGTAGTTAAGAGAATAACCCTTCTGTCACCTTGCCACATGTTGTTTTAGTGTTCTGTGACTGTTCACACCAAAATTCAGGGCCAATGGAGTTGCAGTGAGTGACCTTTGCTCATGCTTTCATTAAGAAAATATGAAGTAACTGTTATACAAGTAAAACGTAGTTTAAATAACAATACTCAGTTCCTACAGCGTTGTGGCCACACTGATCCCTCAGACATTGTAGGGGTAAGAAACAGCATCACAGAGAAGTTGGTGAGATCCCCAAGTTCCCATAGCTGATTGGTGATAGAACAGAACTAACACCATAACTTCTGGGCTTCTAGAACATGATTTATGGAGGGTCAGTGCTCGGTCCAAACCAACTCAGAATGCTGGCCTTGTACCAGACCAGCTGTCTTCCCAACAAGTCAGCTACTAATGATTTGGTTTTCTACTAGAGTATAAAGTATTCTACTTTATTTTTTCTTTAGTTGAAGAGAATCCATCCACTTATTCGTGCAGCAAACATTTAGCACCTATTTTATGCTAGATACTGCTCTAGGAAGGAAAGATGCTGAGTTTACTCAACCAACCAAGACCCTCTTCAGGGAGCTTCATCGTTCTAAGAGGCAGTATGTCACTGAAGATGCACACAGATAAGCAAGGAACCAATGAGCTAGGAAAGCAAAAGTTTGCCAGGCATGGTATGATGATGGGGAAGATGCTGGTTTATAGCAGTGGCCAGAAAAGTCTCTTCGATAAAGTGACATTCAAGCAGAGCTCTAAAGGCAGGGAAGAAGAAAGTCATGGGTATATCATGGAAGGAGCATCCCGGCCTGAGAGAACCGTGGGAGCTGGACCTCAGCACAGGAAGAAGAGAGAAGAGATGAGCAGAGAGGGGCTGGAGTCAGGGGGCAGAGAGTAGGAGCTGACGTCAAAGCATCTGCTGGAGCCTGGACAGTGCAGGACCTTTGAAGCAATAATGAGGGCTGCTGTCTTTTTTCCCAAGGAGATGGGAAACCCGTGGAGAATGGTGAGCCAAAAGCAAATCCACATTGGTGTGTGTGTGTGTGTGTGTGTAAGTGTCCCCAGCTTCTGTAAGAATAGGTGGGAGATGGTCAAGAGAGAAGCTGTAAGATCTGTCAGGAAACTAAGAGACTAATGCTGCAAAAGTCCAGGTGATAAACGGTGGCAGCTTGGACTGGAGTTGTGGTCATCATATTGGCGAGATGGGGCACACTGCAAATATCCAGAAGGCACAGTCAACAGGACTCACCAAGGAATTAGTTTACCGAGAGAGATAAAATGGGAATTATGAATGACTGGCAGTTTGTGTTTTCCCTCAACAGTCAGGGTGAGTTGTGAAGGGTGTTGGGGCATAACGATAAGTGTATTATACGCATGGCCGGTCACCTGAAGAACTTTAAGAATTGTTCTTCATCATCTCCAATGGTTTGCCTCTGTATGTAACATTGTACTGAACAAACACACTGACTAAGATGATCTTACCCTCTCAGCAGCAGCAGAGGATTCAATGAATAACCAGCATTTCATTCTCAATTGTTAGTAGCATAACGTCGGGAGAGGAAAGGTATCCCTGACCATTTCCATTGGAGAAGTCAGAGGACACGAGGCAGGTAGCTGATGAGATTGGAGGTTTGGTTAATAGAGAGGGATGCAGGTAGATTGCACACCTGTTAGTCAGTGATGTCCAGGTAGTGAAGGTTCCGGAGAAAAAGGCTGCCACGTTGATTACAGATGAGCAGGAGAGCTCAGATTAAGCAATGAGGAAAAACACATACATTAGGAAGGGGATAAACAGGATCATGATTTGTGATCTTAAAATAGTTGCTATGAGTTTTTTGTTTTTTAATTTGTTTTTTCCTGCCCTGGTTTAATACTCAGATTCTGTGGGTAGAAGAAAGACTTCGAGAATTTATGTACATAGAGAAAGGATGGGGCAAAGAGCTCGGCTTCTGTCAGTTTATTTGTTACTGTCAGTGCCATTGAGTAGTTTCCAACTGTACACAGCAGAGTAGAACCCTGCCCGGTCTTTTTGCACCAGCCTTTTCACTTCCGGCAATAATCAGATAATGCTCCCCTGCTATTCGTAGAGTTTTCACTGTCAATTTTTTCGGTAGGGTGTGGCCAGGTCCTTCTTCCTAGTCTGTCTTAGTGTGGAAGCTCCACTGAAACCTGTCCACATGGGTTCATTAAAACCCTTGAAGTCAGGGCAGCATGCTGTGAAGCCCACCAGGCAGCCCACTGCCCCTCCTATCCTCCCTTGGACTCCCTGGAACTGACTTTCCTGTCCTCCCTTTGAATTCCAGAATCCCTGGGTTTTTTTTGTTTTTGTTTTTCCAAAAGATATAGAGGGAACACCAATGTGAAACCAAAAGGGAATATTTGTGGAGAATATTATGACTTTTCTTTAGCACTGAACTACATCACAATAATGTATCTAAGAAGATGAAAGAACAGACTGTGGGATGAAAGTGGAATACGCAAACTGGTTTTCTCCCAGGAGAACAAGAGGAACAAAGAACCAGGAGGAATGATTAAAACCACACATGCATGTTCGATGCAGAAGTGGCAGCAGAAAAGATGAAGCGGTCAAAATAGTCTTTCTGTAAAAGTAGAACAGGTAAGGTTGGTTGATAGGACCTAGAGAAGATTTGATCTTGAAATTCCCTTTTGAGCTCCTTCTCGGCTGCCCACCAATACCAAAGGTACTGTCAGTATGGGACATAAGTTCAGTGTCAATTATGAATGATGTTAAATGTGATTGAGTGGAGACCAGGTGAGATGTGCTGAAGACACAGACCAGGGAGGGTGGTGGACCATCCTAGATGGGCTGAACAAAACTCAGTCATTGGGCAACACGATGGCAGACAAAATCCACCATAGGCAAGGTGAATGTTACTGGAAAGAATAAATTGAATCCGTCTTCTACGCTGAAGGTCTTTGAATTAGTCATAGTCTCTTGAGAATAAGATCTAAAAATCATCATAGCTCAGTGGGAACATCTGCTCTGTGTGGAGCACCAGTCAGAAAGAATGATCAAGATGTCAGGCTGTGTGAATGCAGGGATGAAAAATGCATGAATGATTTCAAGTCATTATAGTGAAGACCCCTTCTGTAATCTTTTGTAAAAACCAAGAAAAGAAAATATTAACAGAGGGAAAAAAACAAGACAACAGGGGTCAATTGCCTATGCATATATTTAGACTTCAACACAGTGCAAAGAGGAATAAGCAGAATAGTTTCCTATTTTCACTTCCTATAAAAGGATAATATAATGTAGTATATGCAGAAAGACTAAAGTCAGCTTGAGTCATCTTCATTCAGGAAATGATTGTAGAAGACTAAATATGTCATGAAATTCCAGAGAAGACATATTTCAGGCAAAAGACTGTGAGGATTTCCTTCTCAGGAAATTGGCTTAGTTTCTGCAGGTGGCGAGCAGCTTAAAGTTGGAACCAAGTGTCCAGGAAGGAGTTTCAAGGGTTTTCTGCCAACACAGCTGGCCTAAGCCATCATGCAAAAACCCATGGAAAACCTCATTTCACGTCCACATTTAGTATTTCCCACTTCCCTCTACAAACCAAGCTGCTTTCATCGTGTCTTTGCGCTGCGTCTGCTTGCTGTCCTTCCTCCATTAGCTTCTCCAAGCCCAGGGTTAGCCCTCGTTAGAAATATGGACAAGTTAGTTCTCTCTTATCATTGATTGCTCGGTTTACTGAGAAGCCTCGTAGGATTTTAAATATGCAAAACTGGCTATTCTGATTCTTCCTTTATGACACCATCACAATTTTTACTCAGTGATATGAAACCTCCAAGGAGAATTTGTCTGCTTTACCAAGGACTGATAAAGGAGTGATTATCACCAAAGCGTTTAAATCCTGAACTTACTATAAATAAACTCTCTCCTCTGAAACAAATCAGAAGGTGCTCTGAAAGACGACTTATTTACTGCTCTTTCCTGGAAGAAGGATTCCCCAAATTCCACCTGCATCCCAGTTTAAGAGAAGCAAACTCAGGCAAACCAGCACTGATAAAATGTCAGCCCTTGGGCAGCCTGTACGGGGCCCTGCTGGATGATCCTAGTTTTGGGTTAGGTTCAGGAACCACTGGTCTAGATGGTCCACTCTCTAGCTTTGAATCCTAATTAAAATTGCCCTTCAAACCCCAGGCTTCCATTCCTTTGTGTGGCTTTATGTCTCCCTGGGATGTGTCAGCTGCAAACACACTGTGTGACTTAGTATTGTTGCAGATTGCACTGGGGTCTCCTTCTTCTCCTTCCTTCTCTCCAGGCTCTCTGCCAGCTAAATTTGCAGTGTCCTCTGACCTCTGACCGTGGTTGTGGCTTCTTCTCTTGATTTTATTTAGCCAATAGAAGGGGTCAGAAGTGAGAGTGTGCAGGCTTGGAGCCCAGGCCTGGAGACGCCCCACCTGCTTCATTCACTCCCTTGAAACTCTGCTATCATCACGGAAGTGATGTACTCCTGTCTGCTCACTAATTCCATGAGGAGGATGAGAGATGCCTGGAGCAGAGCAGAGCCACCCCTGTCAAGCTAGGCTGAGATTAGCGACTGCCCTCTGGATATGTGTTCCCAAGTGAGCCAAGACCAACATAGACCAGCCATCAACCAGGCTTATCACGTGTGCCTGAGCCCCAGGAAGACCAGAGGAACTGCCCAGCTGAGACCAACATAGATCAGCTGATGCCCTGCATACTCATGGATTTATAAAAAATAATAAATAAATACTGTGTTTTTTTAACTACGACTTAACTTTGGAATGGGTCCTGTTACGTCACTTATGTATATATTTCCTCCTTTTCTCCTTCTAGAAAGTAGGAATTCTTGTCTCTTTTATTTACTTTTTTCCCCCAGAACCTAGAGAAGTGCCTGGCCCTTAGTGGGGACTCAGAAAATAGTTATGAATGACAGCATCAGTCACTCAGTCAATTAGATTTGGCCATCAAATAGCTCTGAGCTTAAATTTCATTGTTTTCACCCCTTACAGTTTGGGTCGGAAGACTTTTTCTGAAAAAGTCAGATAATATATATCTTAGGCTTCATAGGCTCCAGTTCTTTATTTGTCGTTTTTTTCTTACAACCCTTTAAGAAGGTAAAAACAATTCTTAGCTCCAGGACCCTACAGAAACAGACCCCAAGCCGTCATTTGCAGACCCTTGCCTAGAGGATAGCTTCTACTGGATGCACGTTGGCATTCCACATGGGGTTGCCCGATGCTCATCTGAGATCCCTCCTTTGGAACTCGTCATCCAGTTCTTTGTAGAGATAGTGCTGGGAGCTGCTGCTGCATCAACTCTGTGAGATTCCTCTCCACTTTCATCCCAGGAGGAGTGATATTCTTGAGCAACTGTGTTGCTTTAGCTCATGGGTATAAACTAGGGGAAAGTATTACACTTAGATCTCTTCAAGACCAGTTTTTTGGCCCACTGAAAACCAGGAGGCCTCAGCTACACATTATTTAAGAGTTCTTATCCCTTTAATTTACAACTCTCATTGTTTTTTTGCTTTTTACTTTACTCCAAATTTGCCCTCTATTTATTTATTCCACTATATAAATTATAAAGTGCTCTCGATTCTTATTGGAAGAGGTGAAAAATACATTAATAGATTTTTTAAAGTACAGTATTTGTAAATTAAGAAGATGTTAATCAAATTGCTTAAGAATTTGCCAATTTTAAAAATGAATCATGGAATGCTATTCTACCACAATGAACTTATTATATCTGAAGAATGCCAACTTAAATGTTTATTTTTTGATGAAGATATCTGTTCATAAAATGAATTCCACCTGTTACAGATGGAGAGACACAAGATAGACACATTGCTCTTTATGGCAAATGAAAATTCAGTGTAGGAAGTGTTGATACTGTGTCCTGGGAAGAGTGATGTTCCTATGCCTATTCAGAGTACCTATGTGACAAGGACAATTCTCTCAGTGTCACTCATCAAGGATAGCATTTACTACATTGTAAAGCAATCACTTGCCTAAATGTTGTTTTCACTAGATTGGAAACTGCATGTTGCCAAGTCTTCCTTTTCTTTGTATTTCCAAATACCTAAAATAGTCCTTGGTATAAGCTTAAATACTTGACAGAAATCTGTTCAATTAATTCATCCTCAACATCTTTGGTTATTTTGGAAAGAATCGTGACTTTGTACTAAAGGAAGAGTTTATGTTTTAATGTCATATTGTTAACTTGCTCCTCATAGGAAGAACGTGTATTACAAATTAGGAAACTGCATCTTAGAAATAGCTGGATTTATCCAGACTTCGGCATCTAATAAACAACAAATCGGTTATCAGAATCCAAACCTTCTGATAGCTAGCACAAGCTTACTTGCGGGGTACCACACTGCTCATGGGTATGAAAATATGAAGTGATAGAGCTGTTAATTGTGGGGGGTGGGGGAAGATGTTCTCTAGCCAAGGCTGTCTTAATTGCTTAGGCATGGAATTCCCTTATTAAAACAACCTGCTTGGATTTGTCTTCTTAAGCTTCTCTTGTTCCAGTGCAGTGGGGTGCTAATTCAATTATCAAAAGTCACAAAATGGATTTTTACATTCCCCCATTTCTCTCATTGTATTTATTCTCCGTGGCCTCCAGGACACTTGTGGGTCTACCCCGCTGTGTGGTAGAGTTGACCACTGCCATAGACTATCATGGTCATTCTTAAGCTGAGCTCTGTTCTCCTCAAACCTATCTTTGCCAATTATTTTGACAAAAGCTGGAGAGAGTAAGAAAGCTTTTGTATTAATCATAGGAAAGGAAACAAGCTGCTCTATTGAAACGAGACGTTCTCTCTGCTTCGTCTCTTTCAGTCCAGGGCCTCTGGTTATCTGTGCTCCCGGTCCGTTCCCAGCCCTCTCCACTCCACTCCTGTCACTGGGCCTATGTTCCTAGGTCTCCTTCACCTCTGGCTTCTGAGTGCTGGCTGAACACTGGAGGAAAGAATAGGGGAGAAGACAGTGGATTTCTTCCCTCCCTCTCTGCTTTAGAGAGTGTTTCCTGACAGTGGTTGTATCCTCTCTGATCACGATGCCTCTGGGCAGCCCTGATGGATGGCCAGAACTCCATCCTCACCTTTGCTCACATAGCCCCTGCCCACTGTCAAGGGGTGGTTGAGCTTCCTGTCACAGCTGGTCTCTGGGTTCCCTCACCAGCCCCTACGTGGCTTCTCAGCTCTTCCATCACCTGTGTAACAGATTCTCTGCTTTCATTTCTCTGTTTGAAATAGCGTGATTTCATTTTCTGGTTGGACCTGAATAATATAAATTAGTTACTCCTTCTCATTTGAACCATAGGAAGCTGAGTCTCACAAAATAAAATGTCTCATCAACAATCGCATGTCTAGTAAGTGGTAGAGTTGGGATTTTGACTCAGGTCTGTTTTTCTACCACGCTGCTTCTACCATGGCTGATTATTAAAGGTGGCAAGTGCTCCGGATGAGCTGGGGCTATGCTGGATTTTGCTAGAGTTGGATTGCACTCTAACGTGCAAGAAAGGGCCAGCCTCTGACTCCAGCAGCTAGAGACAAGAGATTAACTGTTTTGACCCTTGTTTCTTAGGGACTACCAATTATAGTCCTGCTAAACCTGTGTTGGACGGGTCAATGGGCCATCATCAACCTCCAGGTGATAAACCACACCCAGTTTGGAGGCTTGCAATTAATATCAATGACTAATGTTGTGTAAGGTTGAGCAGGACAGGACCTAGAAAGACAACGATCTGAAAGAACAGTCCTGGGAAGCACTTGGAGTGTGCAATAAATAATCAAAGTCATCATGAACAGTAAACGTGGCTAGCTGCCACTAATATTAATAACAGTAATATTTCCCAGCATACAGAAATCCATTATGATGCTATCAATTTTTTGAGAATTGCAAATTGAGTTGTTATCTTTAAAAAAAATCCCTTATACCTTGCACCTTGCGACTCCTTGGGAATATTTACTGTTTTGTTGGAACAAGAGTGCTAGTGCTGAACATCTCAGTGTTTCACCTCTGAGGCTTCTGGACCGTGTCAGAGTAAAAGCAATCAATATTGGTTAATAAGCCAGATCAGTGTTATTAGTATTCTTTACAACCTTGGCATACTTCATTTTATGTACAGATTGCCTGTGAAAACTTGGGCTTATATCTTGTCTAGACAATGCCTTACATGGCCATTCAAATTAATAATGTGCCAGAATTATCTTATGCTTAATGCAGCTGGCTCTATATTGACTCTGGAAATTAAATTTACTCCATGATCGTATTGACAGCTGGGTCTCTGGCATATGTAATGGATTTGAATGAAGATGGGGCTGTGTCTTGTGCCTTCAAGCAAAATGTTGATAACTCATCATTTTCATAAAAAGTGAGAAAGTGCTTTATCTGTAAATGTTCCATCTCTCAGTAGACTAACTCAGTGTAGGAGGTGGTTGCAGTCAGTTGAACTCACCCCTATGGAAATAAACAAAAGGAATCTATCCCAGGTAGTCTGTAAAACAAGGGCTTGCTGATTCCTTAAATGCGTAGTTCAGGAATCCCAATGTATTTCAAAGTAGTTTAGTCCCAAGGAGTAAAACTGTGTCTCGTAAATTTGATTTGAACATAACGAAAATTCTCATAAATGTGTATGTCTGACGTCAGATCGGGAAGCTTTAACAGGTGTATTTCGGGCATGGGGAAGGCTCACTGGGCCCTCTTCCGTGTGCCATTTTCTGAGTTGTGAAGGTTACCTCTTGAGGAAGAGTAATGAAGACAGCTTTAAGCAGAGTCTTTGGTGTAGACAGGTTTGATTTAATGAAACCAACCTATCAACTAATTCTTGCTAATACCTTTTATTGGTCTCGCCTCCAGTCTCCAGTATAAGAATGTATAACAGGAAAGACGCATAACTTTCTAATCCCTAGAGATTTGTTCTGTTGTACAGTTAATTTTAAGATAACTATTCCTATATTGCTTCTAAAATAATATAGTCCAGAGTAGTTTTAGGGTAAAAGTTGCACAAGAGTTGGTTTGTGTGAAAGTCAGAGGTTTATGTGAAAATTGATTTTTGGATGAAAGCAGCTCACCCATTCACCTTCCACTCCCAAACCCCAAACCCTCAAAACATTTTGCTTTTACAAAATGATCTATGTCTTTGGCTGAAGTATTTCTTCTTATTAAATTGAAAATATCCCTAAAAGGAGTGTTGTCAAGCATTCACACTTTGGAGTGACAATTAATCAGATCATTTTCCATACAATACAAACTGCAGCTGAACCCTGTGGGAACAGCACAGAAGGGCCAAGCTTGGAAAATCACTGGGGAGTGAGAAATCAGTACTGTGCAGAGAGGGCACACCTGCGTGCAGTCCAGAAGGTGATGGTAGGAGGGTCCAAAGTCAAGCTTCATTTTCCGTATAAGTTCACATGGATGACCTGGAAACTCCGTAAGTTACAGGAGATGGTGGGCTGCACAGGTGAGTGAGGAGGTCTGCTTCCCAGATGAAGAATAATTGGGAGTCAAGTAGAAAGCCTGAAATGAAGTTGAAAATGACTGGAGGACTTGGTACATTTGCTAGAATCACAGTCACAAGAGAGTTTGGTGCTCATGGACATGGGTGTTCTTAGTCAATCCCATCCCACCCCATTATGGTACTGGGTATAGTTGATGCTGTATTTGCGAGGGTGAGACTGCACACCATTGGGTAAATCGGCAAGGGAAGCAGTAGATCTATAAAGTGTGGAATCATAGTATTTTGGAAATTGAGAAGGTTGTATTCTGTGATCTACTTTGATTCTTTGGACATGTTAGGCAAGTGGTGGAGAAAGATGGACCTGATACTCCTTCAAAAGTGATGTCCACATCTATAAATTTCCCAGGGCTGCCACCATAACAAACACCCCAGGCAGGTGGCTTAAAACAACAGGAACTTACTTTCTCACAGATCTGGAGGATAGAAGTCTGAAATCAAGGAGTCAGCAGGGCTGTGGTCCCTCGGAAGGCTCTAGAGAATCCTTCCTTTTCTTCCAACTTCCACTGATTGATGACAATCGTTGGTGGTCTGTGGTTTGTGGCAGCATGATGGCAATCATCACATGGTCTTGTTCCTCTGTGTCTGTGCCCAGATTTTCCCCTTCTTATAGGACCCTGGTCATTGGATTAGGGGCCACTCTAATTCAGTATGAGCTCATCTTAACTTGACTACATCTGCAAAGACCCTATTTCCAAATAAAGTCACATCGACAAGTCCCAGGGTTAGGATCTCAGGCTGTCTTTCTGGGGGATATAATTCAACCTGCTCCATGGTACTCTACTAATGCTGAGAGACCTCAAAAGGGAACTTTCTGTTTTTTTTTTTAAATAAGCAATTAATATTATACTTCACCCTCTCAGCACTGCTTTAGCTGCAACTTACAAATTTTGATACATATTGTTTTCACATTCATTCTCTTGAGATTTCCTCTTGACCCATGGCTTATTTAGCTGTGTGTAATTTCATTTGGAGGTGTAGACTTCTGGAAAGGAGGCCACAGGAATAACATTTTACACGTGGGGCAAATCAGTAGCCACACCTATATTATTTCCAGTCCATGAGATGGTCATGAATATCCACGCGCTGCTTCCCAGAGACGGACAACACCTGTGTGAATGAGCATATCCAAGGGCAATGTTTCCTTGTCAAAGAGGAGGCAGGTAGGGTAGAAGTGGGGAGACTTCCCTGCTGAAAGTCAGGGTGAAAACCTAAGGTCTAGGCTTCTAGGTTCCCTTCTGGTCATCCATGTTCAGGAGCAACTGCCTAGATGGCTTATTTGTAAAATATTTTCATAACCTGTGATCACTTTATACTGGTCAGTTGCCATGTCTACAAAATAGACCCTTTGAAACATAATAATTAAAGTGACTATGACCCCTCCTCCCATTCACTTCTGCTTGATAGATATTTTTGCTTTCCCGTGCCAATGTAAATCACATTCATTTAGTAATGAAAATCTCCTTACTGTTCCTGTGGTGGGTTAAACCAGGTAACTCAAGTATGTTAAGAAATAAAATGGTAATACAACTCCACTACAAAATTCAAAGTCAATCTCTTGAACATCAAGATAAGAAAACGTCCAGAATAATAATGTTTTATTCTGACACAAGGAGAAAGCTATCAGTGCCAAATCAAGCAACGAATCTTAGCATTGCCAAATATTTTTATCCCTACCAACAAAACAATTGGGGCACTTTTGTAATATAAAATCATCCATTGTTCTACCACAGTCTTTCTTCTGACAAGATTTAATTAATCATCCAAAGTAGATGGTAATTTACTTCTACATGCATTTTTTTTTCATATTGTTTCTGTCAAAGAACCTGCCAGAAATAAGGTCCTTTACATGTAATGTTACTACTCTTAATAGAGAATTAAGACTATCACGGGGAATTTGTCTTAGGGCATTCTTGTTCCTTCCTTCTACATGCTCTCACAATTATACACTTCAAGCTTGGTACTAAGCACTGTGTGCAAATCAAGAATTATAGAACTGGAAGACCATGTCCTCAGGGGATTTACAAGCAACAACAGCAGCAAAAGAAGATTAGCCATAGGGCAGGGCAGAAGTCATAACTGCTGCCTCAGGGATATGTCTGTGCTGTGGGAGGTCAGAAAAGGAGGAAAGTGCTCTAACACCAGCATTAAGGAAGCCGTGGAGAAGAGATGCTGCTAGAACCAGACCTTGGCAGTGTCTTCAGGCTTGTGAGTGGACAGCTGGGCCAGGAGAGCATGCAGAGGTTGAACTAGTGAGCTCCACTTCCTACGGCCATGTCAGCTATTCTCTGCACAACTGCCCAGGGTGCCATGACTGATCTTGGACTCTAGGACACCAAGAGGAATGCATTGGATGGGTCAGTGGGCCAAGGTTGGCGAATGGAAAGGCTAGAATTTTAGACCACAGAGCTTTCTTCAGAACATTACTGACGTTTTCTTATGAACTTTATTTTTGTTTTTGTTTGGGTTTTTACGTGGTTTTGATTTTATGCTTATTTGTTTGTTATTGTTCAAGACAAAAAGAAAGAAAAGTGTAGACATAGAGAAGAAAGCGAAACATTCTTGGACAAACCTTCCGGGATTCTTGCAGGAAAACTAAAATTTATCTAGTATCATATAGGGAAATTTTAGGCTGAGATGAATAAAAAGTGGAATACACATTTCAGTGCAAATAAGAAGACCACCAAGCCAGGAGATGGAGAGCCCAATGTCAAGTCCACACTCGCTGGGGGACTTCTATGAGGCTGCTGAGCCTTAATTTATCATACTTAATATAAAAAGAATGGGCTGAGCTTAGTTGTTTCCTTTGCGAGAACACAGGGGTCTTGTAGCTTTGACAGTTTTTCTGAGCAGTAATCTCTTTTTCCACAACAGAGTTTCTTCATTGGGTCACACCAAGCAAATCAACTTTCTCGTGTCACATTTTTGTGAAGCTACTGAGATTCATCCACATCAATCTGACCCCAATGTCAGAAATCCTATCCTGAGAACTTAGTTCTTCAGGGGTCTTCAATTGTTAGTACCCCTAACAAGAACTTTTAGTAAAGTGAATGCACATGAATTGACCCTCAGCTAACTTTACTTTTGTCTGAAGAAAAACACCTGAGATGTAGTTGATCTATTGAAACTCAGAATTTAAAATAAAACTTACATGTGTGCAACTCTCTTTTCTCTAATGGAGAAAAATTCCAACGTTTAAGTGATCCAAATTACAGAAATATCAAAACAGGTCAGAAGCTACTGAATGAGATAAATCAATGAGTTATATATATATATATCTCCTGTCTTGCTTCCTGATAATCTAGACATGAGTTTTAATAATTTTACTAACATTATATCACAATCGCCAGATGGAGGTTTTTTTGTTTGTTTTGTTTTGTTTGTTTTTCCTTTCCATAATGAGGCTCAAAAGTCTTCAAATGACTACTCTTCCTGCCCCTGGATTCTTTCAGCCCTCACCCCCTCCCAGGAAAGAGGAAGAGAAGCAGTGGTGATGAGGACAGGCGGTGGCTGCCTACCCAGGATCCGAGGTCACACTTTTGTAAGAAAATTGAACGGTGTGGTCTATAGCTCATGCTGCGCGGCAGGGGTGTAGACCCAGAGTGCAAGCACAGGAAAAGATCAGACACTCATTTCACACTTCTGATAGGCGGAGCAAAATGGCGGGGTGAGCTGACCCGGGACTCTCTCCCCTTCAAAGTACAACAAAGGACTGAAAAAAAAAAAACAAACAAACCTGAATTTCAGCTAATGAACCTAATGCCAGGACTCAGAGACCTACAGTATCAAAAGACAGAAGATGGAGCCCCTACTGCCCACCTCAGAGGAGCTGGAACAGCCTAAGAGAGAACATCGCTCCATCCCCTAGAAACCAGGATCCCCGCGTGGGTTGGGAAGGAGCCGGGAAGGGGTCGCACAACCAGGGCATCGTCTAGGACTCCTGCCACCGGTACAGTGGAAACCCGCTGATGGGGGAAAGCTTCCGTGCACAGGGACCCCATAAACACAGGGCGGGAGACCAGAGAACAGAACTGATCGAATCCAGATCGGTGCGTGAGAAACCGCCCCTGCCCCCACCCTGCAAAGTGCACTGGGCGCCGACATCTTGCCCGAAGGCGGAGAGCTCAGAACACGCGGCTCTGGACCCCCATCTAGTGGCAACAGGCGGTAACTGCAAACGAATTCTACCACCATGCGAAAAAACCGCTCCTCTACCACCCAGCAATTTATAAAAGCCCCAGACCAGAAGGAAAACAATAAAAACATAGAATTAAGTCCTGAGGACTTGGAATTAGGTAAACTAAATGAAAATGAGTTCAGAGCAGCTATAATCAAAAAACTCAATGAGGTAGAGAGAAAGATAGAGAAAAAAGCCGAGTTCTGGAGTTACTTCACAAAAGAGATTGAAATTTTAAAGAAGAATCAAACAGAATTACTAGAGATGAAAAACGCAATGGACCAGATAAAACAGAATACGGATTCCCTGATTGCCCGGGTAGACTCCATAGAAGAGTAAATTAGCATAATCGAAGATAGACAGGCTGAATTGCTCCAGACAGAGGAAGAAAGAGAACTAAGGATTAAAAGGAATGAGGAAAGTATCAGAGAGATAGCAGATTCAATGAGGAGAAAGAACTTCAGGATCATAGGAATTCCCAAGAACGTGGGAAAGGAAAATGGAGCAGAAAGTGTGCTTAATGAAATTATAGAAGAGAACTTCCCAAATCTAGGGATTGAGGGAGAAATTTGCGTAGAGGAAGCTTTCAGATCTCCTAGATTTGTCAATGTAAAAAGACCTACTGCAAGGCATATAGTAGTAAAGTTGGCAAGAAGGAATGACAAAGAAAGAATACTCAGGGCTGCATGAAATAAGAGAATTACCTATAAGGGAGCCCCTATCAGACTTTCTGCGAATTTCTCTGCAGAAAACTTACAAGCTAGGAGAGAATGGAGTGACATATTCAAAGCTTTAAAAGATAAAAATCTTCAGCCAAGAATACTCTATCCAGCAAGAATATCCTTCAGATATGAGGGAGAAATTAAATCTTTTCCAGACAAACAAAAGTCAAAGGAATTTGTAACCAAAAGTCCTCCACTACAAGAAATCCTCAAGAAGGCTCTCATACCTGAAAAAAGAAAAAAGGGAGAAAGGGGTCACAAACCACAGAGTAGGGAGACAGATAAATAGAACCAGAATAGGATAGCAAATATTCAACTATAGCATTAGGATAAAGGTAAGGAAACTACCAAAGCAAAGACGATCTTATCACTCTAACTACAAACTCATAACACAAGTTGGAACAAGAAGTGAAAATAAGAATTTAGGAGGGGAAGAGCAAAGGGACTAAATTAGTCTAGGCCAAGTAAGTAAGAGACCACCAGAGAATAGACTATATTATACACGAGATTCTAAATACAAACTTCAGGGTAGATACTAAACTAAACAACAGAACAGATAGACAAAACATAAATAAGCAAAAATCTAAGAAACCCAGCATAAGAAACTGCAGTATCAAACGGGTAGGATAAAGCACACAGGAAGAGAAAAGCAGGAAAGCCAGATAATGAGCAACAGATTGACAGCATTAAGTCCACATGCATCAATAATCACTCTTAGTGTAAACGGATTGAATTCTCCAATAAAAAGACACAGAGTGGCAAAATGGATTAAAGAACAAGATCCAACAATTTGTTGCCTCCAGGAAACACACCTCAGCCCCAAGGACAAACGCATGCTCAGAGTGAAGGGATGGAGGACCATACTTCAAGCTAATAGCAAGGAAAAAAAAGCAGGTGTTGCAATTCTTATATCAGACAAAGTGCATTTCAAAATAAGACAGGTAAAGAGAGACACACAGGGACAATATATAATGATCAAAGGGACACTTCATCAAGAAGAAATAACGCTTATAAATATCTATGCACCCAACATAGGAGCACCAAGGTTCATAAAGCAACTATTAACAGACCTAAAGGAAGATGTTAAAAACAACACAATAATAGTAGGGGACCTCAACACCCCACTCACATCAATGGACAGATCATCCAGACAGAAAATCAACAAGGAAATAGTGGAGCTAAACAAAAAACTAAAACAATTGGACTTAATAGACATATATAGATCACTTCACCCTAAAAAGGCAGAACACACATTCTTCTCAAGTGCACATGGAACATTCTTAAGGATAGAACATATGTTGGGAAGCAAGGCAAGCCTCTACAAATTTAAAAAAATTGAAATAATAACAAGCATCTTCTCTGATCATAGTGCTATAAGGCTAGAAATTAATTATGAGAATAAAGGTGAGAAAGGCACAAAGATGTGGAGACTAAACAATACACTACTGAACAAGCAATGGATCATTGAAGAAATTAAAGAAGAAATCAAAAAATACCTGGAAACTAATGAAAATGATAACACGCCATACCAACTCATATGGGATACAGCAAAAACTGTATTAAGAGGAAAATTCATCGCAACACAGGCACATCTTAACAAACAAGAAAAATCCCAAATCAGCAATCTTAAACTACACCTAACTGAACTAGAGAAAGAAGAACAAACAAAGTCCAAAGGCAGCAGAAGGAGAGAAATAATAAAAATCAGAGCAGAAATAAATACTATTGAAACGAAAAAGGCGGTAGAAAGGATCAATGAAACAAAGAGCTGGTTCTTTCAGAAGATAAATAAAATTGACAAACCCCTAGCCAGATTTACAAAGAAAAAAAGGGAGAAAGCTCAAATAAACAAAATCAGAAATGAACGAGGAGAAATAACAACAGACTCTGCAGAAATACAACGGATTATAAGAGAATGCTACAAAAAACTCTATGCTAACAGAATGGATAACCTAGACGAAATGGATAAATTCTTGGACTCTTACAATCTCCCAAAACTCACTCAAGAAGAAGCAGACAATTTGAACAGACCAATCACAAGGAAAGAGATTGAAACAGCAATCAAAAACATCCCAAAGAATAAAACCCCAGGACCAGATGGCTTCCCTGGGGAATTCTACCAAACTTTCAGAGAGGATTTAACACCTATCCTTTTCAAGCTATTCCAAAAAATTAGGGAGGATGGAACACTTCCTAACACATGCTATGAGGCCAACATCACACTGATACCAAAGCCAGAAAAGGACGCCCCGAAAAAAGAGAACTACAGGCCAATATCACTGATGAACATAGATGCAAAAATTATAAACAAAACTTTGGCCACCAGAATTCAGCAATTCATCCAAAGGCTCATACATCATGATCAAGTGGGGTTCATACCAGGGACACAGGGATGGTTCAACATCTGCAAATCAATCAATGTGATACACCACATCAACAAACTGAGGAATAAAAACCACATGATCATCTCAATAGGTGCAGAGAAAGCATTTGACAAGATCCAACAGCCATTTATGATAGAAACTCTAAACAAAATGGGCATAGAAGGGAACTACCTCAACATAATAAAGGCCATATATGACAAGCCCACAGCCAACATCATACTCAATGGGCAAAAACTGAGTGCCATCCCCCTGAAAACAGGAACGAGACAAGGATGCCCTCTATCACCACTCTTACTTAACATAGTCCTGGAGGTCCTGGCCAGAGCAATCAGGCAAGATAAAGGAATAAAAGGAACCCAAATAGGGAGGGAAGAAGTGAAACTGTCACTGTTTGCAGATGACATGATCTTATATATAGAAAACCCCAAAGAATCCATTGGAAAACTCTTAGAAGTAATCAACAACTACAGCAAAGTTGCAGGGTATAAAATCAATTTGCATAAATCAGTAGCATTTCTATATTCTAACAACAAACTAACAGAAAAAGAACTCAAGAACACAATACCATTCACAATAGCAACAAAAAGAATAAAATACCTTGGGGTAAATTTAACTAAGGAAGTGAAGGACCTATATAATGAAAATTACAAGGCCTTTCTGAGAGAATTGGATGACGACATAAGGAGATGGAAAGACATTCCATGTACATGGATTGGAAGAATAAACATAGTTAAAATGTCCATTCTACCTAAAGCAATTTACAGATTCAACACTATCCCAATCAGAATCCCAATGACATTCTTTACAGAATTAGAATAAAGAATCCTAAAATTCATATGGCGCAACAAAAGACCGCGAATTGCTCAAGCAATCCTGAGAAAAAAGAACAAAACGGGAGGCATCACAATCCCTGACTTCAAAACTTACTACAAAGCTACAGTAATCAAAACAGCATGGTACTGGTACAAAAACAGGTGCACAGATCAATGGAACAGAATTGAAAGCCCAGAAATAAAACCACATGTCTATGGACAGCTTATCTTCCACAAAGGAGCAGAGTGCATACAATGGAGAAAAGAAAGTCTTTTCAACAAATGGTGCTGGGAAAACTGGAAAGCCATATGTAAAAGAATGAAAATTGACCCTTCTTTTTCACCATTCACCAAAATAAACTCAAAATGGATCCAAGACCTAAGGGTGAGACCTGAAACCATACGGCTTCTAGAAGAAAACGTAGGCAGTACACTCTTTGACATCAGTATTAAAAGGACCTTTTTGGACACCATGTCTTCTCAGAGAAGGGAGACAATAGAAAGAATAAACAAATGGGACTTCATCAGACTAAAGAGCTTCTTCAAGGCAAATGAAAACAGGATTGAAACAAAAAAACAACCCACTAACTGGGAAAAAAATATTTGCAAGTCATATATCTGACAAAGGCTTAATATCCATAATATATAAAGAACCCTCAGAACTCAACAACAAAAAAACAAACAACCCAATCAAAAAATGGGCTGGAGACATGAACAGACATTTCTCCAAAGAGGATATAGGATGGCCAATAGGTACATGAAAAGATGCTCATCATCGCTGATCACCAGGGAAATGCAAATCAAAACTACACTAAGATATCACCTTACACCCATTAGAATGACAAAAATATCCAAATCTAATGGTAACAAATGTTGGAGAGGTTGTGGAGAGAATGGAACCCTTATACACTGCTGGTGGGAATGCAAACTAGTGCAGCCACTATGGAAAACAGTATGGAGATTCCTCAAAACATTAAAAATAGAACTACCATATGATCCAGCCATTCCACTACTGGGAATCTATCCAAAGAGCTTGAAGTCAGCAATTCCAAAAGTACTATGCACCCCAATGTTCATTGCAGCATTATTTACAATAGCCAAGACATGGAAGCAACCTAAGTGCCCATCAACAGACGAATGGATAAAGAAGTTGTGGTACATATATACAATGGAATACTACTCAGCTGCAAAACAGAACAAAATCATTCTATTTGCAACAACGTGGATGGACCTTGAGGGAATTATGTTAAGTGAAATAAGCCAGTTAGAGAAGGATCATCTCTGTATGACTCCACTCATATGAGGAATTTAAAAATGTGGACAAAGAGAACAGATTAGTGGCTACCAGGGGAAAGGTGGGGTGGGGGGTGGGTACAAAGGGTGAAGTGGTGCACTACAACACGAATGACAAACATTAACGTACAACTGAAATCACACAAGATTGTAACCTATCATTAACTCAATAAAAAAAAAAGGCTTCAAATGAGGTGTTGCTGAGCAAACAATATAACATCTTTTCTAAAGACAAACATTTTTTATATGAGAAACTATATACTTTAGTGAGAAAATACTGTTCAAATTTCTGTGTAATAGTAAAATTATGACATTTAAATATGCTACTCTAAATTCAAAATGAAATCCATTTAAAATTAAGCAGTTTGAAGGAAAGGACTTAGTAAATTGCCCCACCCTTCAAGAGTTTTCTTTCTGTGGTGCACAGTTGGTGCAATGTTAGTCTACCTTTTGCATTAGTTCTATTGAAGTTTAGACAAGAACGCAGGTTTGGTGAGATGGCTGCAGCTGTTCATTTTATTGAGAAACACCGCATCTCCCTCACGTAAATGGCAACTATTAATCCAGAAGGACAGTGTCTCACAAGTTATAAGAGGAATCTTTTTCTTATGTGAAATTCATGCTTCAATATTTAAAAATGTTCTTTATCTGGTCCATTATCCTCATGAAGAAATGGCATACGCCATCGTGCTGTGTCAGCTATCCTAATATGGCTGCAGGGTGAAATGAGTTCTGGATAGGATCGCATGGAATAATGAAGACAGTTTTGGCTATGATGGGAGAAAAACTGACTTCTAATTGAGCATCTGACTTCTCCATATTCATTACCTTAGGCAAGTCGCAGTATCTCTGAAACTCAGCGCTCTCTTCTGCAAAATAATAATGACACTACATGCGACATTTGTTGTAAGCAGGAGATGGGACCAGGTGTTGAAAATTGTTTGGACATTACCTAAGTTCCATATATACAAAAGGTGGGGTTGTAATTCGTTGGCCATGAGGACTCCGCTGCATTTGTGTGCACAATTTTAGCAACGGAAGGCGAGAAGGACCAACTTTTGTCCTGTCCGTGGAAAAGGAGGAGGCCGGGATAGAAGCTGGCTGGAGGAGATGGGAACTCGATGACAAGCTTCTTCAAGCTATGCCTCAGGGGTGGATCAAAGTCTTCTTCTCTTGGAAACTGTAGGCATTCTCGCCTTCATCTTAGGAGGCTTTCCTGTTCAAATAGCTGACTCTACCCACATGAAGGGAATGCCTGCTCTGAGGTATGTTAACATGCTTGTGCAGTTGTGTCATTTACATTGACCATATGTTAATGGTATGCACCCAAGAGTTAGTCTTATTATAAGAGGGTTATACATCAATAGTTCTGGAAAACATATAAGTGAATAGGGTTTTCAAAGGGCATGCTTCAGTGAATGTGCATTCCTAGAGCTCCTCTATAAAAAGATTTTCAGACATGCATTCAGCACTTGATCTTCATTTTCTGTTGATTTGTGAGCTCTAGCCGACCACAAACAGTAATGTGGGCTTCTCCACCAAGCTGGTTTCACAGATGTAGATACAGCAGCAGATCTTAAAATCAGAATTACATGCAACAAAGAAAAAACAAAAGAATGGTGCAGAGACCCAAAGCTTTACACATTGCCCTAATATGTCATTTTGGAGCAACAATGCCTGATTTGAGAACAGAGTGATCATCAAACATCACAGGCACTGGAACACACATCCTGGGAGACGTTCTGTTCTTTTTCGTCTTGGTTGTATTTTTCTGTTCTCAGTACGTTTTTTTCTCTGCAAAGACGTCCTAGGTGTCCAGTGGAAAGAAAGATTATTAATTTTTTTGAACAGGGCATTGTAAGCACTAGAGTACAGCTTGTTCCTTTATTAATCTTTTAGTGCAACTCTTATTTCTATATGCATTTTGGACTATTTGTTGTGTCTTAGATGTGCTGCGTAGCCACCTTAACAAGACGGTTACCCCCTCGTCCTAGTCATTAGCCTCCGGTCTCTTTATCCCCAGTAGCTTCCCTGCATGCAGGTAAACTCCCAGCTTTTCTGAGATTTGAAATGTAAACCTGAGCTGGTCCCTCATTCGCTTCAGGTAAGGGTCAGGAAATAAGGTCCTAAAATCTTTTGAAAAACGGGAAAAATAAGTGTGACTATTCCAAAGAGGCACTCGTGAATCAGTGAAGTATTAAATTTTCTGTAACTGTCCTTTCATTGTAATTCAGGGCTGGTTGTCTCAGGCAGGCCCAGCAATCTTGGAATTAGCTGAATGGAACCTGGGTGGCCGCTCATCATGCCTGGGGCCAGTTGGCCTTAAAGACAGGGCTGATGTGTCATGTAAATCAATAACGATTTTCATAAATATTATGCATATAATGAATGAAAAAATAATTAAATCTATCTTTGAGCACAAAGAGAGGACTTGGTAACAGACTTTTATAAAAATCAACAGCCTGCTGCATCTTACGTTGTTTCGTAAATTCTGATTTTCAGTTATGATATCAGATTTTTCTCAAGTGTGACACGCCTTCATTTCTCAGTATCATATAGAACTTTTCTAATTTTCAAAGAATGCTCAGGAGAATCACTTCATTACTCCCTTCAAACTGAAGCCCGTCTTAAAGACTGATCATTATTTTGTAATAATAGAAGCCAAAGTGCCCTTAAACTTTTCTTTTTTTTTTCTTTCTTTCTTTTTTTCTTTCTTTCCCTCCTTCATTCCTTCCTTCCTTCCTTCCTTCCTTCTTTCTTTCTTTCTCTTCCTCTCTCTCTCTTTCTCTCTTTCCTTCATTTTCTTTCCCTTAAGCAAGAATAATGTAAAAGGAGCCCAGATCAGAACCAGAGTCAGCCCTTCATTTTAGGCTGTAGTTGGAGAGGCCAGTGATATTATGGCAAATCCATGATGACAGCAGAATGCAGGTTCAATATCAAGTCTGCTTAATTAGTCAGTCTTGTAATCTAAAACCTTTCCAACTGAAGAAACACTAGTTCATTTTATTATGTTGGATAAGAGTTTCCAGGCCTTCTGCCAAGGCGGCGGCAAAGGAAAGACTGTATTTGGAAAAGACATGGGTATTATTTGCATATATTTGTCTCCATAGAGTAAAGGGTTTTTCTTTCATTTCTAGGAAAATATCTGACCGCTGTATTTAAGAGTTCTAAGCCTTGCCTCTTATATAGGGCAAAAGTTTAAGTGATGTTGGATTTGAAGTTACAACAAAAAAGACAGAGAGAGAGAGAGAGATTGAAGCATTAACAGCGCTTCATTAGGAGAAAAAGCAAACCACTACCGAGTCCCTCTCTGATTTACTTACTAGAAGAATGACCTTCAGGAACAAGAAGGTCTCCATTTATCTTTTGTATATTATCCATTAATCAAATTAATTTGAAAATCTTCTTTCATTTTCACAGCCAGACCTTTACTTTTTTGCACCATAACAGCAAAGACACATCACCATCTCTGCCGTTCACTCTGGCTGTCGGCTCCTCTGCTAACAGCCTGTGATGTTAGTAAATAAGGACAGTTTTATTTAGTCATATGGATTTTAAGGTCTTCTTAATCTTTCTGTCTTTCTCTTTCTTGGTTCTCATCAGTCACAGAAAGCACCAAGTATAGCTATTATCGGATACTCTATAATTTTACCCACACCTCAAAGACTAAAGTGTCTAAGCGTATCCTGGGATGTGTAAATCTCTGTGTTTTATTTTCCACAGTTCACCTTTCCTTTGCTGTTTTCTTGGTGGGTGAAAATCAACATGAATATGAGCTCCAACTATTGATCTGTGTATAATACCTGCATACAGTAACAATTAGCAAATAATCTTTTATGACTCTGTTTGTACTTCTATGGTCAAATAGATGTGTGTGTGTGTGTGAGTGTGTGTTAAAACTGGAGAATGCTATTTCTTTGTTACTTTCAAAGAAATGCTGATGGATTTCATAACTCTCAGATGGCAGAAACTAATATCTTGACTTGGTTAGTATATTAGAAAATCGTTAGCTAGTGATGCTTAGGATCTGACTTGTGAATTAATAAATTCTTCAGAATTCACATATTTTGAGTCCAATAGAGCAAAATGATTAAGAAAATGTTTTGGCTCATGAAATTTGGTACTAGTGGAAGACATGAAGTGGCTTAGAAGAAACAAATGAGATTCGAAAATCCATGTCTCATAAAACCTTTTATTTGATATAAATATATTAAGGGCCTGTCTTCATTTTGCATCAAAGAAATCCAAATTAATTTGAAATACAAAAGAAATGCATAAATTCTATAAACTTACATAGCAAATTTCACACGGAAAATTAAAATTTTAACACTTGCTCATGCTCATTTCCTAAAAAAATAAATCCTTGTTGTCTGAAGATTAGTGTGTCAATTGTGTGTATTCCCAGGATTCATTGACTCAGCATTCCCAGAGAGGAAAGGAGAGGATGGAGCAGGCAGATATGCCTTTGGGAAGATGCATCAGATCCCCGGGTCACACTTGCTGGAGCTTCCCTTTCTAATTTCCATTTCATTTGGAGTGTGTTCTGCTCTGAAACAAATGACCCTTGTTCCATTAAACTGCTATGAATTTTACAACAAGAAATAGCCTCCGACAGAGTCGTTTTTGACCCATCCATTCTGATCTCCACCCTGTCCAGTGGCATGGGCAGGCCACCAGCTTGCATCCACAGCCCATGGAACTCATGATCATGAATAATTCATACTAGGAGATATCTTCTTTCGGTGATTACAGTGGCATTATTTTGCTAAGTGGATAATCATTATTTTAGAATGATTATACTGTTTGGATGCTTTTAATATGTAAATTCCTGGATAAATTATCTTCTACTATATTCATATACAATACTTGCTTTAAAACAAGCCACAAATAGGGTAGCAAACAAAAAAAAGATCACGAATCAACATAAAAATATAAAGCTGTGTTGCTTTCATAATTTTAAATCCTTCTTCCCACAATATGCTGAGCTTTTGCTTTGGTAAAGGGTGTGAAAAGGTGCTTCAGATAAAGTGACGAATTTTCCAAGATGAAGACTTCTATAGAAAAGCTATCATAAATATATCTCCCCATTGTAAGATTTTTTTTCCTTTGTAAGAATTTAAAAAAAAAATTATACCTTTAATAATATTGATAATCATTCTGCTTAATTTCACTTTATTCCTCTTTGGCTAATCACCATCCGTATGCAATTATGATTAAACTTAAATGAAATATTGAGCCTGTTTTCCAAAATGTATTATTACAAGTTTGGTTCTAGCACAGACCTACAGTAACCCCTGCAAATAATTAAAACTTTATTCACCTCACTGTCTGTATCCAATTTGTCTGTGAGTACTTTTGGTATCCCAGAAGGACCTGGTGATTTATTACTAAATTTGTTTGAGATCTTCTGAGCTTTCAATAGGGAGCTCTTTTTACCTATGTTCCACTACTGCTTCCCCCTTGATTTCTTTTAAAAACACAATGATTCATGGGACCGGCCCAGTGGTGGCATAGTGGTTAAGTCCACGTGCTCCACTTCAGCGGCCAGTGATTTGTGGGTTTGGATCCCAGGCACAGACCTGCACACCACTCGTCAAGCCACACTGTGGTGGCATCCCACATGCCAAAAGTAGAGGAAGACTGGTATAGATGTCAGCTGGGAGACAATCTTCCGCACCAAAAAAAAATAAATAAAAACACAACGATTCAAGGTGTCGAAATACACATGAATTACTAATGACCTCCACAAACAGAATACAGTCGATTTTCATAGACAGTCACGAGATATTTAGTGTGCTTTGAGGTCCAAAGCACCATACCAGGAAAACACACAAGCAAATAAATAAATAAAACATCCACATAGATCTTGTTAGTCAAGTAATAATTTCAATGTTGGATCGTCCTTTATTTCCAAAATTTCAAACCTTATTTCTAATTGCTAGTGGCAAAATGCATTTGGCTGGGATCAGTGCCTCTCAGGAGCTTCAGATGTGCATTTCTAGCTATATAACCAGTAGCTTAAACTCATGGTCTGGAAATGACCCCAGTGCAGATGCTGGTCTTCTCCAGCATCCTCCTCCTCCGTGAATGGCGCCACCATTTACCCAAATACTCAGGCAGAAATCTTGGATTTCTTTGTTCATCGCTCTCCCTCATCCTTCACCCTGGACGCCCGCAGGATGTCTTCTCCGTTGTTGAGATATATTCCCAGGATAATCACTGCTCTCTTTCTGTCCTGCTAAGTCCTCAGCGAAGCCGCCAGCATCTGACAGAGCTAGCCAAGAGCCAAGCAGCCTCCTTGCTCCTTCCTACCTTTGCCCATCCTTTAGAATGATCTCTTCAAAATAGAAATCACATATTTTAATCATATATGCTTCAAACTCTATAACAGATTTCTATTCTATTAATTATAGAACCTGAGCTCTTTAGACACCTTGTCTACTAACGCACGGGTCCCTAGGCCGCCTGTGACTCTCTCCTTTCACTCTTTTTGTTCACTTCGCTACATCCTCACCTCATTGACATTATTTTTTCGTCTTGCTGCATGTGGCCCTTATTCTTGCTGTTTTCTCGATGTGGAAAGCTGATCCTTCGAGTTGTGAGACTTCTAACTGCTCATGATTCAAGTTTTTGATTACCTGTATTTTCCATAGAGAGGCCCCTGATCTCTCCTCAGTATCATTCTTAGAAAAAGCCATTGTATTTGGGTTTGAGGACTGATTTCCAGACTTTTGTTATAATTTATATACAAACATATGAATTGATGCAAAGACGCAGATTTTTTTTAACTCAATAATTATCATTTAACAAAATCATTGGTAATTTCCTTTTCTCATTTAAGAGGTTATCTCGGAAATCTTTTCATCTTGACACATAGAGTTGTATCTCTTTTTTTTATCTTAGCTGCTTAATAGTATTTTTCAGTTTTCTTTTTATTTGTTTCTTTTCTTTTAACTACGCTTTTTTTGAGGGACTTGCTGATGGGTTGAGAATAAGAGTTGAGGGAAATGGATAGATTTAAGATAACTCAGATTCATCTCTTGTGAAGCAGTTTGTTGAACCTCTCTTGCTTCAAAGGCCATTCTCTTGCATAACTTTTCTTGCACATGTACAGCTTTGCCCTACAGTAAATGTCAAAACGTGAAATGCTCCATCCTAAGATATACATATTATCTTTAAAATACACTGCTAACTTAACCTCTAAACTAGGTGAGCCCATCTACACTATCAGCAGCGAAGTATGAGACCCTTTGCCTGACTTTATGCATTGAAATTTTAAAATTTAGCCAATTTAGTGGAGTATATAGTTCTTTCCTACAACATGATGAACACACATGAAAAGCTTTTACCCTAAATGTCATTCACAAAATAAAATGTTCAACTTAATAATTTAGGTAACTGCCCAAGAAAAAATGACCACATAGTTTCTGCTCCTTTAAAAGTATTTTGGAACAACTCAACACAAAGAGGCCATCCATGAGCTGAGAGAAGTACTCACATGTGAAGCGGTGCAGCAGGTTACCAGACTTCTCATCTTTTTTGATCTGCCTTTTGACAAATGAGTCAGTTCTTTTAGTATAGTGCCTTTCTTCTTTGTTTGTATACCATGGAAAGCAAGATTCCATTGGGTGATCCATCTAACACTTAATTTGTATTTACCTAAAGTGCTTCCATCCCTTGTGATTTTGATCAAGTCCTAAAATAAAGATTATTGATTATGGAGTACATCAAGACCTTTCTTTTCTTCTTTATTTTTCTTTATTTGATTTTTCTAAGGTCTATCTATTGCTTTAAGGCTTTTGGAAATATACGCATGAAGATTCATCATTTAAAGTAAATGTGGCAAATACAATTCTCTCTGAATATAAGGCTCTGAAGGGCTCACTAGGGAATCTCAGTCATGAAGGCCGAGAACGTATAAATCTCTCTGAGGAGGGATAAAATGTCAAAGAAGATACTTTTTCAAAGTGAATATCAGGAGGACAGTTCTCCTAAATATAACCCAATGTGGAATAGTCAAAGTTGGGACATAATTCCTTTAAAACTGCCTCTGCATGATCAAAAAAGATACTCCAAGAGCTGAAGCATGGAGAACACTGCCAAGAAACCCAGTCCGGGCTGGAGTGTGGAGGCTGTTTTGTTCTTGGAAAACATGGAAGAGTCTGAAGCCATATGTACTTCTTATAAATGTAAGAACGGGATCAGAGGCTATGGATTGCAATGTATAATTTCCACCAATCTATAGGTTATGACATGTGAAGCCCAGGCTCAGCTGAATGTCTTGAGCTTTGCCTCTCTGCCACTATGGTTTATCAGGTGTACACCTGCAGAAAGTAGGAAGTATATCATGAAGTGGGAGATACTTGTGAGGAAGTGGGAGATATGAGTCAGGAAATGAGAGATACATGTAGGAAGTGAAAGATAGGTGTCAGGTAATGGGAGACACATTTCGTCTGCCAGTTCTTTTGGAGGGCCCTGTCAGGGGTACGAATCCAGATCTCCTGCACAGTGTTGACCTATCAAAGCAATCAAAGAGCCATCTGGAGCCTTTCCTATGTCATTCATTCCATTACTGTAATTTGGAGGAAGAATCCAGATGATCGTAATGGTCCTGCCATTATATTTTCCCAGCAAATATAACATCGGTGCCCTTTAAATCATACATCTCTGAAGAACACCAGAGAAACACCAGAGAATTAACGGTTGGAGCATCAGCTAGCAGGGTCCGGAGGAACTGAAGGCCCAAATCCAGAGGTTCTCAACTTCAGCACTATTAACATTTTGGACCAAAACATTCTTTGTTGTGGGAGCTGTCTTGTTTATTGTAGGATATTTAGCAGCACCCCTGGCCTCTATCCACAAGATGCCAGCAGTATTCCCTCAGTTGTGACAAACAGAAATATCTCCCAATGCTGCCAAATGTCTCCAGGGTGTGAGACCAAAATCGTCTTGTACTGAGACCCACCAACAGAGACAGTTAACTTCATGTTTATCTAAACTCTGTTTCTGACGTCAGAGCTAAAGCCAGCACGCTCCAAAAATTACAGGCTGAAGAGTTTCTCAGGAACTTCAAGAAATGCTGGAAGTTAAATATGTTGTACTTCGATTCCGTGAATCTTAATCATGGTGTCCCTTTCCTTAATTTTTGGAGTTACGATGTCTAAATTTAACACGTGGGTCATATATAGGTTCTAGACAGAACGACTCCTTAGATTAGGGCACACAGTGAGTGGAACGTTATCCACCAAATCACTCCTAAATAAATTGTGACTTGTGTCAGAACAAAGAACCAGTCTGGAAATCCTAAATAAAATAAAATTTTACAGTAAAAAGCCCAGCACATAATTCTTTTTAGCTTCTGCATCTTGTGAACGCTCTGAGTTACATCACCTTATGCCTGTTTGTCCCTATAGGAGACGGCCTAAGCGAGTAAGGGGGCTTCTGCTCTTGTTTCCCCTGTTGCTTATTTTTCTGGTTTCTGTTGTTTTAACATAAAATTGATGAGGGCATTACATGAGAGTTATTTTGGAAATCATTGAAAGTACAAACTAAATTTCAGCATTGTGTTCTCTTTCACAAATAGGACAAGCAAATCGGAAGAGGTACAAAAACCAATGTCACAGGAGATAAAAAGAACCACTCCTCATAAAGGGGAAAAAATGGTAAAATAAATAAATAAATAAAATGTTTGTGTTGAAAGTCAGAGACTAGGAAATGGAACTTCTGGGTAAAAGTGAAACATGGTCAGTCTCAGCCAAGGAAGAATTCAGGATTCATGAGGAAAATAATGAGCAATTGTTCACTTTCCACACAATATGGTTCATTCTATTCCTTAAAACAAAAGCATTTCAATTTCATTCACGAAAACATTCACAGAAAGAAACTTCTGAATGTTGTTTTTGGGAGAGGAAAGAACATCCCCTCAGGCTTCTTAAATCATCAACACTAGGTTCAGTGACCTGGAGGAAGAGCAAAGGGAGGTTCCTGTCACCACGCTCCAAGCACCTGACAAGCCAGCATCGAGAGCAAGGGGCATGGCCAACAGGGCACAGAAGAGCATCGGTTCTCTCGTCCCCGGCCTCCTCCTTCACTTTCTCCTGGTGCTGCCTTATCCTCCTCCCCCTCCTCCTCCTCCTCCTCCCCCTCCTCCTCCTCCTCCCCTTCCTCCTCCTCCTCTCCCTCCTCCTTCCCCTCCTCCTCCCCCTCCTCCTCCCCCTCCTCCCCCTCCTCCCCCTCCTCCTCATCCTCCCCCTCCTCCTCCCCCTCCTCCTCCCCCTCCTCCCCCTCCTTCCCCTCCTCATCCTCCCCCTCCTCCTCCCCCTCCTCCTCCTCCTCCCCCTCCTCCTCCCCCTCCTCCCCCTCCTCCTCCTCCCCCTCCTCCTCCTCCTCCCCCCTCCTCCTCCTCCTCCCCCTCCTCCTCCCCCTCCTCCCCCTCCTCCTCCTCCCCCCTCCTCCTCCTCCTCCCCCTCCTCCTTCCCCTCCTCTCCCTCCTCCTTCCCCTCCTCCTTCCCCTCCTCCTCCCCCTCCTCCCCCTCCTCCTCCTCCCCCCTCCTCCTCCTCCACGTCCTCCTCCCCTCCCCCTCCTCCTCCTCCTCCTCCTCCCTCTCCTTCTCCTTCTTTGTTCTTCTTTGTTCCTCCGCTCCTTCCTCTTTCTCTTTCTTCTCTTCTTCCTGCTCTTCCTCTTTTTCTTTCAAATTCTCTTTGCTCCGTGGTGACGTGTGTATTATACTGTTTAAAATTTTTCTATTTAAAATCTGTGCTTCATTTAACTTAACACAGTGTATCACACCTGTTCTTACAGCCTGGCAGTGTGAGCTGGTGGAGTCAACTATACTCCATCCCAAATTACCTTTCAAGCACCAGTGGGCATGGGGATGCAGCCGATGTGAGGGAGGGCAGAGGACACCAGAAATGTCCTGTCATGGCTGATTCCCTGCTGGGGCAAGGACTAGGTAGATGTCTTCTTTATATCTCAGACACTCATTTCTTTTCGTATCCATAAAATGAAATAAAATTGTTGTTTCATACCTTCCGTAACCAGTGCAAAATTTAATTTATGTTTGTAAAGATGAAGGCTAAGATCTATGCTACTATTATAAGAATGACACTTTGTACTTTTGCAAATGTCCTATAAGTCATTATGGGAAAAGTATCATGGCCTTCCTTCTTTTTTTTTTAAGGTTTTTTGTCATTGTTTTGGTGAGGAAGATTGGCCCTGAGCTAACATCTGTTGCCAATCTTCCTCTCTTTTTTTTCTCCCCAAAGCCCCCAGTACATAGTTGTATATACTGATTGTAAGTCATCCTACTTCTTCTATGTGGGATGCTGCCACAGCATGGCTTGATGAGTGGTATGTGGGTCTGCGCCCAGGATCCAAACTGGCAAACCCCAGGCTGCCAAAGTGGAGGGCATGAACTCAACAACTTGGCCACAGAGCTGGCCCCTATAGCCTTCATTTTTAAAATCTGTAAAAGCAAAATATTACAGTGATCTTTTTCCATGAAATGTCATACTAACAACCAATATTAAAACATAATATCTTACTACAAATACCAAAATAATAAATTAAAAAGAAATTAAGCCACTATATTACTTACTTACAATTTAATTTTTAAAATCCAATTCAGCTTTAGATGATTTTCTGAAGTTCACAGTATAATGTAGTCACAAAGAATGCCAGTTCTGAAGCCCAACTGCTTAGGTTCAAATCCTGTTCAATGCTCACCACATTTTTAGGGGAAGGTAACCAATCTCCCCATGCCTCAGTTTCCTCACACCCAACTTGGCACTAAGGGTAGTAATTACTTCAGATGGTTGGTGTGAGAATTAAATAAGTTGACATATTTGAAGCATTCAGGCTACTGCCTGACACACAGATGTTCAACACATGTCAGCTCTGATTTTTACTAGTGGGATTGCTGTTGGATTCATGGCACAGGAACAGGAGAGAGCCTCCATAGCAGCTAGGTACACTGGTGTCACTATTAGCAGTAACTAGTGCATATCTAAATGTCTATTGTATGCAGCCAGCCCTAAGCAAGCCACATGTTTTGTTTCCAACTCTATAGCCCTAAGAGGAAATCAGAGAAGAGACGGCACCCGCATGCAGGTCTTCATCACACCACACTGCTCCCACTCATATCTAAACACCGAGCTGCCTCTTTATAATTTACGTGCTGCTGAAACCCCTTGATCCAAAAAATACTTTGAATTTTTGCTTAGAAACATCTAGCTTAAAATTTGAACTGCCTTGAGTTTAGAAACTAAAATTCAGTGAATATATTGAGAAGCCCAATTTCAAGACATTCATCCCAATCATATTACAGAAGGGCGTTGTTCTCTCACACAACACAGAAAACAAATAGCAGCTGAGAATGAGTGGCCATCAACGCATTATCTCAGTGTCAATGACGGAGTGAATCTTTTACCTTGAGTTAGAGTTGAGACAAATTATCGTATCACATGGCAGTGACAAAGAAAAATGATTTTAAAGATAATGTAACAAAACCCAACTTGCTCATTTCATCTCCTCTGGCCCTTGCTTCTCTCTACGTATCTTAGACAACAGTTTCGTAGGCTCAATATTATTTATTTTGATAAAGTACAACTTTTTTTTTTAATTGATGGTTCAGCAGAAAGGCGATTTCTAGAATTCAGTGTCCTGCACATAATCCAGGAAACTCTTTGCATCCCTCACTGTGCCCTGACAGGTGGGCCTCCTGGGTTTTCTGGCCTGGCTGACCCTCTGAGCCTGGGGGAAGGTGAATTTGCCTAGTGGTGGATAAATATTCTACCCCTGCCTTACCAGGAGCTGCCCTGTTGCGATCATAGGATGCCCTGTTGAGATCATAGGACCTCTATCCCTTCACAATCTGACATGCCAAAATGCAGATCAATCCTTAAGTTAGTAAGTGAATTAATCACCTTGAACCTTTGACTGCAGAGCGGTGGTAAGAGCTGCTTCGCTGAAGAGTACAGCGGTGCTTTGCTGAGGGAATTATGGAAACATTAGGTGGGGATGGTCTCTGCAGCTCCTGTGAGTCAGATTCGGAGAACCTTTTGATCTTTCTCTCGTTAACACCCAGCACTCCCACTGCAACATGAGAGACAAGATTATAAAGACGAAAAATATGTTGTATGTGCCCAGAATATTTCATTTCAGAAAGAAAAGGGGAGAACTCTTCTTATATTTTCCTCTCTCTTCTGCTTTCTCATACAGTTTTTTTTGTTTGTTTTCATCGTAAAATAAATAACTTTATCACACATTTTATTTTTCTTACCTGGGATCTTAAAGCAGTTAGGTTCTATTGCTTATTTGCTCAAAGGTTCAGTATGACATAAGATTTTTAAGTTTTGATGGCATTGTCCTTTTTGTCGCCTTCTACTTATGGCAAACCTCAATAGAATCCTGAGTATGTCAAAAATGATATAGCTTCACAAAACACATATCCCTAGGGTTGAATGTAACCGTGATGTTCACTGCTCTCACGTGTATAACCAAACGGACTGAACTGGGGTGGGCATAAGCAATCTTTGCTCGGACTTCATGTTAGAAGAGGGTTGAGCTAGTTTCTGCCCGTTATAGACTCCCAGACAATTCAGGGTATCTGAGCCACAGCTGAAAGAGGATTTGCAGGCCCCACAGAGTGGCCCATGAGCACACTGCAAATTTCAATAAAGGAGAGGGGACACATGCTCTGAGTTTCCACTCTTAGTAAAATTGTATGAAACAATTGTTTGGGAAGTTTATGCAATAGGAAGTGTGGGGGTTGAAAAGCGTCGTATTTATTTGGATTAGATACCACACATTTTTAATTTGCCCCAAGAAAAATTACATTGGAAAGAGAAGAAGATTTGGAATGATTCCTTTAATAGATCTAAAGGATAGCATTCATTTTTTTAAAGCTGAAGAGTACAGAAAGAACATTCTTCCACCTTATTTATTTTTAATTGAAGACGCCATACAAGCGTTTGCCAAATTATTCAAGTGAGAGCCATAATTAGGCAATGTGAGTGGGAAGAGAAAAGCAGCAAGTGCCAACAATGAAACATCTATTTATGGATATTACTGCACAGAATGAAAGCAAAACAGTTGTAGCTGTGTATTAAATTTAGAGTATCATCCCTAATAACATTCTCCATGTGTGAAACAGTTGGCAGGAAGTATCAACATAAGGACAAGTTCATGACGGTTGGATGGTTGAGAAACTAGTGCAAATAATTAAAGATTAAATAAACAAAAGAACCGAACATGAATAAAAAAATAGCACAGCCTACAAGACTTTTTAGTACAAAGTGAAGCGGTTCTGTCCTCAATTATCTTTTTTTATCATTGCTTTGACATAATTGTCAATAGCTCCTTTGCGAGCAAAGCCAGATTCTTTTTCTTTAATATGACCAATGAAAATAGATGAGTTTGGAAGCAATGTTTTATTGCTTAAGCCAATAAAGAGTCCTGGGCTTAATATGTTAAAACTAATTACTTGCAAATTTAAGCATAGTGGTTATGCCACAATCTTTTCAGATATAGGTGGGATATTTATGCCTTCTCTGAATCTTAACTGCAATATGAGCTTGTGAAAGTATCCGCATTGATATACCCGTTGGATGTTTGTTCCTGAGTTAATGTCACTTAAGTCTGTTGGTCATTTCATGCATTCAGAAGAAAGTTGGCTCAAGACAAGAATGTGACTGAACTCAAGAAAGAAATGGCAGAGATGTATCTACATTCAGTTCTATATTTTCTTGTTGGCATAGGTAAACTTTTCACAAGATAGGAGCACAAGAATCCCTTAGAAATTTTAAAAATATGTATATATTCTAACATTGCTGCAGGAAATTTTATCATGGGCTCCAACTTCCTCATAACCACATTCTCTGTCAAAAATTACCACAATGACCCATTGAGAAGGCCCTGGGTCTCCAGCACACGTGGACAACATGAACAGGAAAACTGAGAGGGGCGGAACAGGAACATCACGTGAACTGAACCATCAAAGAAACAGCTGAAGAATCGAAAGAGACTCTTGCCCATGTATGTGCAGGGCGACACAGAGGCTGTAAGGCTGCCTGTGCCTCGGGGGCTGCTTATTGTTTTCTCACATTTTCCCAGCTGTCTTGGGTTATCTTTCTCTTTATCTTTGCACAATTTTTTGTCCCAAATTGATACTCTCTTCCAAAATAAATAGGAAATAATCCTATAAAGCTTTCTTACCTCCTATTAAAAAACAACAAAATTTGGGAAACACATTTTCTGTCAGATACCTTTACAGAAAAATCAAATGCAAGTCTCCAGGCTCCGTTGTCCATATTTCCTTTCATGTTTTCCAAATTCACGAGTCATAGCTTAAAAGGTTCTGGTAAAACTTCGAAGAACGTGCAATGTCTCTTTCAGTCTGTGTGACACCAAAAGTCTTCTAAATAGTAGGGTCTCCTTCCAGTTGGCCCCTTTCGTCCTTCTCCACAGAAGCAGAGCAGTCGCTTTGAAGCACAAATCAGACGATGTCATTTCACTGCTTGAACCCCGCAAAACAGCTTCCCTTCACAGAGGATCTTCCCTAGAACAGCAAACCCCACGCAGTCTGGTCCTCGCCAAAAATTATGACGGCAAGCTGTACTCTCTACTCTGGTTCTCTGGTGACACAGGCCTTCTTTCTATCACTGGAATAGAGGTGGCCTGTTCCAGTCTTTTGGACTGTGCTCTCGTTCTCCTTCAGAGACCCTCCACCTACCCCTCCTCCCTCACCTCTGCCTGTGCTCCGCTCTCAGCTCACAAAGTTACTTTCCCTCATAGGCCTTCTGTGACCACCCAGTCAACTCTCTGCGTCTCATCCTTTCCACCCCACAATTTGGCGGTATCTGCTACTTTCCCCTTAGGTTGATATTTCTTTATCATCTTGTTTTCTTTCTCCTCCCCAAGAATGTAAGGTTCGTGAGAGCTCAGGCCTTCCCTGTCTTAGTCCTGCAGTAGGTCCTGTACCTGACACAGTGCCTGGTGCCCAGAGGGGACATGGAAAACCTTTGATGAGCGGATGAGTAGATGAAAAATACTGAAGTGAAGGAAAGAGACAGTATAAGAAGTGGCAATAGAGGGAAGAACAGAGAGTAGATTTGATGGGAGGAGGTTGGTTACAAGTGGGGACTCAGTTTGGATCTGGTCAACAAACTTGGACTTTCTGGTCGAGGTTTGGAGACAAGTTTGGCAGAGACGATCTCATTACAGTTTGAGAGAGAGGGCCTAAGGGGAGAGAGCGCAGCTGCTGCAGGTTGTGGGTCCTGCCCTTGGAGACCTAGGGTGGAAGAGGACTTTCCTGTGCCTCCATTTGCCAAAGACCAAACACCAAACAAGCGTCTGGGCAGAAAGCATGTGCCCAGTCAGAGGCGCCTTCTGTTCTACTTCAGTCTCTCTATGCAATTGATAAACACTGTTTTATACGTGATATGACATGCGCTGATCCAGAGCATGGATTTCTTCCAAGATGTCTTTGTTTTTAAAAGAATAACTAATGTACCCAATAAGTTCCCCTCCCCCAAAGGGCTTTGCAAAAGATTGCTGTAGTGTTTCAATTTTATCATCAAATGAATGACAACTTTTTATGCTACAGCTCTGTGTCAATACATGCTCCACCGCAACATTCGCTTTTCAGTTGTCTGTTTGCTATTTGCTTTGTTTTGTTTTTCTTGTCATTTTCTTTGACGAGATTCAGCATGAGAGAGAGGAAGTGACTATCCTCTGCTCCTGAGAAAGCATAAAAGAAGCTAAGATTCCAACACTCTTTAATGTGTGGCTGTTCCTCCTTTAAAAATCTTGGGCAACTGAAGTTTATGCAAAGACTGATCGTTAGATAGAGGAGATTACAATAGTCTTATTATTTTCCAAGTTAAAAAAAGAAATGAATGTACTGAAAGACAAGGCTGTTGAGATCCTTTTTGCAAAATATGCTACCATAATATTCCTGGTATAATGTTTTTTGGTAAGAGTTGACAATTCCTGGCATGTGAAACTAATAGGATAAATTAGAACATCTTTGATGGTGTTCTATTACTTAAGGTTGTCTTATGTAATTTGGAAGTTGCTAATGGAAATATTATTCAGTTTGGCATATCTTGCAGTATTTTGTGAAGACTGATACAGATAAAGCATACTAGAAAAGAAACTAAGCAATGTTATTTTTAAAATTATTATTATTTGCAGAGATCACAGGAGTTAGGCCACAGAACTCCAGCAGGCATTTCTTGGAGACCTTTCTGAAGACACAGGACGAAGAGAGTGTGGCTTTGTCCTTCCGCATATGGTAGATGGAAGTATCCATTGTTCTTTGCCTGGGGTTCTTGTCCTCAATTTTAATTTCAGATTTGCATTTTTACTCTCCCTTGAAGTAAAGAATGGATTCATTGTTCATGTGGAAAAGAGGGAAATTTGAGAATATCCAATTTCAATAGTTGGTTTTGAAATTGGAAATCACATTTTAGTAGATGAATACAAACTAACATGGCAAAATATTGTGATTTGGGGGAAGACAGTGATTACTGCTTATTCACTGTGCAGTATTTTCCATATCCTACCAACTTTCCCTTGTGCTACAGATTTTATGAGTTGAATACACTGAGAGAAAACCTATATGTAGATTCCTGATTGTGATCTTATTACCCAAGTCCAATTTCCCTCTCACAATGGCAGAAGAAAATAACTTTCAATGTGAAGATGGTGACTAGAGAATATTCTAACATTTCTCTTAAATATCCCTGAAGTAACCTCAGCAGACTAGGACACTTGCAGAAGTCTTCACGGAAAAAGGCAGAGTCCAGCAAAAGAAAATTATGTTTTTTAAAACCTTTGTTCTGTCTCAAATTAACTCTAGAAGAATAGACGAGATCTGATACAATCAGATAGACTCCTTCTTGAGCGTGAGGACATGGACCACCAGGAGGTGGGAGGTGTACATTGGAGATTACTCCAGTGGGCAATACATGCTTATTTAGTTCCCAGGGAAAAGTTGAGAAATGGTGTGCTTTTTGACAGATTGCTGGGTCTCCATATTCTAGGAGAGAAAAAGTTGAAGTGATGAAAGATCACAGAAGTGGTTGATTTTTTTTAAATGACAGTTAAAGAAAAAAGGGCAATAAAATAAGAATAAATAATTATTTGCAAATATGAAGAGATTATGTTGTTGGACAGGTCTCTAAGGGGACTCATTCACATCTTTAAATGGTGGGCGTGTCCTTCCGTCTTTAATCTAGAGCTTCTTTTAGAATAAAATTGGAACACTGGAAGTTAAGGAGTCTTGGAAACAGAGAGGGCTGTGAGAGGAGGACTGTTGGACAAGAACTCTGACCTTGTTGACAGATGCAACTTGGGGAATAAGTGTCCTGTCTCACTGTGCTCTATCTAGACTCCTTCTCTTTGTCTCTGTCTTTCTCATCTTCCTATGTTTTCCACTAACCACACCCAAAGACAGGCAGATAGTGTATTCCCCACAGGCCAGTTCCTGGGACACAGAACATAATGAAGGAATTGGAGGCTGGAGGTCAAGGTCAGTGGGGCAAATGGGGGATCACCAGCCCAACCCAGAACAATTTCTGCTGATATCTCATTGGGGCCCTCCTTTAGCAAGGGAATCCCGGATGGACAGTATTTTACCAGGAAACTTCGCCAGTATTAATTAAGTCAGATTCTGTTACATTTCAAGTGAAAGAGAAAATGGCTATTAGAAAATCAACTAGGAGTGTCTACTGCAAGATGATTTTATTGAAAAAACTGTGAAACCCAGAGAAGACAAGAACAGAGATAAACATGGACAGAAAGTGTTCAGTTCTGGATCACCTAATGTGCTGACAAAGAATGGAGACAAAAGTTACAGAGTGATAAATTGAACAAGTGACATACAAATTATAACTTGATCAACCAAATAAACAAATTTTTGCCTTTGTCTACACTCTAGATATAAATCAAGTATGAATAAGGAAAATTAGTGTTTCTGTGGACGAAATAAAACATTAATTGATGAGAAAAACAATTGCCAATGCATCAAAACTAGTTTGGTGTAAGCGGATGGCATGGGTACAAATTTAAGTTTGCATAATTGAATATAAACTCTCTTAGCCTGGGATCTCTAAGAAACGGATGTGGGCACTGACACTTGATTAAGAAGTGCAGTTCCAGGGATTTCTGATTGAGGTCAGAGGGAAGTGACGCAAGGAGTTAGGGGTGAGGACACCAAGAGATTGAGTATGGGTCACTGTCCTGTGAAAAGAAACAGACTGTTAGCTGGCAAGTCCCTTGGAGGGAGGAATGGAGAGGACTTCATGGAGCTGACTGCCTCTTCTTACAACTCCTTTTGTTCAACATTTGTTTCATGGGGAGTCAGCTCTCCCACGATTCTGGGTTCCCTCAGCTGGCATCTTTGGCAGTCACTGGGGAAGTGAGCTATAGGCTCAGGGCATTGTCAGGGTAATCAGCTCCATACTGATGCACATGGTCCAGCAAGTGTGGAGGATTCAGGGGACTCTTGAGGTTAAGAAAATCTGAGAAGGCATACAAAACATGCCCAAGGTGTAAAATCTGAGGATGCAATAATTCAACTGGAAATTCCAATTTAAAAAATTCTCACCTCTTAAGTTTAAAGTTAATTTTGCCAACAGTATTGGTTTTTATTCTCATTTTTTTCCTAATGTTCTTTTAATTTTATTTGCTAGCAAGTGTGTAAATAACACATGTGTTGCTAGAAATAATTAATTTTTCTTGGTAAGGAATAACTTAGAAAAATTTAATTACACAAACTTCTGCATACTTTTACTCATGATTATTTTTGAGGGTAGTATAGACAGATTTAATTATGTTTCTAATTGACCTCTTCTCATCATGTCATTTGTACTATAAATTTTGGTATTATTGCAAATGAGAGCTAGATTCATAAATTCCAGGTCCATTTCTTCCATGGCCTTCCTGATCATTATGATCTGTATCTTTATTCCCATCACCAGTGCTGATAAAAACTAAGAATACATGTTTTATAAGGTCTTTTTCCAAGAGTGTTTTGATCTAAGAAAAAGTACAAATTTTATTTAAGCCTTTAGTTAATGTTCATGGTTCAAAAAACTCTGAAATATTACTCAGCCTGGATAAAACATTCCCCACTGAAGAATATGTTGGGTTGGTGGCTGCCTTGGAAATCAATTATTCAGAAATACTCTGTTCAGCCCAGCACCATTCAAAGTCATCCCTCGCACAGCCACCTGAAGGAATGATGACAATGCTGGAAATCAAGTAAAATGAAGGATTTTTAAAACCTCTATAGTGAAAAAAAACAGGTTCTTAGAGCCACAATGACCTTGGTGTAGGGCATTTTCTGGGGAATTGATGACTGCCTCGGACAATCAGCTCCCCCAGATGACCATTAATCCCCAGGCAATGCCCCTGTCTGCATTGCTCTTGGCTAATTCAATTATTTGCGGTTGTGGGCTTTACTTTGTGAATATTTTATTGTGCAGTCAGGCTCCCTGACTTTCCTCTCTCCCTGCTCAATTCTATTTCTCTGATATAGACCAGCCCAGGTTTGCATTCACCTCACACACTCAGAACCATATCTAATTCACAGAGAGAGAAATATATGTGCATTCATAAATGTAGATATAGTTATGTGGACATATTTGGGAAAATATTTATAAACAAATTCAAATAGACATAGGCTATCAATGTGAGTATATTCTGGTTTCATAAATCACTGTAGGTCATTTTATTAAACTGTGTTTTTATATCCAGATGAAGATTAGACTTGTGATTTTTATTATAAGGCAGAATCTGAAAATCACCATTTAGATAAGGTTGGATGTTACTAGTGAATAAACATTTGCAGTTTCTTAACATAAGACTGGAATTTAAACTTCAGAAGCAGAAAACTAAAATGTTTCAAGCGTGAATGGCCATTGGTGTGTTTGTGTGTGTGTGTGTGCCTATGTGTATGTACTCGGGTGTCTGGCCAACACCCATGTGGAGCACACTATGTGGAGCACGCTCCATTAAGGAGCGTGTCCATTTAGACTTGTGGGCAGATGCGCCCAGTAGCTAAGAGTGCCTTTGTGATCAGCGAGATCAGATTCAAATCTCAGCTTGATCGTGAGGCTAGCATGCTTCGAATAAGCTACCTCACCCCCTGTTGGGTACCCAAGGAGTACTACCTACGTTCCTAATGTTCTTGCGAGGGTTAAACGTGAAGCTATCACATGGTTCGCTCTTGTGGTTGGTGTGCAGATATATTCTAGGGAATGTGTTACTCTCAGAGTGGATATATGTGGATCTGCATATGCACAGCTTCTTATAACCACATTATTCCACTTGTAGTGTTTGTTTCTCTTCAAGCTGTTGTCCTAACAATAAAAGAGTTTATTGAATTATAAACCTCTAGCCTCATTAAAATACCAATCAAATCGAAGTATTTTAAAATTAATTACACATTTAAACAAGACGTTTTGAAATTTATTAATTTTATTATATTTTGTGAACACTGCCTATAATTTGTGTATAAATTTTATATAATCTAATTTTTATAAACACTGCCAGAGTCCTAGACGTGGAGACGTCCGTCTCTCAGTTAAGTATAATTAATAGATAAAGGACAGGGCTTTTCCCTTCTCTGTGTGAAAGCAACGTAAGACCACATTTTAGTATTTTCTTTCTTTTCCTATGATAACTTCCTAAATAATGATATGCATACGTTAGCACAAATTCCAAAGCAAGAGATCTATTTCTTTATAGATCTATTATGTTCAGCAACTAACTTTTCATATTAGGCGTGTAGATAGAATTTCTTGTAGGATAACAGAAGGAGAGGACTTTGCCCTGGCTTTCTTCAGATCCTAACCCGTTTATTCCATAATCCAGACCCATAAGGATGACCTCTTCCTCCTCTTCAAGGAAGAAGTGTAATCTCCTTGATGTACGTTAAACAAAGACCAAAACTAACAAAATCCAACACAATGTTGAATGCAAGGAATCTCTCTCCACTGAAATTTAAAATTTAGTATTTCATGTGCAGGAAATGTGATCAACATGCACTTACATCTTATAATAAGCATGCAAAATGAAACCTTGTAGAAGGAACTATTGTTAAGTATTTATATTACTCAGATATGTTAAATGGATTAGTGCAGATGTCACTAGATCGTTAAATCCGGCCATCCTTAAGTGAGCTAGTGCAGTCATCGTTTGATTTCAACAGGAACACCTAAGTCTTCTCTCACTCATAAAATTTGAGCATACGAGAAATTTCTGTTCAGGTTCTGATGGTTTAGGAAACAAAAAGGTTGCTTCTGTCTTTTTAATGGATCTGGGTTTAAATTATTATGGTTTCGTCCATGCTTTGAGATCTTTTTCCAGTTGAGGATGCTTTCTGAAAAAGAATTTCTCCTCAAAGTTTTAGATGGAGACATTAAATTCACATCCCAGTAAATGGAATGTTAAACTGGAAGGATGAGACCTGCCTTCCATCTTGATGAACTGATCAATTCTTCCCTCTTTTTACATTAGATATGAGAAACTAAATTGAGTGCGAATCTTAAATTAGCACCAGCAAAAGCTACACATATGACTCCATCTGTATCCTGATAAGCAAGATATGAGTATACCACCTTCTGGGTCTCTAAATGCCATTAAGATGTGAATACTTGTTTAGGCTACCGATATCTACAATTTAATTGGTGCTAATCTCCTGCCAAGTACTGTAGATGGCTCTCTTGTTTGTGCATCAAATCATGCTGCAACAGGTATTATTATCATCATTTCCATATTAAAGGTATGGTCCTTGATTAAGGAGCAAGCACCCCAGAGCGTGCTCTTCTAACAGGATGGATGAAACACAGGGTGCACTACAATTTTTTTGCAGCAAGTGTACAGCCGTTATCTCTAATTTATAAACTAAGACCACAATTTAGATTACGCAGAATAAAGTTTCTGTTGACTCTAAGAGATTTTAGAGGAGCTTGGTATCTGTCATATCGAAAACATAATTAACATTTATAGAATGCAATAGAAAAATATAATACAGTTAATGAGACGTTTCTGAATTAAAATAAATCACATTTGGATGACAATTTTCAGTTGAAGATCACAAACAAGATATGAAGAATTCTCTGATGTTTTTGAGGGGTTTGGAACAGCATAGAAAACATTGAAAGTCGTCTTGACTATATTTGTTTATAGTTTCACACATTAAAATTTCCAAACTCCTAAATTCTCTCCTTTGTGGATAGCATGAGTGCATAAAATACTGTGTCAGGGTTTCCACTATAAATGTTATTTCTTGGGGATTTATAACTTTGGCCATAAAACGTGACCCCGGGCATTAACTATCTTTTCTCAACACAGAGGCTGACGTTTTTATGTGTAACTTTTCATATACATGCTGAAAAAAAGCCAGCAGTAGAGCTGTTTTTAGGCCGCATACAATAGCTGAAATCATACTAGTCTTGTGGTTTAAGATGCATACCTGAATTGCATTTACTGCAAGTCAGAAACCTTAGTAAAATGGCGGTTAATTGGGCTATAATAGGGTCTAATCATATTTTATTTGAAAACATTTATATGAACCCTACATTGGTCTGGGTGTTACTCTTTTTCTAGAGATGTGAGCCCTGGCTACCGGCTTTATCCCCCCTCTTACCCTCACTTCACACGTGACATAGCTCATTATCCACAAAAGTGCTTTGTGGCATTACCAGTTTATGAGAAAGGAAAACGTAGACATCTAGTACTTCCTATGAGAAATGAACATCGACTTTCACTGAAGAAAATGTAAATGGATTTACTTAATTGGACTTGGGGCATTGGAGCAATTAATAATAGATTGTGTCATAGTGAGGGCTTTGTTTGTATTTAAGGCAATAAATTACAAGTATTAAATGTATATTTATTCCAAGTTAAACTCATTTCTAATTGACATGTTACTTAGCCCAAGGCTTTTAAGATCTTTTAGTATAATTAAATTAATAGAAAGCTATAGATCACAGTATGATAAACAAACAGCCTAGACTTTAATATGACAGATATACAGAACAGGCCGTGTAAGTAGATCATTATTATCGGTTTAGGTTCAGCAAAAATACCACCAGAATGAAAAGGAAAAAAGAGGAGAAGCTGTGGCTGATGTGGGTGACAAGGGGCATCCATTCTTGCCCATGTCTGACCACCCAGCATCAGAAATCTCAAACTGGGTAGGATCTTCATTATGAAAATTTTTTGGCTGGATCTGTGCCTTATTTTAGAAGCTCTTAAAATCCTCATCAAACATTTACAGGATATTATGGTCACCCCAGGCTTTGGGCAGTCAAAAAACGTAATAGTATTTCATGTGTATAGTGCAGAATTAGCCACTTCTAGTTCTTATTGTTTTTCAAAATCTTGATTTATACGTATAGTCCTTAGTGCTAAATGCGTATAAGAAATACCATTGACAGCAGATGTAGTGCTGGCTTCCAGTTCTGTAACTTCATTCATTCAAAAGGCTCAATATGCTTTACAACAGTTTGGTTGCCTTGTTCGTTTGACATTATGCTGAACAGACAAAGGCAGCCTTCTTTGATAGGAAGAAAAATTGAGATTGAGGCCATGTCTACAGGCTGAGTTGTTTTATTTCAAATCAGAGTGATTTATTGTTGCCCATGATATGCAGATGCTAGAGTGTTTGCGTGGCATCAAGGTAACGTGTCCATGAATGTGTCCTAATGCCCACATCTCTGGCGCCCTATTGTCCTCAGATTTGTCACTTTATATGTCTCTTTTTTGTGCCAGACCAATCATTCCTCAGACTGGAGGCCTGTTATCAATACTTGTATCCCAGGTGGCCATATTGCGGTGCACATGGAACATGTGAGAGAAACATCTGTCTAAAGAAGGAATGCATTATCCTTGTGGCATTTCTTAATATTGAAATGATCCCTCTTCATGGAGCAGATAAAGCGTGGGGAGGAGCAGCAACCTCTTCAAGACAAAGCCCCACGTCTGCATAGCCATCCATCCTTGTGCAAGGTTCTATCACTGGGGTTTCTAAAGCAGTCACTTCTCAGGTGCAGTCAAACTTATAATAGGCCCTAAGAAGAAACCAGTAGGTGGGCTTGTCAAGATTAAACTTGAATATTTAGTGAACGCCTATGTATATTTTGGAGGTTATAGATACCAGTTTTCATTCTCCAAATGTTGTACAGACAGTGTTTTGCTGTGTAGACAACATTAAGTTTTTTTGCTTCTGTTTTTGATAGGCTAGATGCTTCAGTGGAGGTTCCAGCATGACTTGTAATCATAATCAGGTTTTTATTCATTTGGTGTCTAAGTGAGAATTAGGCAAAGAGCTGCTCAGTATCACCATCTCCCCGTGTGATGTGTGCAGTGTAGGATTATCTACACCACTGTGGCTTCCTAGCATTATTTTTTCTTGAATAAACGTTTTTTTTAGGAAGATTAGCCCTGAGCTAACATCTGCTGCCAATCTTCCTCTTTTTGCTGAGGAGGACTAGCCCTGAGCTAATAGGAGAGCACCTTGTGAGTCAAGGTGTTGAGGGCTGCACTTGACTCTTCAGAATGTTCAGAGAGATTGTCTCCAGGATCTCCCAGACAAGTCTTGGGTGCCTCTCTGCTGGCCCCCCTTCTTGCTCTGATTATTAACCTCCCAGAGGGGGCAGGAGGGGGGACCCGTTTGAATATCCTTAGAGAACTCGCTCTGATAATCTGTATGTTTCCACTGAAACCAGACAAAGCTATTTCCGCAGACAAGTTAACAGGTATGCTGTTTTAAACAGGTAACCCTCCTAACTTTGTACCAGCACAGAAAGAAGACCCCTGGAAGCAGTGTAAATGTTGTAATCAAGCTATATGTTAGCATGTCAGAAAGCTACTCCCCTGATCTTAATATAATGACTTTGCTTTGCTTTTTTTTGTGCTCTGCCTCAACAGGAAGGACTGAGTATCCAGCATGCCTTAGCTAGAAATGTTTTGCACTAGGAGGAGGCAATTGGACAAATCAGTATTAGTTTTAGACAACCTGGGATTTCATGCTACTGAACAAATAGAGGGTGCATAAGGAGCACGCACGTTATTAAAAGTTTTGTACAAGGAGCATATTTCCATAGACCAGGGTTATTGTAATTTTGTAAAGTGAAAAATTCAGAAAACTTTAATGTATGTTTTCTAAGGTCTATGCCATTCCGTGGAATAGAGTGGAACCTCAGTGTGAGGTTGCTAAATCTAGGCACCTGCAGTGAAGAAAATCATTACAGCTGTGGCAATGACTTAGTCAATGTCGTGGCTGACTTCACAATGGGGAGCCCAGCTTGGGCTGGAAGGGATGGGTATAGACTGTTCTAATGAAACAGGCCATTAAAATTCGACTAAGAATATAGGGCACAATCTTAGTTTCTAAAACCTTACATAACAATCAGGAGAATATTTAATTTACCTCTAAGACTTTTGAAAGTAAAATAGAAAAATTGATGTGAAGGACTGTCAGATCCATCAGTTATGTCAATGTATATGTTTGAATCTATTATTTCCTTGCTCTCTTTAATTTTGTGCCTGAGGGCTTTGAAACCATCTATTCTAGAGAATAACGCCTTTATCTGGGACTTAAATAGGTCATTTAACTTTATTGTTATTCTGCACAATGATTCTAAATCCGATCATCTCTGTGAAACCCTTAAAATACATTTCTAAGTCCAATAACTTAATTATGAATTCAAAAGCACAAAATGAAACTTTGTACAATTACACTACTTGCTGGATGCTACAATTTCTTTAGTTATCCCTCAATTAAAATTTCAGAATTGCTGTATATTGTACTGTATGTTTAAACTTGATTAATTTAAATGTGCCCAACTGTTGGTAAGATTGTACCTCAGTGAAACCACTATTGAAACCAGTATGGGGGCTCCTCAAAAAATTAAAAATAGAACTATCATATGACCCAGCTTATATATCCAAAGAAAATGAAAACAGGATCTTCAAGAGCTGCTTGCCCCCATGTTCTTTGCAGCATTGTTCACAGTAGTCAAGACATGGAAACAGTCTAAGTGTCTGTCAATAGATAAATGGATAAAGAAGAAGTTACATATATAATGGAATATTACTCAGCCACGAGGAAGAAGGCAATCCCACTGTTTACCATAACATGGATGGACCGTGAGGGCATTACGCTAAGTGAAATAAGCCAATCAGATAAAGACAAATACTGTATCATCTCATTCACATATGAAATCTAAAAAAGAGTTAAACTCCTAGAAACAGAGAGTAGAAAAGTGGTTGTCAGGGTCTGGGGGTGAGGAAAACAGGGAGAGGTTGGTAAAAGTTACAAACTTTCAGTTGTAAAATGAATAACATCTGAGGATCTAATGTACGACATGGTGACTTTAGTTGATAACACCATTTTGTACAGCTGAAATTTGCTAAGAGAGTACTACCTAAATGTTCTCACCAAAAAAAAAAAAAAAGATAAATATGTGAGGTGATGCGTATGTTAATTAACTGCATGGTGGGAATCTTTTCATAATATATACATATATCAAATCACTAGGATATACACTTCAAATATCTTAGAATTTTATATGTGAATTAGACCTCAATAAAGTTGAACAATAAATAAAATAGATGTACCTAAACCAATGTAATTATATGTTTTCTTCCCAGTATTTACTACCTGATACATTCATGTTATAAGTAATTATTGGACGATGAGGAGTTTACAAGAGCCATGACTTTGTGTTGACTGTCCTTCACAATATAAAGGTTAGAATCAATGACACATTTTAATTGTTTTTATTTAAGAAAAGCAAGTGGCATCCCACACTCCTGACCTACCCCCTAATATGGGGAAACTGTGACAATCAATCTAAAGAGAGATTCAAGGGCAATTAAATTGCATTGTAAGACTGTAGTCGCAGGCAAAGCCCAGATGGGCTTCAGTTAGTGAAATCCATTTATGCACTAAAATAGACTTGACTTGGCTTCCGAACAAAACTATGGCTGGGATGTTTGGGTTGGAATAAGTAGTTTATGTGGGCTGCTTCTCAAATTTCCCTACTGGTCAAGGATGCCATCTGGAAGGCTGCCTAAATGGATGATCACTAGCCACAGGTATTAGACCTTTTCAACAAGAACCATAAATGACTTAAACAGTTGATAAAAGAAAAGAAGAGGAAAAAATGTGAATTAATTCTGTGTTCAATGGATTAATTGTCTCATTTATGTAACTTGTGGTTAGCCTCAGTAAGGATTCTTAACATTGTTGGATTTGTGCTTAATTCTGCAATATTCATCACAAAACAGCATAAGAAAATGAAATCTGAAGGCTTCTGGACGTTTTATTGGACATGTGATAAAGTTCCTTTGCCTTCCCTCTCTATTAAGAAAAGTACAAGGCTGGAATTCTTTCAGTAAGATGTGTCTGGAGGCATTAAAATTTTGTTGTTTTTCTTTGTGTTAATTTCTAAACCACACAATAATTGTTCCAGTCTGTGTCTTTGGTTGGTGAAGTTATTTTTTAAAGCTGTTTAAGTGTACTAAATTAATACAGAACTAAAACTGGTTTAGGTCAGACACGGCAGTTGGAAAGTTTTTTACTTCATTCTTAAACAACAATGTTGGATTTTTACTCATTATTTCAATCAGTGTAGCTAACTAATGGGACATACTATTTTTAAAAACTTTTTATTACAGACTAGATTTAGGAAAAGCTGCTAAGATAGTACAGAAAGTTTCTGTATATCCTTTACTCAGAACCTTCTAATGTTAGCATATTACATAATGATACCAGATTCGTCGAAACTAAGTCAATAATAATCATACAGCACTATTAACTAAACTATGGATTGAATTTGAGTTTTAACAGTTTTTTCACTAATGTTTTTTTCCTGTTCCGGTATCCATTCCAGGACCCTTTGCTGCCTTACTCATCATGGCTCCGTTGAGGTGCCTTGGCCACACAGTCTCCTCTTATTTTCATGACCTTGAGAGTTTCGAAGAGTACTGGAGTCATATTTTGCAGCACGTTCCTCAGTTTGGGTCAGTCTGATGTTTTCCTATCATTCGATTGGAGTTATGGATCTGGGGGAAGAAGACCACAGAGCTGAGCTGCCTTTTATCACCTCACATCAGGGGTTCATGGTAGCCACATGGCATCAACGGCTCTGTCAACCTTGACCACTTGGTTCAGACTGGACTTTCCAGACTGGACTGTTTGGAGGGGCGTCACTCAGTCTGTGCCCACTCAAGGGGAGGGAGATTAAATCACACTTTCTAGAGGATGGGTATCTGCATGTAGTATTTGGCATTCTTCTGTAAAAAAGATTTGTGACTTACTATTTTAAAAGAAATAACATTTTCATATAGAAAATGTTTCAATGATTTGCCACAGGCCAGCACAAACTTTTGGAACTCTGCTGTAATAATAATCCTTTGCAGATTCCAGCCTTGCCACACTAATAATTAAACAGGAAAGCCAGCCAGTGACAAATCTCCCAGAGATAAAGATATGATTTCTTCACTTTTCTACTTGTGTTTTGTCAATATAAAGCCAAGATAACTTTGAATAGAAACATCATTTCTGAGGAAAACACATAGGAAACATGGAAATCTCACTCGAGTAGGACAAGTGCCACTGTAAGATTATGCTCTGCAGTAACCAGCTGAGGCAGCCTGTGGTTTATTTGACTCTAGTGTGATAATTCTGCAAACAAATCTGTTAGTCTGGAAATTTTTTCCTCTGGGAAAATTTACTATCTATGAAGGTATAGGTTAAGCATCTAATGATGACAAATGACATTAAACTGTTAAACTTTTAAGTTTAGAGTAGTCAGGATGAACACTACTACGTGGTACAATTTGATAAAATTTTGCCTTAAATTTCTACCAGTCTGTTGAGAATACTACATTTTATGAGCTTTCCCTATGAAAAAATAATGGACTTTAAATTCTACTAATAAAAGATAAAAGCATGATATTTTATTACCTATCTATTGTTGCGTAACAAATTATTGTACAATCCAGTGGCTTAGAACAAGACACATTCATGTCTTAGAGTGTTTGCAGGTGGAGGATCTGGGCGTGTCTCATCTGGGTCCTCTGCTCCGGTCCGTCATTGGCTGCCGTGAAGGTGTTGGCCAGGGTTCAGGACTCATATGAGACTCCACTGAGGAAGGCTCCGCTTCCAAGCTGACTTACATGGTTGTTGGCTGGATTTGTTTTCTTGTGAGTTGTTTGACTGAGGACAAGAGTCTAAGTTCCTTGCTAGCCATCGGCCAGAGGCCCCTCTTAGCTCCGTGCCATGTAGGCCTTTTCAATATTGCAGCTTCACCAAATTCAGCAAGGGAGAGAGTCTGCTAAAAAGATGGCTGTCACAATGTTTGCAGCCCAGTCACTAAATACATCCCCTCTACATGGCCGTACTCAACCAGGCAGAAGCAACTCAGCAGCGCACTTCCCACGCAAGGAGAGGGGAGCACGCAAGTCTGTGGATATCAGGGGGCAGACATCATTTAGGACCATCTTAGAAGCTGCCTACAACGAAAATACGTTTTTGTAAGAAATGTGTTTTATGCTTCATTAATAACTAAATTATACCTTACAATTATGAGTACCTCTTTTCTAAATAAACTTGATATTTAGAATTAAACTTATAAACTTAATAAAGAAGAGTGGCAAATTTATTAAGGATCATTAAGGTTCCTATACATTAATTACTATGTAGGAAATCTATTATAAATGAATACAACAATAATCTTGTTTCACTGGCCAGTGCAAGTAGCCCTTTCATGAAAGAAGGAAGCAACTTCACGGTTTCGGTTGTGCAATCCAGGGAAATCCAGCCATGGGAGAAATACCTGTGATTCAACAAAGAGAAGGGTAAGATTGAGAGGAGGAAAATGGACACCTGAGTATTTACAAAGTGTGACAAAGGACTAAACTTTCTAGTAGAGAAAATAAACTGGTCAGTAGTAATTAACTAACATCCCAACCCTGCCTGAAGTTACCTGGCAGCCCCTCTTAGTAAGAGCAGGATTTCTCCATGTTGGGCCCTGAAACTGCAGAAGATACTTCAGTTTTTATTCTACCTGAAGCTCTGTTTACTAAGACGTTAGGTCTGCATTTAAGAGACAAAAGAGAAAAGCTGTATCTGAGGTGTGTACTTCTCAGCTTTATAGCTTCCCTGCCATCAAAGATCTGTTAAGTTTAAAGAAAAAGAAGAAATACTTAGAGAAGATGCCTGAGAAGCTTGAAGTACAGTTATTCTTTGAATCTTCTAAAACTTGCTCTGGTTTTAAGTCAGTTTAGTATAGCTGGTTCACTAGATTAGACCATGTTGTCCTCTTGAGAAACAGTATCCATTATTAAATTTTGATTTGAGCGGAGCTCCTGGCATTTATCATGAGACTAGACTAGATAGAGCTCTCAGAAAGTCGTCCTGTGTTGACTTTGAGGATGTTGTTGAGACTGTTGACCATGACATTATCCTGGGCTACCATCCTAATGATCTTAAGAAATCTTTTCTGGTCTTAGAATCAGGACTAGTCTGTTCCTCTTAAACATTTTGTCTATATTGTTGTTTGTTTTTTATTGTACAAACACCATGAAGGCATTGACCAACTTTTTCTTATTCTATTGGCGCCTAGAAATCTCAATAAATTTGTGGCCTATCCCTTGCAATTTATGGATACTTGTGTCATGCATTTTTATATTGGCCTTCTTCTTAACTCCCAAACTTGTCCTTTTCTAGTTTTTTTTCTTCTATTTTTTAAGGATTTAATTAAAATTTCCTTACTTTATGGTACCGTGCCCTTATAAACTAAGTTAATATCTTTTTGTAGTACATTGAGAAAACAAAATTACTTAATTTCAATTTTTAAGTCAGTGGATCTCCAATTGAGTGTATAAGATGGTACGTTGGGCATATAATGAAAATATTATCAATTTCTATTTATTTTCACACATAACAAGTTATATATATATATATAATTTGTAAAACTAAAAATGCACCTAAGCTTTAAAACCAGGACCCTTACTAGGCCTTGGTGTAAAGAACCAAATATCCCTTATTCTACATATAATATTCACAGGGAAAACTAGCAGCTGTAAAAAACAAGCAGAAAAAGATAATAATACTTAACGGATTGTGGTGGTTTAAAGATAGCTGTACATTCTTTGACATTCCTCTGATGGAGAAGAGGAATCATTTTCCCCACTCTTTGAATCTGAGCTGGTCTGGTGACCCATTGTAAACAAGCGGTGGAAGAGACCTTGTATGGTTTCTGAGAATGGTTCTAAGATGCCACAGTTTCCACCCTCACGTTGGAACATTCCTTCTTGGATTCCAGCTGTCATGCTCTAAGGATGTCCAAGTATCTCGGTGGAGAGGCCCACATGGAGAATAACTAGCCCCCCAGCTGACAGCTCCAGCTGAGCTTCCAGCTGGTAGTGGTACCAACTGCTAGCCATGGAAATTGGGCAATTTTGGAACTTCTAGCCATGTCAATGGCCCAGCAAATGCCTTGTGAAGCAGATGTTCTCAATCAACCCAAAGAACCATGAAAAAAATCATTGTTAGAAATCGCTAAGTTTTAGTGTGGCTTTAATGAAACAATAGGTAACCAAAGCAATTGGCTTTACATTTTGTGTTATCCAATTCAATGGAATTTATAATAGCAATAAATATTAAGCCTTGTAGTGAAGAAATGTTTTTTAGGTACAATTGTAGTTGAAGAGGCTGCAATCTCATTCATTACTTTTTTTTCTTGTGAGGAAGATAGCCCTGAGCTAACACCTGTTGCTAATCTTCCTCTTTTTGCTTGAGGAAGATTGTCGATGAGCTAACATCCGTGACAATCTTCCTCTGTTTTGTGTGGGATGCTACCACAGCATGGTTTGACAAGCAGTGCTAGGTCCGTGCCCAGGATCCTGTGAACCCCGGGCCACCAAAGTGGAACACGTGAACTTAACCATGACGCCACCAAGCAGCCCCTCATTTATAACTTCTGGATAAAGAATAACAGTCAGTGAAAGGGCAGCAATTAGAGTGGACCAACTTAAATGTGATCAAGTCTTGCCTGTTCTGGTTTAATAATTATCACTTGGGTAGAAATTTCCTTTCTCTCACCAACAAATATTTCATACACGATGAGAACATGTCCTAAAAGTGACTCAAATATGAGAGCAGAGAGTTGAGGATTTGGATACAATAATATTTTACAGCCTCATGAAACATGCTTAAATCATTGCAGACAATATTTTGGAATTAATTTATCTGACATTCAAAATAATAGATGCTCTTAATTTTCCTTTCTTTGCTTGCCGTAAACATTTTTATACATTCTTTATTATTTGTTTAATTTTCTTGAATGATTTCAAATTCCTTCATTCTACATCTTAATAAACATAAATTGTGCAATTTTATTCTAATGCTAAATTGCGATGTTTGTGTCTGAGGCTCAAGCCATCCTAGAAGTTCCCTATCCTCGGAAATTTTAATATCATTTGACGTCAGATGACCTTGATCAACTGAACCATGAGTATTAAAATACGATCCATGCCTATTTACAGTGCCCCTGATATCAGGGGTCCGGAGATTGAGTGTGTTTTCTTTTGGTGAGCTCTCAGTGCCCTGTCATGGGTTGTCCAGTGGGTTTTAAGGCCTTCTTGGAGACACAGTTTTCACTGTCCCCTCTAACACACCACATGTATCAGAGAGGTCATGCTGAGCAGTGGGTTCAAGGAAAACAATCCCGGCATTCCCAAATAAAAAGCAGTTTCCCTATAGAATCTTAACATACCTTCTTATATTCTTCATGATTCAAAAATCTGAGGTCTGAGAAACAAAAAAACTGTTTGGCCGACTCGGTATGATACAGGTAAACTTCTTGACACAAACAGAGTAGAATTTTGCCATATCCCTTCCAGAGGCAGCAGAACCCCGGGGTTCACAGAATAGTAGGAAGCAATGAGTGGTGGGAGGGGTGGAGAAGCAGAACAATTCAGCTGGGTGCATTGCTGTACGTCGTACCCAGACAAGAGGAACTGACTAAGCAGGGCACATGGGAAGTTATGGTTTTTCTTGCACTGTTTAGGATGAAGCTGTTGGAAAAAGTGAACGGAGAGAAAATTAAAATTGGGAAGCAGAGTATGGCAATTAGTGGTCATTGATTAGAAATTTAGAATTAGACCAGGGACTGAGCATAACTATCTGCCTTCAAAGTGTCATTTGATAAGAGGATTCAACAATTACTGCAATCAACAACTGCAATCAACAAACAACAGAGCCAAGAACAGAAGATAGAAGAATTTGGGGAAATTCTTTACTTTCTCAGGAGAATACAAGAGAGTGGATCTCTCTGTGACCTCCAGAAAGTAGCAAAGGAAGTCTTAAAAACAGATAGACAAACAAAGGGGGACATGGCAAAGTGAAAATTGATGATATTAAGAAATAGATTGCAAGAAAACTAAAAAATTCAGCAGCTGTAAAAAAAATCCACAAGTGCAGTGAATGAAAGAATTGATGCCTTGGAAAATTGAACCCATGACAAACTAGACACAGAAAGAATCTTCTCTTTTTTATGGGAAATCATAAACACATCAGAATTCAGTATGAAACATCATAATTAACAGTGAAAAACTTGTGAAATTCTACTTCAAGTTAAGAGCAAGGAAACATTGCCTACTTTTAGCCAACATTTTTCTGGGGGTCTTAGCCACCACAGTGCAAAAAAGAAAAGAACAGGCTATAGTTTGGAAAATAAGCCTTAAGATAGTCATTTTTATTCAGTTGGTCACTTGGACTTCTGAAGAGACTACTAAAAGAGCTTTTGGAAATTAGATGGTTTAATACCATGTCCAGATAGACAGTGATATCCACAAACAAGATCTGCATATCTGGAGAAGTGGCATATGTGTGGAAGTTAAAACCCTTGGATATCCAAAAATAACAAGCAGAGTGAAAAGTAGCTAGAAAGTATGGGGAGAAAGAAAGAGGGAACCACGCCAAAGAGTCAAAGTGGAGAATTTTAAGAAGAGGGTTGCACAGAGGTCAAGAGAAAGATTTCACAGTTTGTGGAGGCCGTGAGAATGCTCCTCACAGAGTTCCAAGCACAGGGATGGTAGCTGGGATCTGAAGTCCATCCCCTTATTTGCACCAAGGCCACACTTCCCACAGGCTGCTGCTCGTTGTAGACGGATCCAGCAGTGAGGCTAAGGGTAAACCCTTTCCTGGAGCCAAGACCTTCCCTCAAAGCACTCTAAGCTGGCTCCAGCCACCTTTCCTTCCCTCTCTCCTCCTCCCGGGCTCAGGCCCACTCAGTGGTCTGACATCTCCCTTAGCTCCCTCTAAATCCCTCCTCCACTTCCTCTCACACACACAGTTCTTCTAATAAAATCCTGCCTCACTTATTCCTCTTGTGTTCGCTTGGTGCTTGCTTCTCAGAGGACCTGGAGATGCACGCAGTGACGATGTGTTCATGCTTCAAACTAATAAAAAAAAAGGATAAAATTCTAAAAAAATTATGAAAGGACCTAAAACTTTCACTGTGTTCAGTATTTTTGGTGTAGTAGAGCACAGCCGTAGGTGATGACTTGGAGAGGATGAGGTTGTGTTCATTTCCTGAAATGTTGGTGAAAAGCTCAGGGATTAGGTAGAGAGCTTATGGAGGAAACTGTTTTTCAATATGGTGCTGTGGTGGGGTTTTCTCCAGAATCACTGAGCTCCCCTTCCCACAGGACACAGATGGTTGAATAAATCTCAGGCGATAAGGCAAAGGGGTGAGAAAATTTAAGAGCACCAAGCTTACATTATAAAATGTAGATAGAATCAGACAACAAATGCTCTTGAGGGTGAGGATGGGTCTGATGATGGCAGAGCTTCCAGGCTCAGCGATAGAGGAAACTGCTGCGGGAATGAAGGATATGTGGGGGGGGCCACCATGGAGTGAACACTTCCAACAGTCCATGAAAATAACAAGGTCTAAGGGGTGGTGATGACTGCTCCCCAAAGAGGCAGGTGAAGATGGAGCTCTACGTGGAAAAGAGTGAGAAAATGAGGGACTTGCAGGAAGAGGGGGAAATTTCAGGGAAGCCTTGAAAAGTGGGTCAGCTTTTTCTGCCAAATATGGGAGCAGGAATTCTAACACGCGGGAGGAAGCAAGGAAATACAAGAATGGAGACAGGTTGTCTAGTGGACTGGGGTTAAGTTCTGTCCCTCACAATCACCCTCAGCCGTTGTGCCTATTGCTTTGGCTCTTCGAATTTAAGGAAGGTAACGTCAGCTGTTATAGGTAATTCAGTCTATTCTCACAGAGGATCACTCCTGACAATTTGGAGAAAATCAAATTCTACAACTTCTTATCCAAAGTTCTCATAAAGCTGAATTTCTGGCTTCTTCCTTTGTAGGAAAGGGAAGATGAAAGTAGAATTCCTTACTTACAAATAAAATACAAGTCTTTGAGACTTTTGTAAAAGGCATGCAAGAGAAAAATACACTTTGTTGGCACCATAATTTTATTCGTTAGATTTTTGTAAACATATTATTGGTACCTAAACAAACAAACTAAAGCCTTCAATATAGTCTTAAAATGCAAAAAAAAAAAAATCAATCTTTCTGATTGCCTTCCAAAAGTATCTAAATTATTCTTAAAACAATAGACTCAACATTATAAATTTGATCATATTTTCTTTTGTTTTAAAATGTCATTAATATGAGTAGAGGTTTTCCTGCCTCTTTGAACCTGGGGTCAATGCGCTTTTGCTTCCTGAATGCAAATATGATCATCAATTTCATTAAAATTTATACAACATCGAAATTCAGGGCAGCCCAATTCCCTGTTGAAGAAAGAGGCTGCCAGAAACAAAATTAGAAATCCCTGACCTAAAGCACCATTAAAAAACTCATTTGTTTACATGAAAATTTTACTGGTCTTATAATTGTTTATAATCTCCTGATACAGAATTGATCTGTAAGCTCTCCTGTGTAACAGGCAGAATTTTGCCCCATTTGTCACAAGATAAACGTCTCCAAGATTACATCACCTCCATCATTTCTAGAACATTGGTGGAGTAGCTGATGCTGGAAAAGCAAACTGGGCTTCCATCTCTTTCCAGCAAATGGGTCGATCGGAAACGTTGGGTCTCAGGAGTGTTTTCTTTCCTCCAAAGTGGAAACCAGCTCCTCGTTCCCTCCACATTTCATGCAGACTGAATAGCCTGTGTTGTCTTTCCATTTGCTCTGCAGAGGTCTGGATTCTCTCCAGCGAGGTCGCTGTACGGGATTTGACCAGATCATTATTGCCTTGTCTTCCATTTCAAGGGCAAAGTGAGGACTGGTGGGAGGGGAGAGGAGGCTGCCAAAGAGGAGTCAGTCTGCCAGTTCAGGGTACCAGCCTGTGCCTAGAGAAGATAACAGTACAAGCTCTGGGGGGCTAGAAGCTATTTTTAAAAGGAGTAACATGACTCCCTAGAATCAGAAAAACTGGATTGGCATCAAGAGAAAACATTGAAGGCAGTATCTTGATTTCCAAGAGCCACTTGCTGCCAGAGGTTTAGGCTGCTTTGCTTGAGATAGAAAGATAATCTCAAGTCTCCTTTGGAGAGGATGCTATCTGCTGGCCGATAAGGCTGAAAGGGTTCTGAGCCTTCATTTATTGTCATAACAATAGGTGGGTAAATATAAGGAGGAGAGCTATAAAAAAAGCGTCAGAGTGCTCTAATTGCCTCTTGACCTTCCTTCTCAGAAGTTGCTATGATAATGAAAGCCTACAGGAACCCGAGCTGGGTTTCTCCTGCAGAGCTCATGTGTGGGGCCAGCTCGGGGTCTCTTAGGTGTGAGTAAAGGATCATCTTATCTAATGCAAGAATCTCTGTTGCTGCCAATGCCATTAGGATACATAATTACTTCATCTTTCTTCCTGACTCTATATTAAATTCCCCTTTGATTGCTAACATACAAAATCACACAGTCCCTGATTTTTTGTTTTCCAGGAGAGGGATCTTGAGCTTACTCTGAATAAGATAAGAATATGCAGACTGCACCTTGTTGCAAACCTCCACATCTCCTTGCTCTCTTCCGGGTTGAGTGCTACCTAATACGTTCAAATCACCTTTTTTCTCTTTGGCCCAACCCACCTCTCCAGCCTCATCTTCAATTATTATTCAACATGAACCACCTTTCTGTCTACAGATAGGACAAGTGCTTTGAATGTGACCCTTAGAATGTCCCCTCCCCCAATTCCTCCTCCCCCTATGTACTTCATTACCAGGCAGTCATATTCTCCATTCAAGTCTGTGAAAGAGGAGCTCCCTCACTCTTACAGAGGATTTTACCTGCCCTTTAATCTGGGTTCCAGCCTGTCAAGAAGTTACAATTCCTGCACGAATCAGCTGCTGTATTAGCCAGTCTTTCTGGATTTGATTATACACACATTTGTTAAAAGTGTCTTTAAGTTATTCCTTTGAGTCCTGGATGAACATGTGACTACAACTGCTTCAAAAACAGAACCTTGTAGCAATTCACTAGGCATTCATGTATATCGATTTTGATCAGTTAGTATTCTTAGAGAACAGGTTCGTAACTAGCAACAATTCTCCTAACTCAACTCTAATTATCTCTTTTATTCCTTGCAGATTTCCAAAAGATGTGGTGAAAGACCATGTCATGTTTTGTAGATGGCAACACAATTGTGTCCACAGCACTACTTGATCTATGCTCTAGTGACCTCATGGACTAAGGTGAGAGTTTTTGGACAAGATCTATTTCCAGGGAATTCACATAGGTATTCAGGGACTTCTGCCAGTTTTCTAATTGCCCAAAATGACCTACCTAACAATTTGTTCTAGAAATTTTCTATGAATCAATGACAGGAATATCAGTCAATAAATCCTGTGATTTGCTTACTTTTGAAAACGGATATATTTGTTCATCTTAATTTTTCTTTGGCATTTCCATGTTTGAAGAGAAAATCCATTATCATATTACTTCAACCAGTTCTTTACATTAATTTTAAACAGCAGGAGATCTCTTGTGATTAGGATACTGATTTTCCTTGAATTCTTTTCCTTTCTAGAAAAAAAAATAGAGTAGGAGATCAGATCTTGTTTTATGACTTACGTTAATAGCAAATCATATTCCTGAAGAAATGGGTCTATGTGTTTATTTTTCCTCTTTCTCTATATTTAGATGAAAAATCAGCTAATTTTGTCCACTTGATTTTGAACTTTAGCCTCATGACGCTATTCCTCAGAGTGTGAGCCATGCTCCAGAGATAAATAACAGAGATAAACACTTATATTCCTGGGTTACCAGTGGTCTGTGTTCATAATATCATACTTTTATTTTCTCCGGAACCTTTCAAAATCTTGTTTTATCAGTTGGATGAATGTCATTGTCAATTTCACCCAACAGGTCTGTTCTTTCAAAAAAAAAATATGGGGAAAATGCAGCTTAAGAGCAAAATGTTCATCTATAAGTTATATTTTTCATGAATAGAATTTGAGGGATGCTGGGATCCCAAGGTGCCAGGCTCTGCTTCAACCAGAGCACCTCTGCCTCTTCTCTATCTTTATATTGGTTTTCATGTAATATAACTTTTAGAGAAAAAGTGTTCTTCTCAGATGCTGTCTTCTGACCCTACATCTATCATTTCAACTCGCCGCCTGCCCCTCCTCTTTCCTCACTTTCTTGTTCTCCTCAGCACCAGTTACTAACACATATCTTCATTTGTCTTGCGTGTTGCCTTTCTTCCCACTACAACGTAAGTTCCAACATGGAGGCGTTTTGCCTGCTTTTCTCATTGCTGTATTCCCAGCACCTTCAAGAGTGCCAGGCATGTGGTGGGATTCAGGAAACATTTGTTACTTAGCAATATTGCAGTCTCTACCCACTGCCCTGCCTCTCCCAACACCCCAGCCCTGTCCTTGCACCCTCCATCCTTATACACATCCAGAGGCAAGGGGGATGGCAGTGCTGGCAGTAACAGCCTCTCCCTGTCTGCTCACATAGCTTAAGGCAGCAGCCCATTGGTGGGAGAAAGAAGAAAGATAACTCACACAAAGTGCTTAGAAGCCCATGATATCCTGTACACAGAATCCTAAAGGTGCCGTACTCAATGAATAGAGTGTTTGTAATGCACTGATTTTTAGGTGGCTAGACTAAGAACTACATATTAGGGTTTACAGTACTAGGTCTGAATTAGGGGTGTTCAGCAAACTATTATCCTAAGTCCCTCTTGTGTAAAGGGAACAGTTACTCACCTCGAAGTCGACAGCCTCTAAGGCTGAGCCGTTCATGAACACGCTGGGCTGCTCTCCACCTCTTCGAAACGCTATCACGTTATATGGGAGCTCGGAGGCTGGTTTAATTAAAGTTATCTGAATAGCATACAGTATGCCAGATGTTCATAATAAATATAATGTAGCTTATGTAATGTTATGCCATCATGGAATATATTGGAATGGTTGTGATTATCCATTATTACCCATAATAAATCCAAATTTATTTCACTGTTTTTAGGCATTAAGCTTTTCTCAACCACTATAAATTAGCTTAGTATTTGAACTTTGCCTTTCGCTGAAGTTTTTCCAATAGAGATAATTAAAAAGCTCTTTTGGCAAAATTAGTTCACATTATTTCCATTAGAATTAAACACCCACAAGGGATCCTACAGTCTATGATATTGATGTTTATGATTGACATTTTAAAGGGCAAATGTCAATTAAACAACAAAAAACATTCCATTGTTTTCCTGTGGTGTACAAAGGTAAAGACTCTTAGTTTAATTTCATAAACTGTTTATCTCCACAGTCAAACCCTATGTTAAGATTTTTGAAGATAGAAGACTGCTTGGTATTTTCTGATTGAGAAGATGTTGACTGACACTTCGTGTCTGGAGAACGTGCACCTCTCTTGCAACAGCGACCAGCACGCTCCGTGTACCCTTGAGCAGAGAGTGCTCAAGTGGAGGGACAGAATGTCCTCATGAGGAGGACATGGTAGTGACAGTCCTATTGGCAGAGTAGGCGGAGAGAGCAGCTGATTCTTCTTAAAGATATGTTTTCATAAAAAGCACACATACCTTTAGGTTTGTTTTGGCATTTGGGGCTCGACGGCCACTATGGGATGAAGACTGAAGTCCTTGCAGCCCCTGTAAATTCTCCTCTCCTGGATGCTGTGGGGAGCTCCATGACCCACTACCCCAGAGAGCCTGGCTTCTCTGACTGTGAGGCAGACAGGGATGACGTTCCATGTTGAGAATTAGCTGAATAATTCAGTGACCGAATTGTCAAGTTTGAGATGCCAGTTGGACATTTGAGTGTGAATGTGAGACATTTTGATATAAGACTTTGCAGTTCAGGGGTATAAATTTGGGAGCATACAGGTGGTTTTTAAGCTATGAGCCAGGATGTGTTGATCATGACAATGAGTACATGGGGAAATCAAGTTGTGGCCAGTGAGCCGGAGGACAGAAGACAGACAGAGAGAGAGACAGAGAGACTAAGAGACCCTCATCTACATTTAAGTGAAAAGGGTGGAGTAGCACACGACTAGAAGGGCATTCTTCACCAGGTATACAAACTGGTAGAGGTGTACATTGGCACATATGTCATTCAGCCAGACTTCTATCACAACCTTCTAACCCTGTAACCCAGGGGAAGGAGTTTGCAGACGTGAAGTGCTTTTTCTGTTCTTAAAGAAGATGCTTTATACTGTACTGTACTTTGCAATGACTTTTTTCCAAACACCTAGATGAGTTAAATGGAAGAAGTCTTTATTAACAGAAGTTATCAATCTTAAGTGAAGTAACTCATATCAACTTGTAATTCAACATCACTTTTGGTAATTTTTAGTCATTTTCTGAAGGAACACATCCTGGAACAGAAGCTAACTCCTGTGTGACTAAGCAGAAAATTATAGAACTGAGTTCTTAGCTGGCAGGTTCACATATAAATGTGTTTGCAAACTGGCCAATCTTTCAGCCCACATTGAACAAAATAAACAAAACTACAAGAGACATACAAAGGAAATAGAATTGTGAACTTATTTTGATAAAAGCCATTTGGCCATGTGTAAAGATATTTGTGATAGGAAGGATAAATGATAGGAAGTCCATTTGAATCTAACGCTGACTCTGGCTGTGGAACGCTCGCTAGATGAGGCAAGAGGGCACGAGACAGCTCCCTCCAGGACGGAGCTCTATTCTGCTCATCCAGAATCTAAGCTGAAGGAGCCCAATGATTTGTAAGTCCAGGTCAATGCAAAACGGGCATTTTTACTCAAAAAATCAACTCCAGCAGGCAGTTCTTTCCCAGCTTAAAATTGGGGTGAGCATCAAAAGAAAATTATAGTCATAAGTGATTATTTGGAATTTAACATGATTAGTAGCAGTATTTAAAATGTGTGGGTGGGTCCTTAAAGAGTTCACAGACATTTTTAGCAACCTTTATTTCTAAACTTAGAAGTATTAATATAGCTATATGTTAATAGCAATAATTAACAATGATTAATAGTTCTATATGATACCATATATGTACACATACACACAAGCTAGAGATTAAGCAAAGTAATTAGTGGTGGTCACAACATCTACATTTATGTCTATGGGCTACATCTTCTTTGGAAAGAGTAAGGTAAAGTAAAATGAAATTGTATTACTTTTAGATTGTCAGGTTTTAAAAGTATTTTAATTTTTATTCAGAGTCAGAATTATAGACAAAGGTATTTAATTTTTTAAATGATTTGTCCACTGTAATTGCCACAAAAATTACAAAGATTAAATATGATTGCTATTAAGTCTTTTGTGTGTCCAAAGAATGGTTAGATTTTGCTGAACTTGGGTGGAATCAGATGCCTGAAGATCCCAACTCAGAAGCACAATGCGCTCTGGTATCACGAATACGGCCCCAGGTCATACACAATAGCTCTCTTTGCCTCCTGAATTGGCTGTAACACATCAGCACAAACTTAGGGCTGAAAACAGCACAAACCTTATCTTATAGTTTTATAGGTCAGAATGCCAAAATGGGTCTCAGTGGGCTAACATCAGGGTGCTGCAGGGCTGCATTCCTTTTGGAGGCTCCAGGGGAGAAACTTTGCTTGATTTTCCAGCTTCTGAGGCTGCCTGCATTCCTTGGCTCATGTCCCCACATCACTCCATCTTCTGCTTCAGCCACCACATCTCCTTCTCTCACAACGACCCTCCTGCTTCTGCTACGTTTGTGATCACATTGCAATCATTCTACATTTTATAATCTACTATACAAATATAAAGTACAACATATGTGTTATATATATATAGTGATCAATATAATAATAGGTTACTATATTGTGTTGACATAGGCTATCCAGGATAATTTAATCTCAATATCTTTTGCTTAATCTTATCTGCAAAGTCCCTTTTGCCATGTAATGTAACACATTCACATTATTCTGTCTGTTACAATTCTCTTAAATTATCTTCATCTTCATAATTTTAACATTAAAATTTAGTGTAGCTCTTGGGATCTTTATTCCACCGAAGTTGTCATCTGTTAACAAAGTTACACAAATATTTAGATACAGGGAAAATAGCTACTTTGCAAATACAGAGCAATCTGAGATATGTGTTCTCTGATTCCATTTGGGACTTTAAATTTCCACTAAGCCAGCAGAGAACATATTGCGGCACCTTCACTGTGTGGCCATGGAAGTGTCTAGGTCACCACCACCATCATTCATTCGCTCAACATATCCTGATGGAGTGCCCACTCTTTGAGACAGGCTCTGCTCCAGGCTCCCAGTCCATACATGGAAAAACATCCTAGCAGAGGGAGGCTCATGATAGAAAATCAACAGAATCGAGAAGTACACTTTATAGTGATTTGTAGGAGTTGATAAGAGCTCTGGAAAAAAGCCAAAGCAGAGCATATCAAAGAATTTTGGGAATAAGGGGCTGGCCTGAGAGGAAGAGGAGAGCAATTTGCTGCTTGAAAAAGAGAGGTTGAAGTGTCCTCATTGAGAAGGGGACAGCTGGTCAACCACGTGACTTTGGAGACAACTAGAGGAAGTGTGTTCCGATCCACGGAACAGCCAGTCAAAGTCCCTTAGGCGGGTGTAAAGCCAATCAAGGAACCAGTGCAGCTGATGCAGAGCAAGGGTTGAGGAGGCGACACCAGAGATAAAATTTGGAAAGTGTCCCCTGTTGGTCACCTAGATCTGCTGTCCGCCCTCTCCATCCCGCCCACTGCCCACAGGCCCCATGGAAGCTCCCCTGCCCTCTGGTTTCTTTGTAGGTTCCTCTCTCTCAGCTCATGCCCTGCTGGCCACTGTCCTCTGCCTGCTCCCCTTCTGAAGGCCGTGGCCTCTCTTGAGTCAGTCCCCTCCACTGCCCTCGCCACCTAGCCGTCCTCCCAGGGGTGCTATGAGACTTCTGCTCCAAGCCTAGCACATTGCCCCATCTCCTGCAGTGTTCCTACTCAGCTACTCACACCTTTGGGGAAAAGTCCTTTGGTTAAACCCATCTCAAGATATTCCAGTCTGAATGTGGCCTCTGTATCCTGCTGGGACCTTGGTCTATACGGGTGACAGATCACATATGGCCTTGCAGGTCCTTATAGGATTTGAATTTTCCTCTGAGAGAAACTGGAGCCACATCCCTGTGAGCAGAGACTTGACAGGATCTAATCGACACTTAAAAAGAATGGGTCTGTGAGAAGAGCCTGAAGGACGGGACCTGTAGAAGGTGACGGCAAGGGTGGGGCAGGAGATGTGTTCAGATGCTGCTGCTCGAATGCAGCTTGAGGGGCCAGTGGCTGAGGACAGGGCAGCAGTGAGGGCTGAGGAGTGGTCAGGCTCTGATATACCTTACAGGGTCAAGACAGCAGGATTTAGGTGTGGGATGTAAGAGAAAGGAAGATGCTGGCAGGGTTTTTGACAGGGGGAACTACAGGGGGTACATGCCAGGGGTTGACATGGGAAAGAAGTGGGTGGAGCAGGCTTTTGGGGGGAGAGATGAAGGGTTCAGGTTTGGACACTGGAAGCTGAGAGAGCAAATATTCAGTTCAGATGTGGCCTTCCCTGTATGTCTCAGGTCTCACCACTGTAACTTTCTGCTCGCTGGCTCTGCGGCTGACATGCTAGCCTCCTGGAGCATCCTTGAATCCACAGAGGAGCCCAGGCTGGAGCCTAGAGGGCATCATTCTCTCTGCCTGAGAGGCTCGTTCCCAAGTGGCACTCTCCCTCTCTGCCTTCAAATTGTTGCTCAAATGGGCCTTCTCATCTAGGCTTTTTCTCTCCAGCCTGTTTAAAATTTCATTGTCCTTCAGATCTCCCTAGCCTCATCCCTTCTGAACTTGTCTTGTAACTGTTAGCACTGTCTAATATATGACATATATATATATATATATACATATGTTGGGTTTTTTTTTTTTTTGCTGAAGAAGATTTGCCTTGAGCTAACATCCATGCCAATCTTCCTCTATCTTTTAGTATGTGAGCGGCCAGCACAGCATGACCACTAACAGAGTGGTGCAGGTCCACACCTAGGAACTAAACCTGGGCTGCCAACATGGCGAACTCTGAACTTAACCTCTAGGCCACCGGGCCTGGCCCAATATGTGACATATATTTTACTGATTTATTGTGCTTCTTCTCTGTCTCCTCCAGAAGGTAAGCTCCATGACAGCTGGATTATTTTGTTTTGTTTTCTTGTAATTTTCCTTCACTGCTTTATCTCTAACGACTGGACAAGTGGCCAGACACACAGGACATTCTCAATGAACATTTGTTGAAGGAAAGAAGAGATGAAAGCTATGGTTCTCTCGTTATTTACAGGCTTCTGAAAACTTAGGTACCTGTGAATTCCATCAATTAAGCACTCTGAGCTGAGTCCCACCTGAGCGTCGTCTGAAGCTGGGCATTGAGGATTGCAAAACAAACAAGACGTTGTCTCTACCCTCACGTATTTTGTATTGAGTCCAAAGATGTTGAATAAAAAGGATCCAGTGGGAATGCCTTTAATTTTTCTACATCCCTTTGATTCTTTCAAGCTTCATCTGCTGGCTAATATTGAAGCCATGTGCCTTCAGGAGAGAACTAAGACCTTCTCCAGATGTTCTTGTCAATTTTGGCGGCAATCGTATTTTTATCCAATTTGAACATATTTTTCCTGATTAATACAAGAAGCCCTAAGTAGAGGTTCTTAAAATTTACTTAACAGCTGCACAATCTTGTCAGATAAGATCATGAGCAGAATGCGCTTATTTCAGATAGAAAGATGGTATGCCTTCTTTCCCATTCACCTCTTGTATCGTTTTAGTTGAAGTTCAAAGCTTTGGATTTTAAATTCTTAGCTTCTCTCATCACTGGTGTGACTAGAATGTAGTCAGAAATGTGCCAAATGTGCTTACCAATCTAAGTTAGATGAACAAAAACTTTTATTGGTAATTTCATATGGGGTTTTGCATCAGGTAAAGAGGCTGATTGCAGCGTCTAGAGTCTAGGGTACCTGCTGAAGATTAGAAAGCATTGACCCCTCCATGGAATAGTCCTAAGCTTGACTTTGAACCATTTCCAAGCATTGCTGTGCCATGCTTACTAACACAGGAAAACATTGGGGGAACACTTCCCAAGAAAGATCCCAGGGAATAAAGAATTGTTTGCAGATATTAAAAAGTAATTTTTAACCTAAATTATTCAAATTCGTATCAGTCTGCTTTACAATCAAAAGATGAAAGTTCATATTGAACTGATGATCACATATTCATTTACCAGCACAGTTAGGTTCTTCTTTCTCCTCGTGGGCACACACACCATTTACAGGAGAAACGACAGTAAGGAGGCGACTGGCAGTCACATTTGGGGCTGAGTTACCACATTGGCTGTCCCATTTCATAGCACAAAGAAACTGGGTGAACTTCTAGGAAGTTATTTCCAGAATAGCAACATTGCTCTGTTTCCTGTACCTCCTGTACTCTTCCATTCTTTGAGAGGTGAGCACCTGAGAGCAGTGAAGGACTTTAGTCATTCTGTCCTCAATCCCACATATGAAGTAGCTACATTTTTCCCATAAGATTAATGAGCTAAGTTCATGTAAAGGTCATGTATTCAGCAAAAACCTGGCAGAAAAATTGGGAACACATTTAACATTATTTGTCATTAAAAATTACGCTCTGTCCTGTTTTTTGATTGAAGAGTTCTGATTGTTGAGTTGTTTGCCAAGAAGCAGGACTCAAATGCTCTGAAGAGTTAAAAAAAAAAGAACAGGAAAAAATTCTGTTAAATGTGGATAAGTAGGAAGGGGAATGTAAAAATACAACACCTTTAGGAAATATTTCACATGCAGAAACTTGTGAGACCAACTAAGATAGGAAGCTATTATTGTCGCTGAAATAACAGATATATGTAAACAGACGGATTACTGCACCAATATGTAGTGGATTATACAAAGAAGTGCACAGTGAAACATCTGTGCGCATGCAAAATTATTGTAATATGAGTGAGACATATTCATGTTTTAAGTTTTGCTATTAATCTAATGACAGATAATATAAAGCAATTTAAACTAGGGAAGAGCAAAAAAATAAGAGGTTTACATAAATTGATGAGGTCTCCATTGACAGATTGTCATCAAAAGATAGTGGTGACAAGAATCCAAGATGTGTGGGGAAAAGACAAGGATTCATCAGGGCTGTGACCATTTCTCGCCAACCTTCTGCTTAAGGACAACAGACAGGATCGTCAACCATTTGCTGAAAGTGCACTAATGCTATTCTGCATCATTCCGAAGGACCGCGTCCAGGAGGCTCCGTGGAACCCCATTTAAGGTCAAACATTGGAGATGACCACTGCGTCATGAAGGCTGAACATCGGTTTTCAAAATGTTCATTTTTCTGGTTTCCCAAACTGTTTATTGATGTGAAAAAAATAAAAAGTAATCTGCTTCTTTTTGTAATACCTAACTGAAAATAATGCTTAATAACTTATTAAAACAAATATGCAATCAAAACTAGAGCGGGAGTGAGAGCTGAGAGACACCATCTTCAGCTTGCATTTCCTGTGGCAATATTTGATCAGGGATTAGGTTATTTCCCAAAAAGTCATGGGTAGAGGAGTGGAGACAAGCTTTGCTTTTGGAGACAATTGGATTTACACTTTGCTGTCCCATAGCCTACCTGTTTAATTTTCCCTCTTCAGTCTCTTCTATGCTGGCCTGTGGCAGAAGCCTGCCTTCGCCTCTTGCGGGGGGGCTACTTGGGAAATACATAGCTCGATCGTGGAATAATGTCTGCTTTCTTTTAGTTGTAGACCCTCTCGATTCTGTGAAGTCATCAGCTGATATTCCTTTGCAAATGAGCTGATTTTCCACAGTCTTTCTGTTGTAGGCTGAAGGGTGTCCCACAAAGGGGTGTGTGAAAGTTCGATCTTCCTGTACCTGTGAATGTGACCATATTTGGAAACAGGTCTTTGCAGATGTAATCAAGCTAAAATGAGGTCATACTGGATTAGGGTGGGGCCTACATCTGAAGACTGGCATCCTTAAAAGAAGGACATGTGAAGACATGGACACACAGAGAGACCTCCGTGTATTGACAGGGGCGGAAATTGGAGTGATGCAGCTGTAAGGCATGGAAGACCAAGGATTGTCAGCAGCCACCAGAGGCTGGAAGATGCATGAGGCAGTTCCTCCCACAAAGCATCCAGAAGGCGCCAACCCTGTAAGACTTTGATTTAGGACTTCTGGCCTCCAGAACAGTGAGAGTAAATTTCTACTGTTTCCAGACACCTAGTCTGTGGTACTTATAATAGTCACAGGAAATTCATACACTCTGCACCTTCACTGCTCCCCAAACTCACCCAGCAGCAGTGGGTGTCACAGTGGTTCACTGGCATCCCAAATGGAAACCATTCTCCCAGGAGGGGACACACCAAAATGCAAGGATGGAATTCGCTGAAGGAAAGGAACAAATTGATCGGTGGGGAGAAGGGAAAACATAATCCATAAATGTTTGCAAATCGGAAGATGTGCCTGTGAAATAATAATGGAGGGCAAACTAAACAAAGACTTCCTTCTAAGTTGGAAAATAAGCTTAAAAAATTGTACGTCAGATATGATTCCTACAAAATGTTATTTTTTATAATCGAACAACCAAGGAAGAAAATGGCGGAAAATTAGGATTTTTCTTGAACTAAAACCACAGATATTTTATTTCAGTATTTTTAATTATTACATAGAAATTACAGTAAAACTTTCTAGAAATTATATATGATGGATTACTTTCTACAGCTCTATTATAATGAAAGCGCAATTAATCCGAAACCTGTGACTAAAACATGAAAACTCAAGAACGTGTCAAATATTGTTAGAGAATAAAGCAGATTTTGTTAATTATATTCATGCTGTTTAAATATTATCCAATACTGAGCACAGCCTCTTAGTATTTCACAGTGCTTTTTTACAAATGAACTTAAATTGAAATAATATTGATGGCAGTCTCTTTGGCCTGAACTTGTAGTCAGAAATCTCTTTTCTAATTCCGATTTCCCCCCAATTAGTGTGCAAAGTGCAGGAATTCACAAGCATCTCCTCGCCTCAAATCCCATCTCTGTCAAAGAAGGAGAAGAAAGTGTCCTGCGTTATCTGCATTCTGCTTCTGACTTTGACAGAGATGTTGAGCGGATAAAGGGATCACACGTGTGAAATTCCTGCAGCTCCTCAGAAGTAATCTAATTTGCCTACTTAGAAGGTTTATTGAGAGGATAAAGGGAAGTCGAATTCTTGTGAAGTGTTGTGTGCATCCAGGAAGAAAGGAAGCATGGGTATTCGGTTACTCCCCTCCTGTGTATTAATATGCAGGAGAGTTCACTTCGAGTGTCTCTGTCCTTATTTTGAAGTGATGAGAAAAGTCCTTCCTCTGTAAGATGTACAGTGCATCTTGTGATTGTGCCAAATAAGTTAATCCTCCAGTTACTGATGTCATTAAATTTCCATTTGAAACAGAGATGGTAAGACAGGCTTTAGCTGTGGATTTGATGGCGCTGTTATCTGTGCTATCTGAATTTGTTTGCCATATCCATCTAAAAATAGTAACAGTCAAAAGCATTTTTTTGTTGCAAAGCTGTTAAAAATTGGACTAAGGTTCCCTGCTGGAGTTCTCCTCTGGGTGATGCGGGTGTCTGCATTGGACTGGCCCCTGGCCATCTCTCCATGCCCCAGCACTTGCTATGTCCAGAGTAAAGGCAGCCCCCTCTTTGGCTTCTGGGTCACATCCCAACTTGGCCTGATGCTGAGTCCATGGCTGCTTCTGGATCAATCTGAGGCTGATGTCCACAGCTCTGCCAATTTGTCCTCTTTCTGTTTTTATTTAGTCCACTCCAGAAACTCTTCTCACGTATCCCTCCTTCTGTGCATTGTCTAAAGTCCTGCCCAGCCTCTGAGCAGCTAATGGTGCCTCCAATCACTCTGTTGCATGACTGCTCTGTCTGATTCAGCTTGAGTCCACCCCTGCCACATAGGGTCACTCAGGTGACACTGGACTGCCTGACCCAGCCCACCCCAGGCAGCAGTCCTGGTGGGCACACCCCATTCCCCTTGGACCACACCACTTGGTTGGATCTTGGCCTAGGTATCATTCTAGGCTGCAGCCAACTCCTTGTTTTAAATAGTTCTGGAAATTTGTTACAGAGACAAGAACATGGAGGTGATCATAAAGAATGGGGCAACATTGGTAAAAAGCAGCCTCTTCTTTCCTTTCTGCCACAGAATCAAGACACACACTTCATCATTCTTCTCTAGCACTTTGATTATACAAATCAACATGTAATAAAAATGGCAGAGCACTTTCCACACTCTTGGGAAGCTACCAATGTAAACTTTATTCATTGGAAGCCACATTTAATGGGAAATAAAACATGAAAAATAATTATTGAAGTAGCAAGTAATAGAATATATATAGCACTTACCTGTAAACATTGGAAAAATTCCATATTCCCAAAAAAGTTTCTTCTTAGTTTTACTGTACTTAAATATTACTAAATGAAGTATAAGTTGAAAATGATATTTTATTGATAGAAAAGAGCATACACACACATACCCAAAACTTCAAATATTTTGGAAAAACAATTAAAACAGTAAACCTGGAAAGAACTACTTAGATAAGGCAGTGACACCCAATTTGTGGCACAGGCTGCTAAGTAGTCACGTCAGGGCTAGCCCGAGGGAAGACTAAAAAAAACCAAAACTTGCTTTTGTTGCCTCCACCTCCCTAATCAAATCTTCTTTCCTCAGTCCAATTCTGTTGTTTTATTTTTTCTTTCAGCTATTATCAGCTAATTGTTTCTCAAAAGCTAACATAATTAATCTCTTCCTATTTCCTTCTCTTTTTGTTAAATTTTAGGTCATTCTTCTGGGATTTACTCCAGGGACTATTGGCTATAAAATTTTGCTGGAGCTCACCCTGCTGGATATAATGTTGGCTCCTTCTCAGTTCTATCAAGTCTTGTAAGAGACTCTTGGTGGTAGAGTAACACAGGGGTTTGAGCAGGCCCTTCGTGGTCAGGCAGACCTCGCTCCAAATTCATATCTGCAACATACCGGTTGGTAAGCATGAGCCAGTTGCTTAAATGATATATGCTTTCACTTTCTCACCTGTAAATTGAGTATAATAATGTCTAATTTAGACAGCTTTTAATAATAATTAAGTGAGGAAGGATATATAAAATATTTAAGAAAGTACTTGAGATACATAAGCCTTCAGCAAAAGTATTATTATCAGTACTGTCTTGTTGTGGTATATATTTCTCATTCAAATTACAGTTAATTGTCTCTCTGTGCAGAGGATTTTTATTAGACTGTAAAAACTCTTTGAAAACAAGGCTCATGGCTTGCTCACCTTTTTGTATGCTTAAGCATGTGCTCATGCCTTTTGAGTACATGTATGTGTAACATGGAATGACGTGATGATAAGAGAACTACCCCACTGAAGAAATAAGTACATCAAGACCTGCCTACCTACCTCTAAGAAACTCTTGATCCCTGACTTAGAACCATAAAGCTATAATACACCAAAGCATGCCCTGGGTGCTCCCTGGCAAGAATGATAACTATTGTCTGTCTATAGCATATGAGCTGTATTACTTGAGCCAACAACTAAATAAAAAAGTAATTAAGTCAAGCTTTGGGATCCTAAACGGATTCAAATATTTTTACCAATTTTTATTCTTTTCTGGAAGTTCTATTGTTTGTTTCAGACTTGCCATTCAGAATTCCTAATTCGGAGCCCCCTCCCACTAATCACCATGCATCATGAGTACAGGCATGAACAAATGAGGGTAACTGAGAGAGGATACATAGTTGAGAAATAGTAGCATCAAGAAAATGGGATTGATCCCTGGTGAGGAGCATGTCCCCCAAAATCTGTTAGTTGTGTCTCTATATCTACCTCTCCCTGGAACTCAGTGGCGTAAACACTAATCATTGTTCTTCACTCACATGTTTGGGTGTTGCTCATATAGGCTGGGCTCAGCTAGTTGGATCTTCTGTAGAGCATGCGGGTCTGACATTTCTCTGCAAGTTTGGCTCAGGTCTGCTCCAAATATGTTCTTCTTGGGCACAAGCTGAAGAGGTGGTATATATCCAGGGGATGCTTTTCTTATGAAGATGCCATTTTCTTGTGTTGCCTTTAGTAACATCTTATTGACCCAAGCAAGCCACTTGGCTGGGCATCAAATCAAAGGGAGAGGAAGCATCCTCCATCCAATGTGTTAATCCTCACCATATTAATCCTTTGTGTTAAACCAACCAAAGCACATGGCAATATAAATGGAATGTGGGGGTTGGAAGGTAGGAAGGGCGACTATTCCTGAACAATAACCTAGTTTACCATATGTCCAAAAAGTCTAATGAATTGTTAGAAAGTTCAGCTTTGAGCATCAGGAAATGCAAGAAACATACTTGTAAACCAAACAGCGACTTTCATTAGCAAGAGAAAGAATGTCTATGACAAATTTAGACTAAAGTCTTACTCCTTTGGGTTTTTTACATATATCTTGAAGACACTGAATTCTATTCTTCATAATATAAAAAAGTTATAATTCCATATGGTCTCTATTTTTTTTCCATTTCAATTTGTAACTCTTTTTAAAAAAAATTTGAAAAGAAGATTATGTTTAATGGACTTGAGTTTTAAGTAAAGAGATTAAGTACTTGGTAGCTAAATATTGAAGCAATTCATTTGAATCTTGATTGAGACATTTTGAAGGAGAGTAGGGAGTTGTATACCACAAGGTTGGATTAATGTAAATTGATTCGTCCAAGGTTATTTGTTTAGATAATGGAGGTAATAGAAGGAGGGCCTAAGGTCTCAGGGAACTGGTGCTCTGAGACATCCCATCCTGTCATCCTGTTCAAAGCAAGTTCACATCAGGGCAACTCCATTTAGGCAGGGAAAATTCAATTAGCATCACTCTGTGGACTGAAGACTCCCAGTGGGATCGGGGTAGAAATAGGTAGATCTCGTTGTCTTAACAAACTATATGCTAACACGTGACTTTTTTGGCCCAGTCTTGAGCTCCCTCCTGTGTGTGTGTTTTATGGAGTATTAATATAGTAATATTAATGACTCAGAGTGAGTTATATTTTTATCATGTCTTATTCATATTTTTTGCATATGCCGCTTTCTACTTAGAAAATATAATTAATTATGTTTTCAATGATAGTCTCTCTTTCAGCATCTCTTAGTATATGGATCATTGTTTCATGGATTCAGATATGGGTCAAATCATGTTTTCCCAAACCTAATGATGAACTCAAAGGTCTGTTGTCATTGTGTGATTCTGACACTGATAATAGCCCTGCTATCATCTGCTACATACATGTAATATCAATCCTGAAGCAAAAAATTAAAAGTATATACATGTGTTTTTCAATATGGATGTTTCCTTGCAAATGGAAATCAACTCCCTATATTTTAAAATAGTTTCTGCAAGTGCATAAAAGAAAACACAAAATATACAAGAGAGAAGTATGTTTCTTTCCCTGTAATCCTTGTTTTTGGAGACCACAGAAGGTCTTTTTTCCCTCCTCAGAGTAACAAATAGAATCATTGATTAAAACTTCACAAATAAATAAAACCTCTAACAAATAGTATTCTGGAGACTTTTCATTTCGTTACTTTGACTCACTATAAGTCACAATGAAATAACACTGAGTGACAATCTGAGACTTACTCTAAGGGAAATAAATAACACAGACAATCAAAATGCTTTCAACATGATTATGGAAGCATGCCCTAATCTTGCAATGGAGGAACATGAGCACACACGGCCTGACATGGCCAGGATGCTCACAGCCCTCACTGTGGAAGAGGGCCACTGTTGTCCCTAAGCAGGTTCTTATCACCCATGAGGATTCCTGGTGGTTTACAGGGCCATCCAACCTCTCCTGTGACTGTCACCCTTCATTCAGGTGGATCAAAACCCAGATGGCAATTGGTCGGTTAAGTATAAGGAAAGGCCAAAGTCCACCACCCATCTTGAATATTTATGAACTATTTCCAAGGATTCTAAGTATAAACTCCAAGTCCTGTCAAGATTAAAATTATAGAAAGTTACAAGAATGATCAGAGTCATCAACAACACTGTTCCAGGTGATGTCTTGATGAAATTGCTCTTGTGCCAGAAGTGTCTCCCTTTCCAGGTGCTTCTCTGACTTAGGAGGAAGGAACATCATAACTGTCAATTCAAAGGCAGTGGCTGGAAGTGGTCATATTTTCACCACCAACAGAAAAAATATTTCCTTCAATTTCTTATCATGTGCTGTAGTTTACTGTCAACTGCCAAATACAAACACTGGTTTATCCCTCCTAAAACAGTGGTAACATCACAATTTGCCCGGTCATGCTGCACAGGGCACGGACTTCCTGGCACTTTGTGAGTGCATGCATGGGTGTGTGTTTGCAGGGGGCTGTCTCAGCTTTGCTTCTGAATTGCACATCTGGCCACTCTGCACAGAGTGTGTACTCCTTGACACTTGTAGCTGCTCATCCACACCAGGAGCTCTTGGCAACAATCTCCTTGATGTCCTGCCTCTGCCCTCCATGACATGGAGTAAAGAGAATTTGGCAGGACACCCTGTCTCTAAGCCTTTCCCTTAATTTCTCAAAGCATCACCTATAAGGGATTACGGGTGATGAGAATTTGCTGAAGTCCCAAGTGTGACTGATAGGAATTATTGCATTATGTTTATTAGATTTCTGGGATCTAAAACTGCCCTTATGCATGACTATTTTTATCCCCAAAGCTGGACAAGGCCTGGTCTGTTGATACTTCTTGACCATGACCTCTTTCTTTATACCTCCACAGAACAAATTTTAATCTTCCTTTAGGAAAGTGGCTTGATCTTAAACTATAATCTTTTGTTCTAGCGTGCTATTGAAGGTCCCTAGGAACTGACTAACTCATTGACTAATTTGTATTCAACAACGTATTGTGTCAGTGCGGCTAAGTGGACTGGTAATGAACTAGAGGAGGAAGCAGCATAGAGGAGAATTGAAGATGATTCCTAGAACATGGGCTTGAGCCGTCGAGTGGGTGGTGGCATCATTTACTGAGATGAGAAGAATGCAGCACTGTTTTCTCTGAAAATCTGAGTTCTTCAAGGGAAAATAAAATTGAATGAACTATAAGGAGAGGATTCCAACTGGGGTTTGAGCTTCTAAGAGTAGCACAATATAATACAGTATGAAATAGAATGTTTGGCGATATTTCTGCCTCTTTCCTGATCATCTTAGTTCAAGAATAAAGATCTTTGAGCCAGCCTTGATGGCCTAGTGGCTAAAATTCAATGTGCTCCACTTCATTGGCTGGGGTTGCGTTCTGGGTGTGGAAACACACCTCCAGTCTGTCAGTAGTCATACTGTGGTGGCAGCTCACATAGAGGAACTAGAAGGGCTTACAACTGGAACATACAACTACGGACTGGGGCTTTGAGGAGGAAAACAGGAAGATTGACAACAGACGTTCGCTCAGGGTGAATCTTTCCCAGCAACAAAAAAAAAAAAAAAGAAAGAAAGAAAGAAAAGGCTAAGTCTTTCTTCTCATCCTTACTGTTGGGGAGAACAGTGGAGCCGAGGTTCCTATAAGAAAATGCTACCCTTCCTCCTGGCAGGCCACTCTGCTTGTGGAGGGCGCTGTCCATCCGCTCCACTTTAAAAACAAAAGAGTAAAGATCTCTGAAGAAGGAGCTTGTCCAGATACTCAAATTTCCCAAGGACAAAAGTTAATTATTTTAAACAGTATATCTTTATATTAAAGTGGTAAAACCTTCCTCTTATTGACCATTCTTGGCAATAAAGAAACTAGGTAAATCATTTAAAATGACAGCTTCTTCTTTTGTACCTTAAGTCAAACGATATTCTTGTTTATGTATTTTTTTCCATAATTTTCTCAGCAAGGTAGGATAAAAGTTAATTTTTCCTTATTTTCATGCAATCCCCAGGGGTCAAAGATGGGCAAGGCTGTTGATATTACAATCATACTTATGGAAGGAGTCACAGTAGGTCTCTTGACAAGTGTCCCTCTATTGATTTTCCAAAGCTCAAGTCTTGGCCGATAACTTAGATACTTATGCTCCACCAACAGCAACTGAGTGCGTGTGAGGAGTGCCCAAGCTAACTGAGCTGGGGCCTGTGAAATATCCCTAACTTCCCTTCTTTCAAATCCTGTAGCTTCCTAGGGTATAAAACAGTTATGATTAACCGAAGGAAATTAAAATCTACTCCAAGTATGAGAGGGGAGACCCAGCTTCACAGAAGCACCTGGACACCAGGTACTTGAACATTAAGTAAGTTATGCGACTCTTGGGAACACAACCCCTAAGAGTGCTCGTAGGGTAAGTCTGTTTTAAATACCACACTACATTCTCAGATGTTTAACAAGCATCCTTTATTGCATTTAAAGCATGGGTATAAATAGGTCTCAAACCAAAGCATGCCATGTTTGAATTGTTAGGTAAATAACAGCACAAACCATTAATTGGAAAGTAATTTTTGTCTTTCTCCATTGTGTTCTTGAAGGACCAAAGACTGTGATAAGATCTGCCTGGTGCCTAAGGATTTGAAGGGTAAATAACCAGACAGACAGTTAGCGTTTTGGACTTACTGGGCACTGCCATCACACAGATGCTTCATTTACTTAACCCTCTTTCCCTTTTTCTGTTTTTATAATTATGTTTTTTTTTTTCAGGAAGATTAGCCCTGAGCTAACTACTGCCAATCCTCCTCTTTTTTTGCGGAGGAAGACTGGCCCTGAGCTAATATCCATGCCCATTTTCCTCTACTTTATACGTGGGACGCCTACCACAGCATGGCTTTCGCCAAGTGGTGCCATGTTCTCACCTGGGATCTGAACCGGGGAACCCCGGGCCGCAGAGAAGCGGAACATGCAAACTTAACCACTGCGCCACCGGGCCAGCCCTCATGTTGATTTTAAACTCAACAATTCTTTAAGGGAACAAAATAGCCAAAAATAGTACAAATATTACAGTTAATAAGCATCATATTGAACACATTAGGCTTAAGGAGAAAAACAATGCTGAACAAAATTCCACTGTTTGAATAAAATATTTAAATAACAAATTGATCAATGATCTTATTGCTAATGAACTTAATGGATGAACTTTGGCTGTTTTAACTGTTAATATAAAAATTGAGTCAACTGCTTACTTAAGTTCTTTGCTGTGAGTATATTACCTTAGAAAGGATTCATTCACTAGTTCACTGCTTTCCAGTGGATTTAGATTATCCCTATTAAAACACGGTAAGTGATAACCATGTAAATTAATTGTAGTAAACTAGTACGTACCGTCTTTTCTTTTACAATTATGACTATACTCCAGAGATCATGTCGCCTGGGCTTTCAAACAAGTTGGCAGCATTTTCATACATTATCCACATATTTCTATTACAGAAGGGTTTGCAATCGGTTGTAAAATGTTCATTTGGTTTGATGGCCCAGCCCATATGGTGTGGTGAACTTTGCAATGCAACCTGGATTGCTTCCGTTGACTTCCATTGCCAAAGATAATCCTGTATGGTAAAAATAAATGACTCCAGAACACATTCCATGAAGCTTTAAAGGTAAAATTCATAAACAATTCTAAATATAAGAGAAGTAGGTCACATTCTACTTTTCAGCAATCTTGAGTTCCCATTCTCCTCTAATTTGCTTCACCAAGCTTGGAAAAAGTTCTTTACTCATTTAGTATATGAGTAATTATTATTCTAATGGTATGAGCAGTGCAAAACTCTAGCTATAAAGGTACAGTTGCCCAATATTCAGCTATTACAGGCTTTATTACCCATCTTCTAGAGGCCAAAAATAAGGAAAATGTAGGTTATAGATGACTGGGCCACAGATTCCTGGAGTAGTTGAAGCAGCCTATGGAATTAACCAGCGGTCCTTGAGGAAGACAACCGCCTCCGCCTTGTGCTGCCCATTCTAATTCTTGCTCATCTTGTCTCCTGGATGGGGCCTTGAAGGTTGGGGCACAATCCATCAGTCCTTCACAGATGGGTCCATAGTATGAAGTTCAGGTACCTGGAATTTTTTAAAAAGAAATCCTTCAAGGAAAAGATAGATAACACTTTCTTCTGAGATAGCAATGTCTTATGCTGTTGGAAATAATGACTTTTTTTTTCTTTTTAAATTTTATTTATTTTTTACTTTATTGAGGTTTAATTGACAAATGAAATTATATATATATTTAAAGTGGACACCATGATGTTTTGATGTACATGGAGAAATGATCACCACAATTAAGCTAATTAATACATCCATCAACTCACATAGATGTGTGTGTATGTGGTAAGAACACTTAAGATCTACTCTCCTAGCAAATTTCCAGTACACAATGTGTTGTTGTTAACTATAGTCACCACGGTATACATCACCTCCCCAGAACTTATTCATCTTATAACTGAAACTGTGTACCTTATGACTAACATCTCCCCATTTTCTCCAGCTTCCATACCTGCACCATTCTACTCACTGGTTCTAAGAGTCCAACTATTTTAGATTCCATGTAATAGTGAGGTCATGAAGTGTTTATTGTTCTGTCTCCAGCTTATTTCACTTAGTATAATGTCCTCCAGGTTGATCGATGTTGTCACAAATGCAAGATTTCCTTCTTTTTTAAGGCTGGATAATATTCCATTTTGCATGTATACCACATTTGCTTTATTCATTTATCCATCTATGGACGTTTAGGTTGTTTTCATGTCTTGGCTATTGTAAATAGTGCTGCAAAGAGAGTGGGAGTGCAGATGTCTCTTCAAGATACTGGTTTCATTTTCTTTGGATATATAGCCAGAAGTGGGATTGCTGGATCATATGGTAGTTCTATTTTTAGCTTTTTGAGGAACCCTCATACTGTTTTCCACAATGGCTGTACCAATTTACATTCCAACCAATGGTGTACAAGGGTTCCCTTTTCTCCACATCCTCTCCAACACTTGTCACATTTTGTACTTTCGGTAATCACCATTCTAACAGGTGTGAATGATATCTCATTGTGGTTTTGATTTGTATTTCCTTGATGATTAGTGATGTTGAGCATCTTTTCAAATACCTGTTGGCCTTTTGTATGTCTTCCCTTGAGAAATGTCTTTTCAGATCCTTAGACCATTTTTTGATCAGGCATTTTGCTTTGTTGCTATTGAGTTGTTGAATTCCTTATATATTTTGGATATTAACTCCTTATCATATATATTGTTTGCAAATATTTCCCCCTATTCTGTAGGCCACTTTTTCACTCTGTTGATTGTTTATTTGGCTATACAGAAGTTTTTTAGTTTTATGTAATCTCATTTGTCTTTTTTTGCTTTTATTGCCTGTGATTTTGGTGTCATATCCGAAAAATCATTGCTCAAACCAATGTCAAGAAGCTTTCTCCCTAATTTCATTTAAAGTAGCAATAAAAATAATAAAATAATTAGGAATAAACTTAACCAAAAAGGTCAAAGAGTTGTATACTGAAAATTATAAAACATTGATGAAGGGAATATAAAAAGACACGGATAAATGCCCCATGCTCAGGGACTGGAAAAATTAATATTGTTAAAATGTCCATACTACTCAAAGTGATCTGTAGATTAAATGCAATCTCTCTCAAAATCAGAATAGTATTCTTTACAGAAACAGAAAAATACATCCGAAAATTCATATGGGACCACAAAGCCCTCAAAAATCAAAAGCAAACAAAGCTGGAGGTATCCCACTTCTTGATTTCATATGGCAGCTTCGTATGGTACTAGCACAAAAACAGACATGCAGATCAATGGCACAGAACAGAATCCAGAAATAAATTCACACATTTACAGTCAACTGATCTTCTATAAGGGTGGCAAGAAGACACAATGGGGAAAGGATAGTCAATTCAACAAACAGTGTATGGAAAACTGGACATCCACATGCACAAGAATGAAATTGAACTCTTATCTGACACTATATACAAAAATCAACTCAAAATGGATTAAAGACAAATGAAATGAGTAAAGCATAAAACCACTAGAGATAGTGATCATAATGCTTTGCATATGCTAACTCAATCAAAGCTCATACCAACAGTGTCAGTTAAGTACTGTTTTTGGTACCATCTACAAGAGTGGAAACTGAGGTGCAGAAGGTTGGGTAATTTGTCTAAGATCATGCAGTGTGTGTTGAAGTCATGACTTGCACTTGAGTGATCTGGAGACAGACTACGTACTTGGTCTCTCAAGTGTAGACACTAAAAGAATAAAGATATGAAAAATCAACTTTCAGGAAATGCAGAAAGCACTCTGGAGCTTAAAAGTAATTTTCTTAATATTTTGTCTTTGGTAATGGTTGAAAATTGGCTTTTACACAAGAATGAGGTTATGCTCCCACCTTGTGATAGTCAATGCAAGCATAGATATTTGTAGCTGTGTACTGCTAGTGTGTAGACTTCATCATGCATATCCTGATTGTGATTGATTAGAGCAACATGAGAGATTTGAATGTGACCCTTGGTCTAAGCAGGCATTTAAGTATTTGGATGGCAGCCAAAATATCTTCTAAATTTTAGAACCTGTTGAACAGGCAAGTATGAGCTGTCATAATAAGACTTTCTAGGTCATTTCATAAACACTTGTTTTGAAATTTATAGAGGAGTAGAGAATAATTAAAATCCAATTTATTACTAGGTTTAATAAGCAGTATTGTCAGTGAATATTAGCCCTATGAAATTAGCATAAAGAATCTGAAAATGCTTTCCTCTGACCATACAATGTGCATGGTAATAATCTGTGATTTGAAGAATGTCGTGATGGCTCTTCATTTAGAAGCAGAACATCCATGTAATGAAACAGTGTGATGATCATAAAGTGTGAAGGTTAAGATGATTGGACTTCTGGTGTGTAGGTTGATTTAACAGGTTTCATTAGCATTTCCCAGGAGTAGCACTAATTTGAGCTCAAATCTTTTACCAGCTGTCAGAATATTTCCTTGCAAGTTGTGTAGGGCACCCTCCCTATATGCCTCCTTTCACTTTTTTTCTTACAATAACCGCCACTCTGGCTGAATCCAAGATTTACCAAGCCCAGTGCTGTGTCTCAGTTGCTGGCATGCAGACACGCATCGGGGAGAGCCCCATGGTGCCAGCTGGTTTTCAGTCTCCAACATTTAAGAGGACACTCAAGACCAGCCAGGGCCTCTTGTAGCAGTTGTTCATCTGTTTATTCAAAAGTTATGCGTTTGTTTCCTGTTGTGTACACCTAGCAAGGGATGAGCAGGTAAGAGCAAGAATCCAAGGAAATTATATGAACTGGTTAAATATAAATATTTAAACATTAAAATCCCTTAGTCATCAAAAAGGCAATAGGATGAGCTTATAAAAAAAGGAGTTCACACACACACTCACATACTCTCATGCACACACACTCACTTACAGACACTCATTCATCCAGGGAAGCACAGAGAGCTGTCCTGTTCTGTTCCTTTACTCTTTGAATACACTAGTACTCTGCAGAGACTCCATAATTGAGTTATAGCCGTCACCCATATATTAGATTCCAGCCTGAGCCATGGCAAGTCTAAGTAATAGATTGAAAAATACAATTATTGCTTACCTACAGAATTCCTTTGCTTGAGAGGTAAGGCATATATATCAGAAAAGTTGTTGTGTTTTTTTCCCCAGGCCTATTCAATAAATGAACGTTACACCAGGATTCTTACACAGAGTCTCTCTGAAATGGGTTTTGTATTGATTTTTGTAACTACCCTGTTAGATGACGTTATCCCTTAGTGTGTCAGGTTTAGACCAGTCCGCCCGGAGCAGGTCATTGAGGTGATAACTGTCATTTGGAGGGACAGAAAAGCAATCATAGCTTTTTCATTACTTACTGTTTTCCCCCTGCGAGTGTGGGATCATTTGACATATTATGGCTTCTGTGATTTAAGCTGCATTCTGAAATTAAGTGCTGGAGTATCATGCTGTGGGTTTAGAAAAATCAACTGGATGTCAAAGAACTGTAGGCCCTGTGGGTCACAGTAACCACGATCCCCTCATGACACTCACCTCAAATTTTAAGAAAGATGCGTTGTTAACCATATAAATAAAAATATACCTATCCCCGAAAAGCACTGCATGCAGAGTAGAACCAATCCAGTAAATTATGATTTCCTTAGTGTTTTTTAAAAATTTTATAACCATTGCTAGGGAAAATACTAGAAACTACAAAACCAGTTTTAACATAAACGTAGATTGAAAGCACAAGCATTTTTAAAATTCTAATATGTAATGGCAACATTAATATTTAAATTGTATATATTTCATGTAAGACCAGTTTTTTTCTAGTAATTGTAGTTAGACAGTCGAACCTAAAAACATGAGGGGAGCCAAAATAAAAAATTTAAACATGGAACATACTAACAACCATTTCTAAGAGCAACTGAAAAGAATCAAGGTGTTAAAAAAAAACAAACAAGCAGTCTATAAGGGCTATATCCACTTGGAGTGGTGCGGCCAGTTTCTTCAGACTCCATATTGTGAGCATGCCACGCGTCCACCCCAGCCCCACCCCGTGTTTGCTGCGGGCATCTGGCTGATGGCCATGTATACTACTGAGGCAGAGGGTGCCTCCCATGGGCCACCATCTCAGGACTTTCTGTGGTATTCCCTTGGGACTTCCCATGGTTCATTTTCCAGAGCCCTGCATCATTCTCCTTCGATTCTATCCACTGGGTTTATTCCAACAAGTAAGAGTATTTTATTAATTACTGTTCTCAAACTCGCACTATCTCTAGCAACATCTCTGACTAAATATGCTCAAGTCATTCCCAACTCGAATTTTGCAAAATAATTCACTCCCTCAATCCCACTTAACTTTCCAGTGGTGGCTCTCATTCATTTCTCTACTTTTTTCTTTCCATGTCTTGGTCTTTTCCTAGTCCTTATTTCACTGTAATCTTGTTCTTCCTTTAACTAAGACCACCCCTCCCTTGGATCTTGAAAGGATGTAAAAATATCCTTCTTGTTAAATTAAACAGGAATTGCCAGTTCTCATTCACTTAACTTTTCTCTGGAATTGTGCCTATTTCTTTCCGCTTGAACTTTCTCCTTCCATCACATTGCTAAGACTATGTTCTCCTGTTTCTTTTCCTACTTCTCTGAGCATTCTTTAACAAAAATATTGCACATATTCTCTAATTTTGTCTTGAATAATGTATTAGTTGTCTATTGATACACAAAATGTTACTCCCAAATTTAGCAGCCTAAAATATCATACATGTATTACCTCACACATTATAGGTCAGGAATCAGAGCATAACTCAACCGGGTCCTCTCTCTCAGAGATTCCCACAAGGCCGCAATCAAGATGTTGGCTGAAGCTGAGGCCTCATCTGAAGGTTTCACTGGGTAAGGATCTGTTTCCAAACTGAAATGGCTATTGGCAGAATTCAGTTCCTCACTGGCTGTTGGACTGAAAGCCCCCACTTCTAGATGGCTATTGGTTGAAGGCCACCCTTAGTTCTTTGAGACATTGGTCTCCCCAGCATGGTGGCATGCTTTATCAAAGTATGTAAGCCAAGAAGGCAAGAGGGCCAGTCTGCCAGCAAGAAGATAGTGACTGTATTTTGTTACTCAGATATATGACATTCCCTCCATGTTTCTATCTTCTATTGGTTAGAAGCCAGTTAAACATGTGGAGGGCATTATACAAGCATGTGAATAAAAGGAGGTAGAGATTCTTGGGGGCCATATTAGAAGCCATTTGTGACAAATATTACTTTTTCTGCTGTTCTGGTTTAAATGTTCTTTTTACTCACTGCATTCACTCATGTGTTCAGCTATAACCTGTATTCTCTGTTAAATCATAATTTATCGTTCACTTAAATATCATCATGAGTTTGACCCTCTTTTTCTAAATTCATGCCAGAACCTCTCCAAATGCAATATTTTCATGACTGAATGTGTCATCAGCTTACTCTCTCATACCTTCCTCTCTGCCACCACACAATTCACACTCTCCTCTTGTTCCGGCCGCTATATTCACCATCTCTGTGACTTTCCAGCCAGTTGTAAACATCATCCTCGATGACTCTGTCTTTGTCATCTTCTTACTATCATCAGCAACCTGGAAATTCTAATTTGAAAGCACCTGTAAGCTTCCTCTCCCCCCAGACATCCATCAGCAGTCTCTTGGTTTAGATCATACACACTTTTGCCAAGTGTGCTCAGATGTCCCCCTACTGTGTCTCTAGTTTCCACTCCCATGTTATTGTTTCACTACCAATGTCACTCTAAAAGGCAAATGTCATCACATTTGTTCCTGCTTGAGAATTCTTCACTACCAGACCATATCATCTTGAGGGTGAGGGCCAGACACCTTGAAAATGGTCACAGGACCTCCCTGGCCTGTGGTCTACCTACGTTTCTGGCTTCATCTTCCCTCAACCCCCATCTCCAGCTGAGAGGAACTACTCGCTCTTTTCCAAAAGTTGGGTGTAGTTTTTCATATTTGCACACACATTTTTCACTGCCTGGAACAGTTATGCCTTCTTAACTGCCTTTACACATCTCCAGGGTCATCTCTAAGGGCTCTTCCTGTGTGATACACGCATTCCTTGCCATTATACCCTGGCCTTGCCTTTATCAGGGCATTTACAGAACTGCATCACAAACTACAGGTAAAAATGGGTTTGCTTTATTTGCTTGCTACACGTTGATGCACTTGTGGACAGGTTACACCTTTGATTTATTTCTCCATCCCAAACATCGAGCACAGTGCCCTATACATCTAATAGTCTAAAAACATAGGCATTAAATGAGTGAATGCTCTCACACATGTCCCGTGCACACCACCCACACTCTAAAATCCCATGGCCTCCCATTACCTACTCGGGAGGACCATTCTGCCAAGCTTGTCAGATGAATTTTGCTTGCTGAAATTGACATGTGTCGGAATAAAATAATAATCAGAAATAAGAAAAAATCTTGACAGGAATAAAGTATAGATGCAAAACTCCAATTTGACTATCTATATATTTTCCCCTCAGATGATCATATGGTTTAGCATTTAGATTATTTTTAAAAGCAAGACAAGATGTACCAGTTCCTTTTTGAACAGACAGAACATAACCAATAAGGAGGAAGCAATCAAAATATTGGTTAAACTCCAATGTTGAGATTTTAGGCCATATTCTATAAGTGATTCCAACCACATGTCCTTGAATTTCCACTATTTATAAACTGAATTGGATAAAATAATTGTTGGTGAAATTTTCATGCAGAAAATCTTTTAAAGGTCTAGCTCTTGTAGAAATTTTGAAAGATAGAAATTATAATTTTGTTTAGGGCTTATCAAGCAATGAATTTGAACCTTCTGTTATTTTAGAAGGATGTGATTATGAACGGTTTTAGAATATTTTTTAGTTGCGAATCTAAGGCATCTTACCAGCTGTACTTAATGAATGCCCATTTTTAACGGCTGAACTGTAGATAGAGACACAGAAAGCCAATGTCACAAACATTTGTTTCAGCTGAGTATTGAGGCCTGTATATTAGAAACATTCTCTATTCTGTCCTGGGAATTTACTGATGTTCCCTTTTTCCTTCTAACAGATGATCTCAGCCATGCAGTTATATATAAACAGATGATTTCTGAAGCTTTATTATTTTTTATTATTTATTTTTATTATTTTTTCTTTCAAGCATATTGTATCACATGGCTTATTTTCCATATAGTGAATATATGCTTTTTCAAATGTTTCAATTGAATTAACAAAAGTATGCATTTTAGCATAATAAGTATCTCCATCAGAACTTGATTTCAAAAGTGTATCTAAGTAACTTAGAATCTGCATTTATTAAGTTTAATGAAAACACGGTAGATTCGCATTCAACTTTTTCAAAATATGCCCTGATCCAAAACTTATGATGGCCTTTGAATAGAGATCATCTTTCCAGGCACAGACAGGGCTCCCAGTCGAAACTAGAGGAAGCGTGCCTCTCGGTAGGATTCTGCACATGCAGTCTTCCATCTTTCACTTAAGCCAGCAGCCCGGCTCTCTTTGTGGATTTTCTTAATCAGTTCATCTCCATTGAGGAATGTAAAAGGACTTTAAAGTAGCTTTACTTGGACTGCAAAACTGGGCAAGAAAAGATTATAGCAAATCTTCTCAGTGCTTCTATTATATTTCAACTGTTTTTTTTTTTTTTAAAAAAAAAAAAAGAGTAGGGTGAAGGGAGAACTCTAAGTGGCACTTAGGAGAGCCTTCAAATTTGGCACAGGATGTAAATTTTTGCTTTAGCCACAAATGAAATTAGAAAGGCAAACAGTAAATTTCTCTTAATTTTTGAAAATTATCAGAACGCACATGAAAACTGATTTCCCAGAGCCTATTTAATGTAGTGAGCAGGAAAGGAGAACTAATTTTAATGAAGTTTGTTAACTGAATCAGGTCTTTTGGAATGGTGGAGTGAGGAGCTCAGCAAATTCTCTGCCCTTAAGTCAATAATAATATTGGGAAAATTGTCAAAAAAACCCATCATTTTGGGACTCTGGACATTGGCCAAATGTATGCAAAAATTCATAAGCACTTATTCAAGAAAAGCTATCCAACATTAGGTAAGAACAGTGGAAGTCTGTAGTGTTTCCACCTGCGGATGCTCCCATTCCATCCTCAATCTATTAGTGCAGGATTTTTCAATAACTACACTAGCTGTGACCTCAACAGTTTTGTGTCTGGTGGGAACTGACTTGATGTAAAATACAGCACAGAAAACTCTGTGTTCAATGTAGTCACTGGAAACAGCCACTGTCTCAGTGGCAATCAAAAGGGAAAACCAGTATTGCAGATAATCTGAGGTTGTGACCCCGATTGGGGTAAGGAACAGAGCAGCAGACTAACCAGAAATTTAGTAGGGAGATACAGGGAATGAGACAGCCATAGGGAGCATTTAAAAGCTTATAAGCTATATGTCCACATACCTCTTGTTGTCTGGAAGAATCCAGGGGAAAGTAAAAGCCAAGGCAGACTTTTAAACAGCCTAATTTGAAAGTGCTCTCCAAAGGACACACAGGTCCATCAGCAAATCACGTAAGTCTTGTGGGCTGAAGGTGTTTGAACAAATTCTCTGACAAATCATTGGCTGAACACTGAACTATGCTGATGTAACATGACCCCAAAACTAAATTAAAACCAAAATCAAAAACAAAAACAAGAAATAAAATACTCAGTAGAGACACCAGTGGCTGCACACTGCTGGAGAGAGGGATTTCACAGAATATAACCAGGTAAGTAATTAATCAAATAAAAAAATCAGCAAAAACAATGATTTCCAGGGTGGATGAGGGTAGATTCCAGGGTGAGAGAAGAATGCAGAATTATGACACTACTACCTAAAGTATCTAATTTTCAAAAAAAAAATTAAATAAATAGAAAAGTTATGAGACCTGAAAAGAAACAGGAAAAGTTTTTGGGGCTTGCCCCGTGGCCGAGTGGTTAAGTTCGCGAGCTCCGCTGCAGGCGGCCCAGTGTTTCGTCGGTTCGAATCCTGGGCGTGGACATAGCACTGCTCGTCAGACCACGCTGAGGCAGCGTCCCACATGCCACAACTAGAGGAACCCACAACGAAGAATACACAACTATGTACCGGGGGGCTTTGGGGAGAAAAAGGAAAAAATAAAATCTTTAAAAAAAAAAAAAAAAAAGTCAACTCATAATTTAAAAAAAAAAAAAAAGAAACAGGAAAAGTTTAGTCAATAGAAATTTTCTCTGAGGGAGTCCAAATGTCAGAAAGACTTTAAAACAGATTATAAATATGCATTTTAAAAAGAAAAGCCATGCTTAAGGAATTAAATAAAATTTATAACAATGACTCATCAAACAGAAAATGTTAATCAAAGAATATATATCATAAAAACAATGACACCATATTGTGGAGTTTAAATGTACAATAAATTTGAGATGTCAGAAGAAAACGATCAATGAAATTTGTGATATATCAATAAAAATTATCCAATCTGAAAAACAGGAAGAAAGCATGGAGCAAAACGAATAGGGTCTCAGGGATCTGAGTGGAACCATCAACTGTCAAGATATGCATAATGGGAATCCCACAAGGAGAGGAGTGAGAGAAAGGGACAAAGGAATATATGAAGCAATGATACCAGGAAAAGAATCTCAACAACCTCCAAGTGGAGATCCACACCCAGATACATCAGAGTCAAACTATTGAAAACTGAAGGCAAACAGAAAATCTTGAAATCAGCATAAGAGCAACTCATCAACAGGAGAGCAATGATGCCATGAACAGCTAACTTCTCATCAGAAACAAAGGAGGCTGAAAGGCAGTGGGATGATACAGTCAAGTACTAAAAGGAAAAAAAAAATAAATTGTCAAACAAAAATTCTATATCCACAAATTCCAGTTTTAGCTCAGACATGTAAAGAGTTTACAAGAAGAAAGAGTTGAACAAAATGAATATCAAAAGAGACTGAGGTTGCAGGGCAAATAACCAAAAGATCTGGTGACAGGGGAAAATCGCTTCCATTCCAGCTGGGATCTGCTCACTTGGAGTAAAAATTGCTGTTGGGATCAGTTAAATGCTAATTCAGATGAACTGCTGAGGCTGAGTGTAGACTAATAAAGGAGGGAGAGACTCCAGGGGACCTCAGTCTTAGTGGGACACCAACATTTCCATGGGTTTTAATAAAAAGAGTTCCACCAGGTTCTCATGGTGAAGATACCAGAAAGATCCTTGTGGCCCTGATAGTGGGAGGAAGGGAGGAGTATTCATTTTGAAATACACAAAGACCGTTCTCCATGACAAAGGCCTACTCTGTAGGGAATAAGACTTGACCAGAACCTTATCACATCAGGTGACAGTGAGTTCCTACCACTCCAGCCTCTAGCCTTCCTTTCTCACTAAAGAGGGAAAAACAGTCAACAGAGGCCAGAATTCAAGGATTCAAGCATCCTCCCTCTCCTCTCCCTCTGGAATTCCCATTATGTGTATCTTGCTATGGTTGATGGTGCCACTCAGATCCCTGAAGGAAATTGATTGGGAATGTTGCAGCCTGGAAACAGAGTAAGACATGGAGGAAAAAAGGCTCTGCCAACAGAGAAACCCTTGTGAGGTTCCAACCTAAAGCCACATACTGAAGGGCTATTTACTCAGTTCTTATTGCATGAGTATGTCTGGCATTCAACCAAAAATTACAAGGGATATATAAAGGCAATGTTGACCTAAAAATAAAACAGCCAGTTATTGTACCAGCAAAATGGGTGTATTCAGGAATAGCAAACAAATTCAATTTGGGACAAGCAAGCTCTAGCAAAAGCCATAAATAACTCTAGCAAGCAAAGGAGAGGAATATTATTTTATAGAGAAAAAGGAGGAAGTTGGGAGGAGTTGTTTTCAATAAAATTCCATTGGTGGAAAGCAAGAGTTCAGGGTAGTGATGGTTTCTCATTGGCTGAGTTGCTGGGGCAGTTGATATATTGATGGTGATGCAATGTACATCTCTTCCAGCTGGGGTCTGTAACTGATGCTTCTTCCTGTTGAGGACTTCTTTCTGTTGAGGTCTGTCATCAACAATTCTTCCAGTTATTGATATGGAGTGGTAATGCATGAGGGCTCCCCTTTCTGGGTTCCTGACTCCATTTTAAATGAAGTTTTCCTTTATTAATTTTCACAGCAAGAAAAAGACACAGTCTGAAGAGACAAAGCAATCATAAGAACCAGACCCAGAAATGACACACACATCAGAATACTCAGATAGGAAATTTAGAATGACTATGATTAACGTTAAGGACTCTAATGGAAAAGGGACACAATACAAAAGAACAGATAGCAGTGTAAGCAGAGATGCAGTGATCTAAGCATGATCAAGAAGAACTGTAGAAATCAAAAACACCACAACACAAATGAAGAATGTCTTGATGAATTCATCATTAGACTGGATCTGACTGAGAAAAGAAATAGTAAAGCTGAAGATATGTCAAAAGAAACTTCCCAAACTGAAATGCAAAGAGAAAAAGGAATGCAAAACTCACACGCATATAACATTCAAGAATCATAGGGTCACTTAAAAATGTGTAGTAAATGTGTAATTGCAATGCCATAAGAAAAGAGGCAGTGGGATGGAAGAAATATTGTGAGTAATAATGGCTTAACATCTAATGTTAAGACAGACACCAAAGCACAAATGGAAAAAGCTCAGAGAATACTGAGTAGGATAAATACCATAACAGCTATACTTAGGCATATCTTATTCAAACCACAGAAAAGTGAAGACAAAGACAAAATCTTGAAAGAAGCAGAAATGGGGAGAACACCTTACCTATGGAGGAACAAAGATAAGAATTACAGTAGACTTCTTGTCAGAAATCATGTAAGCAAGGAGAGAGTGAAATAAAATACTAAAGCTTTGAGAGAAAAAAGCAATTAAAATTTTATATTCAAAGTAATTATCCTTCAAAGTTAAGAGATCGAAACTATCTGAGAAAAACAAAAATCTAGAGAACTAATTACCAGCAGACCTGACATCCAAGAAATGTTAAAGGAGTTTTTTAGGCTAAAGGAAAATGATATGGATGAAAAACTTGAATCTACATTTAAAAGGGAAGAGTGCCGAGAAGGAATAAAGACAACAAAAAATATGCTATTTGTCTTATTAATTTATTTGAAAATTAAAGTTTGTTTTCAGTAGTAATAGAAATGTATTGGTTTACTGCAGCATATGGATAAGTAAAATGGGAAAGGATAGTCTTTTCAACAAATCTTGCTGGAATAATTAGACATCCATATGCAAAACAAATAAACAATAAACTTAGACACTGATCATGTATTTTTACAAATATTAACTCTAAATGGATCACAGACCTGACTATAAAATGCAAAACTACAAAACTCGTAGAATGCATAAGAGAAAAGCTAGGGGATCTAGCATTTGTGACGAATTTTTAGATGTAACATTGAAAGTACTAACCAGGAAAGGAAAAAACAATAGGCTAGACTTTATTAAAATCAAATTCTTCTGCTCTACCAAAGACATTGTTAGGAGGATGAAAAGGCAAGCCAAGGATTGGGAGAAAATATTTTTAAAACACAAATTTGTAAAGGACTTGCATCCAAAATATCAAAAGAACTCTTAAAACTCAACAGTAAGTAATAACAAATAATACAATTAAAAAGTGAGCAAATGATCTGAACAGATACCTCAGCACAGTAGTTACAGTGATAGAAAATAAATGTTTGAAAGATGCTCAACATCATTTGTCATTAATGGAATGCAAATTAAAACAACAATGAAATACTCCTACATGACTTATTAGAATGGTTAAATTTATAAAATGAAAAGATCCAATACAAATTGTTGGTGTGAACTCTCATTCGCCATTGACGGGAATGCAAAATAGTGCAGCCACTTTGAAAGATGGTTTGATAGTTTCTTACAAAGGAAACATACACTTACCACGTGATCTGGCAACTCTGCTCCTTGATATTAACTCACTTGATTCAAAAAATAATTTCCTCACAAAAACTTACTCAAGAATGTTCATAGCAGCTTCATTTATAATCACCCCAAACTGGAAGCAACCAAGATATCCCTCAACTTGAATGAATAAATGAACTGTGGCACATCCATAGAATGGATATTATTCAGCACTCAAAAGAAACAGGCTATCAAGTCACAACGTGGATGAATCTTAAATGGATTTTGATAAGTGAAAGAATCCAATATGATAAGGCTACATATTGTTTGATTTCAATTATATAATATTCTGAAAGAAGTCAAACTATAAAGATAATGATTATAATAATAAAAGCATTGTTTTCCTAGAGTTCCGGGGAGAGGAGGACGGTTGAACAGGTGAAGCGGGGGGTATTTTTAGGATGGTGAGAGTATTCTGTACAATGCTGTTATGGCTTATACATGGGACTATGCATATGTCAAATTCCAAGAACTTGACAGCAAAAAAGTGAATCGGAGTGCATGAAAATTAAAAAAAAAAAATCTTTAAGTATTGTGGAATCCCAGCATGGGATGTGACAAGGCAAATTCACTGAAAGAGGTAAGCAAAAATGTAATGGCCTAAGTTAACTTTGAAAATCAGCGGTCTGTAAAACTAAAGGCAAAAGAAACTGTACAGCAGCACTTCCTTCTAGTTTATGAACTCTTGTTTTTTCCCCCTCACAGAGGTACGGGTTAACAATTATGATAGCACTGTAGGAGTGTACTGGGAATGAAGAAATAAGCATAGATGGCAGATGATGACAGCCAGGTTTCTCACTGTGGGAGCTTGAGGTTATGAGAAGAAAGAGGAGCAGGCTGGAATGATCCGTGTGGTAACTGATCAAAGTTGGACATCAATGTGAATGTGTGTTTCACTTAACATAGGCATGGATGGTTGCACATAGACATGTTGTACATTTATGTATGTACATGGGTTAGTACACACACAAATATCAGTCCTGTGTCTGCTGAGAGGTCCTAGAAGCTACAAAACCCCAGTAGCCACAAACACACCTAACTCCCAGCCCTTGGATTCTAATACGCTTCTTGAATAAAAAGAACTAGGACTTGTCAGAGAAGTGGCTGAGTGGAGGCCTAGGGAAGAAGATGAAAGAGAGAGAGGGAGAGAGGTTGAAGCATCTTATGGTGCCAGAAAGGATGGAATTGCTAAAACAAACAGAACCCATGACAATGGGAGTATATCAAAAGGACACAGGACCCAACTAAAAGAGGTTCCACTGGCCAAAACTGAAATAATTTGAGCAATAAAATAAACAATGTGGTTTTCCTAAAACCCAAAGTATGAAATCAACATTTATGAGTTCTATCTTAGTCAGCTCAAGCTGCTATAATAGACTACTATGGACTGGATGGATTGGACAGTAGACATTTATTTTCTTACAGTTCTGGAGGCTGCAAGTCTAAGATCAGTGTGCCAGCGTGGGTGGGATCTGGTAAGAGCCAACACTCAGGTTGCACACAACCACCTTCTCATTGTATCCTCGCACAGAGGAGAGCAGAGAGAAGAAATAAGCTCTCTCCTTACTCTTATAGGGCACTAATCCCATTGATGAGGGCTTCACCCTCATGACTTCATCTAATCTTAGTTAGCTCCCAAAGGCCTCACCTCTTAATACCATCACATCAAAGAGTAGGGTTTCAATATATGAATTTTGGGGGGACACAAATCTTCAGTCCATAGCAAGTTGAAACCAATATAAATAAGCGATGGAGTAAGTAAATATGTGTGGTAGAATAAACGAATCTCCTGTGCTGAAGAATTCCAAATAATTTATGTGGATACTTTGCCCTCCAGAAGGTGGATGGTAGCTTCACATTCCTTAATGGTGGGCTGTGCATAGTGACTTCCTTCCAAAAATTACAGTGCAGAGAGGAGGAAATCAGAGTAATTTTACAGTGGGGAAAACTGACGAGCATCACCCTAACCAGGTGATCAAGGTTGACATGAAGAGTGATGCCATGCCAAAAGCATGTACCTCTGATATGCTGCGATAAGAGTGGCTCTTGACTTCTGTGGTCTTTCTCCCAAAACACGTGACCCCAGGCTAATTGTGAGCAAATCATCAGACAAATCTCAACTGAGGAACACTCTGCAAGATACCTGAATGGTACTCCTCAAAACTGTCATCAAAAACAAGCAAAGTCTGAGAATCTGTCACAGCAAGAAGAGCCCAAGGAAATACGACAGCTCAACGTGATGAGTTATCCTGGTGAGGATCCTGGAACAGAAAGAAGCCATTTCTTACTGTTTGGGGCAGGGGGTTAAATGAAGAATATGTGTTGTGAGTGGTGAGGGGGAGGTTTTCGGGTGGGTGGACTGGGTGGTGGAAAATAAAAATAACCCTATGTTAAATTAATTGAGTTCAACAGGCATTTTACATAAAAAGTGCATATATCAATTGGTTACTATAAAGCATTTTACTTATCAGAAGTTATCTTCCTTTTTTGTCCTTATCCTTGTGAAAATCATACTCCTGGACATCTCGGTGTTGCTCATACGTAGTGTGAATAATTCATATGTCGTCAAGTCAAAGGAGCTTGTCTTTATGTTTTGACCTTTTAACTCTAGCTCTGGTTTCTTGCTGACTAAAGATAAAGAGGAAAAGTTTGAGTAATATAAAGGTATGCTTAAATGCCCTTCTTTCAGACCTCATCCACCCACAGATTTATTTTCATGCCAGCACTATTTCTGTCCTTACCCATAGTCTCAAATACCAAGAGTTCTATTCAGAGGGTGAGGGTAAGTAATGCTGGTGTGTCAATCAGTTATTTACCACTTATTAAGGATTAGAGCTGCATTTTCCATTTTCATTGAATCAATTTTAATGAAATAGCATGGTGTTCTTAAAACATTTGTCAATTTGTTACTGTGTGTCAGGCTCTGTGCTCCACCCAGGGAATTCAGAGAGAGAAAATAGTCTGCCTTTAAAAGAGTCGCTGCAGGTGCATTATATATGTGTCCTGGCAGCTGTGTAATTGAGCAAATCTACACGTCAGGCCCAAGGAGAAGAGGGGTGGGCCATGAGGCAGAGATGCACATGAGTCCAAGTAACGGATGAGATTTATGACACATCAGAGATTTGGACTTGATCCTACTGAGAGTGGGAAAAGCTAGAAGAATGCAAACCTGTGTGTGATCTCAACAAGGTTTATTTTAATTCAGGCAGTTAAGTGGTAGAGTGACGAATGAGATTTGTTTGTTCTCGTTGGAATAGGTAGAGGAGACAAGAAACAGGAAAATCAGTTGAAAGGTCACTTGCACTGGCCAAGCAAATGGTGGAGAAGATCTGTGATAAGACAGGGCAAAGAAGGAAGGAAAAACATAGAATTGCTCAATACGCATGAGGTGACATCAGCAGTCCTTGGGTATAGGGAGTAAGGTTGAAATTGAAAACACGGGTATGCATCCCAGATTACTGGAGAAGGAGATCTGGGTGGATCGTGGTGTCACCAACTGCTGGAAGGAAGCCAAAGGGGTGCCAGCTGGAGGAAGCAGACAAGCCCGTCTTTGTTTTTAGTTAGTTGAACTGATGAGCTTGAGTGACTATGGGGGTGTTATTGCATACCTCTCTATAGTCGTATTTGAACCTATTGGGCAACTCGTGCTTGTCACAATTTGAAGAAAATATAAGATAGCATGAAAATGACAAATTTTAGATTCAGCAGAAACTGGACAGCTGAGACCTAGAATGAGCTGCCTGAGCAGTGTTATCAGCAACAGTGCCTATGGACATCCAGATGGGTGGATGTGCTCTTAGGGCCCAGTTCCGGTCTGTGACACCCTAAGTCAGAGACTCAAACCTGTATGTCTGGTTTAATGTGGATAACTGTATTTTACTGAAATCTTCAAATATACATATATATCTAAAAAATTACAGATACACTTATATATAAAATGATAGGTATATTTCTGTTTGTAAAAACAACTGATCATTGAGAATTCCCCCAGCTCCAATAAAGAAAATTTACATTGGTGGCAAAGACGGTTACTGCTTAAATGAACCCGCATTTCTGTCCCTTGAAATTCTCCCACTAACTTTAAGGTATCAACCTGAAGAAAGTAAAACCAAAAATAAAATTAAATAAAAAATAAACTATTGGTTACCCTTTGCCATGTTTTTATTTCCTGGGATGTTATTTTCTTGCAATACCTACATTCAAAGAATATAGATTCCCCCGGATGTCCCAATGAATACAAGGCTCGGCATTCAACTATTACAGAGCAAGGTTGCCTGTGCACATGGTCACAGGCATAGGTTTGCATTACGTTGAGGTTATTGATTTTTATAAATGAAAGAAGGCTGAGTTTATCAAGGATATTCATTTAAAGTAGTATTGGTTTATCAATGCCAATATTTCAATTTGTTTCTATCAAGACCTGGATAGTGAGGTCAGTAACAACATCTTGTGTTTCACTCTTCTTCTGAACAGTCATGGAAAACCACAAATGGCCTGATATTATCTCCCCATGACCTTTCAGAATCCAGCTGAACCACCTCATATGTCACTTGGGTGAACTGCAGCAGGCCTGCAAAAGGACAACGAAGCATCTCAAACAAAGCTGGAAGTAATCAGTCTTCTTTTAAACAAAGTTTTAATATTTTTATATCAAATGAAAGAGAATGTGGAAGATTACCTACATTTTTGCTAAAGCACAAGAAAAAAAGAAGAACAGAAAGAAACGACACCCTGGGATCCCAGGCTTCAGATATCAGATGTCAGGAAGCCCCAGACCCAATTTTCCAGAAGAGATTTGAGTGCTAAGATTACAGATGACTTATTTTCTATTATTTTGAGGTTTTAAATTTTCACTTAAGGATTCAGTCATAGTTTACAGTGAATAAAGTAAAGGACAGCAAAATATTTCTAGAATCCATTTTGTCTCTTTTTGGTTGACACCGAGCCCTTCTTTTTTCAGATACTTCTCTGATCTTTATTCAGATCTATCCTTGCCTTTCTTGCCATCTCCCCAACTCCACTCTCAAAAAGAGCTACAGCAGAAAATTTTCTTCTTGGAAAAATGCACATTTCCACTAAGAAGTCAGCTTAAATTTCACCTTCAAAGTGAAGAAAGAAACACACACATTTGTGTTTTGTTATAGGTTGAATTGTGCCACCCCAAAATTTGTGTTGAAATCTTAGCCCCTAGTACCTTAGACTATGACCTCTTTAGAGGTAGGGTTGAAGATGTAATTAGTTAAGATGAGGTCATTAAGGTGGACCCTAATCCAATATAGCTGGTGTCCTTTTAAAAAGAGGGAGTTGGAGCACAGACACACATGCGTGCAGGGACAATGCCATGTGAAGATGTGGCAGAAATCTAGCAATGTGTCTACATGACAAGGGACACCAGAGATTTCCAGCAAACCACTAGAAGCCAGGCTTCCAGCACAAAGACTTTGAATTTTTCACTTTTTCCCCGTCTGTCAGTGTTTAGTCCAGTACTTGTTACTTTTTAGCTGATCAATAAATATTTTTTAAATTTATGTAGTGTTTAGGAAACATTTGCGACATCCCATCTTTAGGAGTCTTCTTAGAATGCATAATAATGGGCAGAGTGTTCCTTTCATGTGGTCTACTATCCAAACTCCCTGCATTAGGTCAATGATCACCTGCACTGCCATCACTATCCGAAACACTCCTCAAAGCTTTGGACATTTTGAAGTCAAAGAGTGTCATTTCAAACTTTCAGCCCCAAGTATCTTAATGACACATGGTTCCCATGTGTTAAGAGTAGGTTCCCAACAATTTTGAGGAATGAGTCTTCCTTCTTTTAAATTTATATGTTCTTGTATGTCTCTTGCATCTCATTTTATGTATTGATTGGTATTATATATTTATGCATAAATATTATATGATTTTTATATTGTAAGTTTCGTGATGAGACATGCTGTGTTGTGAATGTGTTTACGCCTAGGTCTTCTAAGTTTTTTAGTGTATTTTAAGAGCTCAAATAAAGGAGCTTCTGTTACAGCCAAAGAAGTACCTATCAAATAGACGTACCCACAAATAACGATGAAAATCTCTAAACCAATTTAAAAACAAAAAACTACTTAAGTGAACAAAGCAAGCAGAATATGGAGCAGCACCAACAAATGGAAGAAGAGATGGTCAAGCATAACTGCCATTTCATACTTTTTAGTTTGAGTGTAGGCTGTACTCAATGCCATGTTTTGTGGATTAATATTCTGACAGGAAATCAGCAACCTTTCTACACTGAAAAACCAGAAGAGAGAATGCAAGGCAACCATACCTGCTGCACAGTGAGCAGGGAATCCTGGAAATGAGAGAACCAGAGAGGGAGATTCTATGTATATAATCTGTCAAAATCTCTGGCTGTACCCTAAACCAGACAGGTGGAAGAAGTTTCAGACAGGTCAGTTAAGGACAAAATAACTTAAATGGGATTTGTGTGGCCAACCAAGAAACAGAGTTTGAAATTGAGTCCAATAAAGTAAACTGTTGGCTAAACAAAATTTCAATACTATCAGGAGAAGAATAACAGAATCCAGAACTTTTCCATTATAATAGCTACAATTTCCAGGGTGGGACAAAAGTACCAGACATTAAGAAACCAAAAATTTGACACATTCTCAAAAGAAGAGAAAAATGATGAGACCAAGATATGATGACTCAGATGATAAAATAGGAAAATAAGGCTTTAATTCAGTTGTTATAACTAATGTCAATGAAACATCTTCCTAATGAAGAAAATGATAAGAAATCTCAGCAGAGGAACATAAAATGTCAAAAAGTGAAAATTCTGGAAATAAAAGGTATGATAAATGAAATAAAAATATCTAGTGGCTAAGCTTAACAGCAGAAGGGAGATCAGAGAGGAAAGAGTGAACGAAGTGGAAGATGGATAAATATACATTATGAAGTCAAAAAGTTTCTCTCTACTCCATATCTATGTATCTATATATCTATCCATCTCTACATGTATCTCGTAATTTAGCCAAAGACCTTTCATTTTTTTTCATCCCTCAAAGTTCTTCTTAAATGCTAAGCTATTGTTTTGTGATTCATTTTTGGTAATCACAGCATAGTATTCCAGAAATTGAGTACATTTCACAAGTAATTTGTTGATATAAAAATATAATTCAAAATTGTTAATTTTTCTACAAAAACTTTATGTGGAAGGTGCATCTATCATTTCTTCAATTTACACATACAAAGTTAATTATCTTATTTAGCGGTCATGATTTCATTCACATGCAAGTGCACATGCATGCACATACACACACGTTTATTTTTCACACTATCCTGAAAATTTCTAGGTGGTTAGTCAACGGTTGCACAGGTTTACAACTATTATCTCTATATGAAATACTTAAAGTGGCAAAATATGTGTACGAGTGTGTGCATAAAAACAGCAACCAGCCACCAGCCAGAGACACACATTTGGTTCTGCACAGTCATTTAACTTCTCATCTGGCCCACAGGCAGAAAGTCCAATATATCCTTTTGAGAACACCTCCAAGCTTACTCAGTCAAAAGGAAGTCCACCAAGGCTTTCACTTCCAGTCATATCAGACTAACTGGCTGGAGACCTGCCTTCTTACTCTAAGCAACTATAAAACTGGGAAAATATATGAAATAACTATTTACAGACATTGGAGAATAGGCAGTGCAGGGCTATTATTCCTGAGAGAATAGAAAAATACTAAGGTGATTCTGACAATTACAGTGGATTTATGTCAGAGGCACTTTTCAAACTGCAGTGCGAGTAGGAGAAACCCAATAGAACATAGTGATTTTACTGTGTAGAAGGGACAGAGAAAAGAGTTCAGGGAGCTTGATGCCGTTGGAATTTGTACAGTAGAGTAACAGGGAGGAGGAAGACGTGCAGAGAGACTCCCCTTGAGTCTGCTGCTCCATGGAAGGTAAAGGGAAGTGAAGGCAAGCAAAGAGTTCCTGAGTTTCTACAAGCAGAACCATTCCAAAAACCTACCCAGAGCTGGGAAACATTTGCATTCTGACTATTCAGAGAGGAAAGAACTTGCTAAAACCCTGGACATTAAGTATGTGACCCAGAAAAGTTATGCCTTGTTGTAAGCAGAATAACTGCCCCGCCAAATGCCACATTATCATCCCCCAAACGTGTGAATCTGTTATGTTACATGGGCAAGCAGGAATTAAAGTTGCAGACGGAATTAGGTTTGATAATCAGATGACGTTGACATGGGAGATTATTTGGATTCTTCTTCATGTGAACCCAGTGTAATCACAAAGTTCTCTTTAGATGAAAAAGAAAAGCAAGAAAGTCAGTGTCAGAATGATGTAGCATGAGAAATACTTGACTGGCCATTGCCAGCTTTAAGCCAAGGAATTTGAGCTGTTTCTAGAAGTTGGAAAGGAAAGAAGCAAATTTTCCCCTAAAGAACAGATAAAGAAATATAACCCTGCTGACACCTTCTTAGCCCAATGAGACCCATTTCAGACCTCAGACTACTGTAAGATAATAATAATAATAAATTTATGATGTTTTAAGCTTCCAAGTTTTTGGTACTTTATTAAAGCAGTGATAAGAAACAAATATATAACTCAGTAGAGTTAAAATAATCTGGGAAGAAAATCTAATCTAGACACCTAAAAAGAAACTCAAAGACAATAATGATAGTCCATGGCTTCCTTACCAATATGACAGAACAAACGTCAACACTCTTAAGAAAGCAATATAATCCAGACTCTCAACATCCTGATCATAACAATGTTAAACATCTAGTCAAAAATGACCAAGCATGAAAAGAAGGAGCAAACTATAACCTGTAACCAAGAGGGAAAAAAAGTCAACAGAAAAAGAATCCCAAGTGACAGAGATGACGGAATTATCAATCACTTTAGAATAGCTATTAAAAATGCTCTGGGAGTGGTCGGCTAGGTGGCACAGTGGCTAAGTTTGCATGTTTTACTTCATCGGCCTGGGGTTTGCCGGTTTGGATCCCAGGTACAGACCTACACACTGCTTGTCAAGCCATGCTGTAGCAGGCGTCCCACATACAAAGTGGAAGAAGATGGGCACAGATGTTAGCTCAGGGCCAATCTTCCTCAAAAAAAAAGTGAAAAAAAAGTGCTCTGGGAATTAAATGAAAACTGAGACATAATGATGAGAAAAGTAGAAATTATTTTAAAAAAGAATAAAATAGAAATTCTAGAGTTGAAATGTCCAACAGCTGAAATAGATGAATTTAATAGCAGATTAGATACTACAGAAAAAAACCATCTTGAACTGAATATATATAAACCAAACTAAAGGTCTGAGAGAAGAGAGACTAAAAAAAAATATGAACAGAGACTCAATGATCTATAAGATATTATCAAGAGCTCTAACATGCATATAAGTGGAACCTCAGGAGGAACCAAATGAAGTGAGTCATAAAAATGTTTGAAGAAGGGCCAGCCTGTTGGCCAGGTGGTTAAGATCACATACTCTGCTTTGGCGGCCCTGCATTCATGGGTTCAGATCCCGGGCATGGACCTACACACTTCTCATCAAGCCATGCTGTGGAGTGGTCCCACATACAAAACAGGAAGATTGGCACAGATGTTAGCTCAGAGCCAGATGCTAGCTCAAGTAAGAAGACGACGATTGGCAACAGATGTTAGCTCAAGGCCAATCTTCTTTGCCAAAAAAAAAGTTTGAAGAAATTATCAACATTTTTTTCAAGTTTGATGAAAATTTTATGGTTCAATTAAAAAACCCAGAAATATTACAAGGAAACAACGCCAAGGCATATTATCAAATTGTTGAAAACTGGTAATAAGGTAGACAGAACACAGCAAGGGAATAAATACACATTACATACAAGGAAACAAAGGTAAGAATAATCAGAGATTTCAAATAAAAAAATATGCATTTTAGAAGATAAAAGAATAACGTGTTATAAGTAACGAAATAAACAAAAGCGTTAGAGTTCTATATCCAGTGAAAATATTCTTGAAAAGAAGAACAGATAGATTTTTTCAGACAAAATATCTGAGATAATTTGCTGCCATCAAACCTTCAGTACAAGAAAAGTTAGAGGAGATTTTTTGAGCTGAAGGAGAAGGATACTTACGGAAATCCAGAACTATACAAGAAATGAAGAGTGACAGAAAAGACAAATATAGGGGCAACATTTTTAAAAATTAAATTTTAAGTTTTTTTTTTAAATTTTAAAATTATTATAAGATTCTTGACAATTTGAAGCAAACATAAGAATGATATTTTAAACCCATCCATATCAAGAATTTCATTAAGTGTAAATGATCAAACTCCACAATTAAGAGGCAGGATGAAAAGTTAGCACCCAACTGTATGTTGTTTACGACATATTTAACACAGAAAGAGACAGTTTAAAAGTAAAATGACGGAAAGTTATACTCTACAAACACTATTCATACAAATATTAGACTGTCTATATTAATATGGGATAAAGTAGACTCTAGGATAAGGAATGTTACCAGGGATAAAGGAGGAATTTCATAATTCTAAGAGGATAAACTAATCAACAATGCATAGCAATACTAAGTGATTATGCACCTACAAATAGAACATCAAATATACACAGCAAGGATACGCGTAACTGAAAGGAGGAAGGGAGTAACTCACAATTATAGTCGTATATTTCATAACTCCTCTCTCAGCAGTTGACAGAAAAATCAGACAGAAGATAAAGTCACTATCAACCAACGTGACCGCATTTGCAATTGCAGAAGCCCCTGCAGCAATAGCAGATTTACAGTCCTTTCAGATACACATCAAAATTGAGAAAGATACATCACATGATGTTCAAAACGTCTCCATAAATTTAAAATAATTGAAATCATACAAATATATTCTATGAGCACAACAGAACTAAATTAAAATCAATGACAGTAATATATTTAGGAAACCTTCTCCACTATATGGAAATTAGTCAAAGCACATCCAAATATCTCATGGGTCAAAGATAAAACTTATAAGGGAGATTAAAGTTTTTTTTTTTTTTTTTGACAAAGGTTAGCACTGAGCTAACATCTGCTGCCAATCCTCCTCTTTTTGCTGAGAAAGACTGGCCCTGAGCTAACATCCGTGCCCATTCTCCTCTACTTTATATGTGGGACGCCTACCACAGCATAGTTTGACAATAGGTGCCATGTCCGCACCCAGGACCTGAACCGGTGAACCCCGGGCCACCGAAGAAGAACTTGCAAACTTAACCGCTGAGCCTCCGGGCTGGTGCCAGGAAATTAAAGTATTGTAACTGAATTATAAAAAGAAAACAAGGTATAAAACTTACGGGTGTTTCTAAAGCAATGCCTATGAGGAAATTTATAACCTGAAATATCTTACTAGAAAAAAAGTTGAAAGTCAACAATTAAAGCATCTATCTTAAGGTAGAAAAACAAAAGCACACTGATTATCAAATAAGGAAGAAGAAAGGAATAATGGTAACTAGAAAAAGAATCAGTAAAGTAGAAAAGAGAAAAACAGTAGAGAAAATTAGACAATAAAATCTGTTTATTTAAAGAGTTCAGTTAAATTGATAGCAGCCAACCTAGATGGATCAACATAAAAAGAGAGGTGACTAAAATTACCAATCCCTCAATTGAAAGTGGAGATATCATTAAATATACTAAGAATATTAAAAGATTAATAATGAAACAACAAGTACACCTTTTGCCAAAATTTGATCAACATAGATATAATGGCTAAATTCGTTGTGAGAGAGAAACTAACAAAATAGACTAAAGAAAAAAATAGAGAAGACAAATACTCCCATATTGATTAAGGTATTAAAATCTTTTCCACGAAACAAAACAAAAACCGAAACAAAATAAAATTAAAACACTCCGCACCAACGAACATATCTTAAATGATAGATTCTATGGAATTTCTTCTTAAGAAAAACATATCATTTTTATTTAAAAAATAGAGGACAGAACATTTTGTAAGTCATTTGATGAAGTCAGAATTACCCATAAAGCAATTTCAAAGACATTATAAGAAAAAATACTAGAAATTAATATGCCTCATGATCACATGTGCAAACTCCTCAGCACGGTTTGGCACATTACGTTAAGACAGATAATACATCATGATCAAATGTGGTTTATTGTAGAATGGAAGGTTGGTTCATTATTTGAAAATGAACATAATTATTAACTATATTAACAGAATAAAGAAAGAAAATCATGTGATCATCTCAATAAATAAAATAATTTGACAAAATCTGCATCCATCCGTAAATTAAAAAAAATTAATAAACTAGGGAAAGCAGGGAATTCCCTAAACCTAATAAAGAGCATCTACAAAAGCCCATAACTAAGTTCACACTTAATGGAGAAGAATTAATATTTTCTCCTAAAATTGTTACTGAAAAAGAAGAGGAGCTGGCCCCGTGGCTTACTGGTTAAATTTGCACTCTCCACTTTGGTGGCCCAGGGTTTTGCAGGTTCAGATCCTGGGCACGGACCTAGCACGGCTGCTGATCAAGCCACGCTGTGGCAGCATCCCACATAGAGAAAGTAGAATGACCTACAACTAGGATATACAACTATGTACCGGGGCTTTAGGGAGAAAAAAAAGGAGGAAGATGGGCAACATGTTAGCTCAGGGCCAATCTTTAAAAAAAGAAGAATGTGTGGGCCTCCATCTTTTTGTTTCTAATTTTTAAGGAGGTCCAAGCTAGAAGGGTAAACCAAGAAAAAGAAATAAAGGTGACACAATTTGGAAAGGAGAAAGTAAAACTCTTTATTCAAAGAAAACATGACAGAGTATAGAAAAAATCTTAAAGAATCTACAGTGAAATATAATAGTTATTAACATTTATTTATAAGTGAAAATGTCCAGAATGCAGTATAAAAGATCAAAAATAAACAAAATCCCACTATATTTCTGCATACTTGCAATGAATAGTTGGACATTAAAAATGAACCATTTACTATAACATTGAAAACTTCAGATACTTACAGAGTTAAATTAACCAAATACATGTAAGATCCTTACACAGAAAACTACAAAATATTGCTGATTGTTTAAAGAAGGCCTGGATAAATGGCAAGGTATAACATGGTCATGGACTGGAAAACTCAGTGTTATTAAAATGTTAAATTTCTTTAAACGTATGTGTAATTTAATGCATTCATAATCAAAGTCCCTGTAAGTTTTGTGGACAAATTGATAAGATGATTTCAAAATTGCTGTGGAAATGCAAAGGATATGGAAGAGCTAAAACAGATTTTTAAAAAGAAAAACACATTTTGAATAATTACCCTATCAGTTTTCCAAATTTACCCTGAAGCTACAGAAATTAAAACATCGTAATATTGACGTAGAGATATCATATAATGTCATGTAGTTCAATGGAACAGAAGTGACAGTACAGAAACAGATACACTCATGCATATCCAGTTGATTTTCAACAAAGGTGTCAAGATAACTCAATGGATAACAGAGTCTTCTCAGGAAATGATTCTTGAACAAATGGTGATTTATATGGGAAAAAGAAATATTGAACCTTGCCTTACCAAACAACATACCCAAAAATCAAGTGGATAGGATTAACTAACTGAAATGTATAACTAAATATAAAACCTAGAACAGTAAGATTTCTAGAGGAAAAAATAAAATAAAATCTTCAAGTTCTTGAGGAAAACAAAGATTTCCTATATATTTCATAAAGATAAAACAAAAAAATAAAAAAAATTATTGAATTCCACCAAAAAAAAAAAAAAATCCACTCCTCCAAAGACACTATAAAGAGAAAGACAAATCTTCATACTGGGAAATATTTGCAATACATGTATTGGATAAAATAATTATCTTCATAGTATATGAATAATTCTCACACCCTAATGACAAAGGGAGAAATAATTCAATTAAAAATGGACAAATATTCAGACAGATATCTGTCCAACGAAGGCACACACGGATGAACATACCCTTGAAAAGACGCTCTGCCTAACTAATCATCAGTGAAATGCAAACTACCGATAAAGTATTCACAGCAGCCCCAGAATGTAAACAACCCATATGTCCATCCCATGGTGAATTAATATGCTATAAAATGTAATATATTCATATCATAGGACACTCCTCAGTAATAAAAACAATCTAGTACTAAGTGCAACAATATAGATGAGTTTCAAAAATTTTTCTCCAACAAAATAATCAAAGAACAAAAGAATGCCTACCACTTGTTTCCATTTATGTAAAATTATAAAACAGAGAAAACTAATCTTTGACGACAGAAAGCTGATCAATGACATCCCGGGCCCAGGAGTGGGGGCTGGGAGGGATTGCAAAGGCGAGTAAGAGAACTTTCCGGGGAGACAAGAAATCCACTGCTTGGTTGTGGTAGACTTTATAGGAATGTATGCAATTTTCAAAAGTCATTGAACTCTACATTTAAAATGGATATAAATATAATTGATAAATTTAGCTGACCTCAGTATAGCTGATTAAATTAAAAATAAGGACTTGGTCTTCATACAGGAGAGAGTTTACTGAAGAGGCATTGGTATACCATTGCTCTTATTCTTGAAGCTACTGAAGATCGTCCCATAGTTGAAACAGAAAGCTGGAAAAATTTGTCTACCTTGGCTGCCACACACTGGGCAGCAGTTGGGTCACAAACCCCCAGCTGTCTCAACTTCATATTTCTGAGTTCCGTCCTTGTCCCTCCAGCAAAACCAGTGTGTCCGGGCACTGTTTTGTAGAAGCCTCCAGCACAACCTCCATGCAGCGGCAAAACCAGTGGTCTCCACAGAATCTGACGCCCCCAGCTGAATGTGAGTAACAGTTCAGACTTTGCTGCCCTCTTACATAGTGCCCCTGCTCCGACTCTCATTCATGGACCATCAGCCCACTTCTCCCAGTGTATTCAAGTTTCTCCCTGTGATGGGGCTGCAGCACCTGCTTTGCTCTCTGTATACATTGCTACGGATGCCTCTGCACTCAGGAACTCTTCAGGGAACACGCACCTGCCCTAAGAGAACCTGTAGAATTTACTCAAGGCAGAAACAAAAGATTGAAATATTTTTTTAAAAAAATGCATTCCATAACATCCTACACTTTTTATGTCTGCATCCAAATAATTGTTCATACGTATGGATGTATGTCTGCCAACATGGATGTTCAGGGTCATGAGCATCTGCTCCCATCACGTGCTAGGCTAAGAGCTAGGGCTACTGTGTTGAGTATTAACACAAGACGGAAGATCCCTTCTCTTGTGGAACATTGAATTTCAAAGGGGAAACAGACATTTAGTCAAGGTATGAAACAAAAACAAATGTATAGTTTGCTAGGAAGGTAAGGGACATTGCTGTCAAAATCTTTCTTACACATATATTTTTAGTCTTGTAATGGCTGTTTGTGTTATTCCTTGATACCTCTGCTCTCCTTTGCTTGCTTGTAGAATATTGCTTGCTTTTTCATTTTGACCATATTTCTACAATTTCAGTCTTATCTTAGATTTATGAGTGAGGTAAAAATGCATAATGTATTGTGCGTAGTAACTAGTCTAGCTATACTATTGCCTGTTATGTCTGTTTTCTCCCTTAAATTGGAAACAAACAAGTAATACAAAGCAAAACAAACAAAACACCAACAAAAATCTCCTTTCAGTGACACTTAAGGATTTTCACCAGTATGTCTTGTCACATTTCTTGTCTTTTCATTCTTCAGGGAAATCTTTTGGAAAGTCCTGATTATTCCATATTGTTAAGCACTTTTCGTTTTTATAACACATTACCCCAGGTGAGAAGTTCTTTTTTTCACCAGTGAAAAAACTGAAAGAGAATTGCCAGTGACAGAAAACTGCTCTTCAGTTAGTTATTCTCAGACTTTTCCAGGGGCTGCTGTAAGGGCCAACCTTTCAGGGATCGGAAAGCCCTTTCAAAACTAGTTTCTCAACCTCCCTCCCAATACAGGCTCCCAGGCCCTTGTTCAGAGATGAGATTTCTTTTTCTCATATTCATATTATTCATAATAAAGCAGCATTCTAGCCCTGAGGACTGTTCAAAGAAGGAAGCTGACATCTATGTACTACCTAACTAGAAACAAATTGATAAACTTCTGAAACAGTCTTTGAAAATGAATGCCAGCCCAGTCGACTTCCAGAGCAGCTTTTATGCCTCATCGTGGTACCCTAGAAACTGCTGTCAAGCTCTATTTTATTCCATGTGTGGCCTGACAGTTCTAAGGGGAAAGTGTATCCTAATTCTTCCAAATAAATTAGATTTCAGCCATTTTAAAATGAAAACACAGCCTCTGCTGAAGTTATAAACACATTCTATTGAATAAAGTATCAACCGAGG